>NC_090271.1:35388235-35702941 GCF_040414725.1 Anabrus simplex | reverse complement strand
GGCGTACTAGGGAAATGAGGAGTGAGGTAGTTTCCCGTTGCTTTCCTCACCGAGCCAGAAGTTGCTATTACATATCAGTCTGCCAAGCCCACTGAAATGGATGCACCAACCGACCCTGTGAGCAACAGTTTCACACCATTCATAGCAGGGACTGGCTGCGTAAGGAATGGCATTACTATCATCGCTCATACCTCAGTCACTTTCATTTTGTCAAAGCCAAGGGTAAGACAGAGACAGATCAATGAAAGTAACAAAATTGCTCTAGCCCATACCAGAAGACTTAGTGCAGTGTAAACACTAGGTCCCGCCAGCAAAGGCATACTTTAACCATAATTGGTTAATTTCCCTGGCACGGGGACTTGGTGTATGTGCGGTCTTCATCATCACTTCATCCTCATCACGACACGCATTTCGCCTACGGGAGTCAAATAAAAAGCCCTGCATCTGGAGAGCCGAAATTGTCATCTGACACTCCCGGCACTAAAAGCCATAAGTTACGCCATTACATTAGTGTCTGTTACTTCTAATTTATGAATAAGATATCCTGAGTCCACCCAACTTTCACTCTCGTTGGTCTGGGAACAGAGCGGTGTAAATATAATTTCGTCCAGGGACTGACTTCTCCATAACAGAATAATGTTGATCACAACGCGTTATAGGAGATATCCTCACTGGTACTATGAGTAAGTAGATAACATTGTGCTTCACAGAGTTTACCGAACTCAAAATGGTTCAAGCAAGTTTATTTGTACACCTAAAATAAATCGATAATATCGGATGTTAGATCTGTCTTTTCAATTTAGGTTTTTCTAGAGAAACATGGTTGTTCAAAATTAAAATTAAATATTTTTATAATCCTTTGAAAGGTTAATTTGTGCCTTAACCTTCTAATATTTCTTTGAAATTATTATAAGTGGGTATATAAGATCTCTCTTAAGTTAGTGTAGAATATATTATCCTTGTTTTTATGCTCTTTGAATTACACATATTTAACTTTTCAAACTGTGTAGTTAAGGGAACAGCTTCTAAAGATAACAGTGCCTTTTCCAGACAGATACCGTAACTTCGGAATATCCCACGATTATAATCTGAATAATTTTATGACACTTCCCCTCACCTTTTGGTCTTCATATTTTTCTTTTTTGTTTCTGGCGTCTGTTCACGGAGTTTTCCTGCTTTCTGTACGCGAATAAAATAAATAAAAATAAAAATAAAAATAAATAAATCTATGTTGGGTGCACATTATATTCTTCAGTTCTTTAATACGATCGTCCTGACTTTACTGCATCTAGAACAGCCATCTTGAGAGTATCAAGCGACCAAAAATTATTTTCGGTATTCATTTTGAAATGAAGTGATTAAAATTCTCATTGGGGACTTGAATGTCTCTATTTAAGAACCCGGTTTCGATTCCCATGTACACACTTGATTACACCACTGAAATGTTCAGTATTTGATTCTTTTTTGCTATATAGTTATAGAAATTCTTGATAAAAGGAAACAATGCCTAACACCGCGTGCTATCACGCATGAGTCCAGAGCTTAACTACTTGTTAGCGGCGTAGCACGGCGATTTTATTACCTCAAAATTTTAGCACCAATGTGTCACCGGATGACGTTATACCGAGCTCTAACTCCTGTTGCTAAATAAGTTAGTCCTCCCTGATATGTTGAACATTATCCTCAAAACGTGTTATCTAGCATTTATTTTGATATTGGAACTTATCGAGTGTTGCCAGATCTAGAAACAATATTTCGGAAAATACACTACCGGTCAAAAGTTTTCGATCACCTATCACAACTATGGATTTATGGTTAAAACAGAAATGTAGCTTTAAATAATCTATCATAGCCCTGTTCTGATAATAAAACAAGCATAAACATGTAAAGACGGAACGACTCTGTTGTGTATTTGACCGGTTCTCGGCATCGAGGGTCGCTGATGAGTAACCACAACAACACTGACGTGTCTTTACCCAAGACGTGTCCACTCGAATAGGCCTCATTCCTTCAGATGTCTGTGTAGCAAGCATTTTACATTAGTTTTCAGTGCACTGTGTGCAGCTAGCAGTGTGTTTGTGTATCTGATCAGGTGCATACCATATTACCTCCAAATAGGACGGAACAAGGAGATTGGAACTGAAAAACTTGCTGTAACTGTAGCTCTGGATCACGAAGGGTATTCTAGTAGGACAATAGCAACAAAAGTTGGCGTAGCCCAATCTACAGTGGCGTAAACATTGCAGCGGTTCAAGCAAACCGGTGCCAATGTAAGTGTTTCGCGACCTGGAAGACCCCGTATAACATCATACAGGGAAGATCAGTTCATGTGTGCACAGAGTAAACGTCAGAGGACTCGTACGGCACCTGAAATTCGCGAGGAAGTCAATAATATGCGAGCTGCTCCAATCTCTGTCTCAACAGTGCAACGCCATCTTCGTGAGCGAGGTTTAAAGGGGTGCATAGCGACAAAGAAAACCTTTATTACGGACACAAAATCAGGTGAAGAGAATGCAATGGGCACAGCAACATAAAAACTGGAGCGTGCAGCAATGGTCCAAGATGTTATTCACGAATGAATCGAAGTTTGAAGTATTTGGGAGCCATCGTCAAATGTTTGTTCGTCGTATTCGTGGAGAACGTATGAAGAGTCAGTGTGTGACACCTACGGTGATGCATGGTGGAGGGTCGGTTATGGTGTGGGGATGTTTTGCGAGTGATAAAGTCGGTGATAAAGTGCGAATTAATGGAACATTAAAGAAGGAAGGATGTCACAGGATACTGATCAACAATGCAGTTCCAACTGGCAAGAGGCTTATTGGTCGTGGGTTTGTTCTGCAGCTGGACAATGACCCCAAACATTCTTCTAAATTGTGTAGAGGGTATGTCAATAGAAAAGAGAAATGTGAGGAACTGAAAAATATGATTTGGCCAAGTCAGTCACCAGACTTAAATCCCATTGAATTGTTATGGGATGTACTTGACAGGGAGGTCCGAGAGCTGAGGTTAACTAATGTTGAAGAGCTATGGAATAATTTACAGAGCTGTTGGGCTACAATATCTACACAAACACTACAAAATATTATTTCCAGAATGCCAAGAGTTTGTGCAGCTGTTCGGAGGACAAAGGGTGGATACTTTGAAGAGGCTAAAATATAAATCATATTGTATTCTACTTAATGATAGAGAGAGAAAATATATATTTTGTTGGTCTATTTAGTTTTTACGATGTGTTTGTACATTGAAATAAAGTATCTAGTTTTGTGCATAGGTGATCGAAAATTTTTGATCGGTAGTGTAGTGCTCGAAAATGTCGGAAGATTCTTAGAAATATGTCAATTTTACTGCAAATTAAGTGTTCGTACAATTAACAATAAGCCATAGAACAGAATAACTTTCATTCATTCACCTGACAATCTTCCTCTTTCTTACCATGACGATCATTTCAGCTCGGATGTTGAGGCAGTAATAGGTTAGAATGTAAACTAATGTGGCTAGTAGAATGTGTCGTTACATAAGTTCCAGGGGTTCTATTAGGCAGGGCCCCTAATGGTTATGCTAATCGCATAGCAGAGATGATATCCGGGCTAGGCTAAACTTGTTATTTACTCGTTGTTTGCACTCTATCCTATAAATTCCTGATCCCCGGGATGTAACAATCATAATTCTTTTTAAAGGGTCTTAAAATCTAGGTCGTCGTCCCGCTCCCCTTCCCATTTCTCTTTGCTTCACAGATGTGATTCTTCGTCAGAGATTCCACCAAGTTCGAAACCTTAGCAGGATTATATTCTTGGAATGTTCCTAGGAATTATTCGGTAGATAATGTACTGCTATTCCAGCTCATTATGCTGTCATATAAGAGTGCCTATCTGCGAGAGTCCGGTACCATTGACAAGTAAAAAAACTCATTTTCGAGTTCGTATCTGGATCACTGGATAGCACCCTGAATTCTCTTTAAACTGATAGTAATTGAAAAGGAAGTTACGCACATTACACTGTATTGATATGCAGCCGTGGGAAATACTTCTGTCTAATAGTATGTGTCTATAAGGTGAATACGTAAAAATAACACTTTTAACTTTGCGAAAATCAAATGATCATAAATATGTCTCCCGATCAGGACCATCCACCAACGGCTGCTTATTTCAGATGACAAGCAGCCATAAGACATAGCCAGCACGGTTGCTAGGCAACATTGTCTGACCATCCATCCATACCTTACATCACAGCCTACATGGTTGCTATGGTTACACTTCCGTCACACATTTTGTCGCGTTACGTTACACAAATTTTAGGATGACCTACACACATGCCAAAATTCGAAAGAATTCCACTTAATTTTTCATTTTCTCGATGATCTTGACAAATCGCGCTTATCTACTCGAATACAGTTCCGAAATATTAGATACATTCCCCATCAAAGGGTGAAAACAAAAATTAGATTAAGCGGTGTAACGTAATTGTTACAAGCCAATCGCATAGGAAATTACAATCACCTGGACAAAGTATAATTTAAACTATTCCATTACAAGTAGCTTAACACAATAATAAATGCAATCACTTATACCAGTAATATTTAAACAAGCGTTTTGACAGCTAGGTCTGGAGGGAGGAGCATAGCACGGAGTTGCCAAATTCCTACATCCCTCTTTCCTTCCCTTTGCTTCCGGCTCAATTTTTCGTTCTTTCAGACCGCTGTGTTCTGTTCTACATAACTCAGAAGTGAGAGGTTTGGCAACTCCGGCAACACAAGCTGGCCAGCATGCTTATCTCCATGACAACCGCAGTGGTTCCGCGCTCGTTCCCATGGCAACCATACTCCCTACTCACTTCTCCCCATCAAGCCAGGTAATAAATGAGCCTTCCTCTAAGAACTGTCATAACTCAACTTTCAATATTACGACCATAAAAAATTGTTAGGATATTGATACCTTTTCTTGAATCACACAATAGGCCTATTTGTGGAAAAAATTATAAAACTCAGATGGTAAATATGCTTAAGGAGTTAGCATAAACCTAAATAAACTGCTGAATGTAGGTTATAGACCACGGGTTTCCAAATTATAACGGCTCAAGGGCCACGTTGTAAACCTTAGGCATAATCGCGGGCTGCACTGTTTAATCCCTGCAGCACTGGCGCTCTACTTTGTGACTTGAGTGCTGGCGCCTTGTGTCTCAGACCCATGTATAATTTGAAAAATATTATTCTAAATTGTAAGTAACAAACATTTTGAATTATTTTAATGGTTTGAGAGTTCATAAATAGCAGGTAAAATAATGAATCAAACACTTGTGCTACATTTTACAGATGCACTAAAAATTCTAACCGTTACTGTAAAAATGTGTAGTGGTAGTATTTACTACACAACTAAAATAGTAGTGTCTAGCCTTTTAAATTATTTGATATTAAAAATATATTTTAAAATAAAACACCAAACGCAAAATAATCACTCTGGGCTCGAAATTCTATATGACAATTTGCTATTCATAAACTATTTGGAAAGTGGACACCCCTGGCATGAAAATTCAGCATGTCTTATGACATATGACAAAGACCTTTTACAAAATTTGTAATAGTGCTACTCTCTATTCTGCAATGAATCACATTATCTTCCTATTCCTTGTCTGATTCGTCAGGATTTGATTCTAAAATCGCGTTTACAGTCTTCTGCCAGTAACACCGTTATACGCTCACCTTCTTGTTCACGGTTATGATTCACTAAATAAAATTTCATTAATATAAAAGATCACATTAGACCCACAAAGAATTAAGTAATAAACATTTGAAACCTTACTTTAATACCGTGATGCGCGTAAACGTAATGTTGTATAAACGTGCGTGCTCTTAGATGTGTAACACGAACACTGGCGCCAAGTCTGTCAGACCCAAACGGCTATTATTTCCGGTTCTATGAGTGATTATGCAACCCGAGAGTGCGAAGTCAAGCTAGTTAAGGTGATATGAAGGTACACAAATAAACAGGTTTGCAACCCGCACCATGCGTCCACCAAGTATTAAAAAAATGTGGCATGGGTCTGAGAGACTAAGCGCCAGTGCTGAAGGGTTAACAATAGTCCAATTTTCGTAAAATTTTGAAAATAGAACAGAACTACCAGTATAAAATAATATTCACAATTGAAACGAAGGTCTCATCACTTTAATTTTAAAACACTATTTTACATCTGCATAAAAGAGTGAAATTTAAAGAAACACCAATATTTTACCCACAAGAATTGAATTTGCAGTAAGTGCAATCGAGAATGTCAGTTTATTTGAATTAATATTTAACTAATGGCAAAAGGGAAAGATAAAACATGAAGAACACCTGAACTTAATAAAACAGTGAAAACAAAACTTCAAAAAGGAGAATTTAGTGGTAGAACTGTGATCGATCAACGAAAATGCGATCTATCAATTAACGAATGTTCACCTCCAGCTCTGCTGTTGATAATCTCGCAAGGTGGAGCAACTAAGAATCTGCAAATCGACATCTGTACTGATTTTGAATACTGTAAATTTTATAGAAAGAAAAGACTCTTTCACGTATGTACGTGCTGCCAAACATTGATTCTCAACTACCTTCAGTTTCGGTATTTTTCACCGGATAGCAGTTTTTTAAAAATTGATTCTTTTTCTTGTATGGTACAAATCAAAATATATTTCTTGTGGAGAGAATACCGACATTCAGCTGCATGTGTCTAACAACCTAGTGATGTGTTTCCAAGAGTTCGCCCCTGAACATTTCTTCGAAAGTGCACCACTGTATAACAGCGAATACTACCAACAAGAGAACTGAAACTATCTCCTACAACAATGGAAATAAAAGTACTTTTTGTATGATTGGTTGCATAAACTTTTCATGGCTGAGGTTGGTATGGACTTGAAGATTTGGAATGGATCGCATTGCCATTTTTACAGTGACTATAACCTAATGCTAACATTTACGAGGACTCATGTTCCCCAAATTATGGATTTAATTTTAAAAATCATTCAAATATATGGTACTTTCTTTAGATAAAGTGAACACACAAAATCAGGAAAGTATCTCAAACCATTTCTGACTCTTGCCTGTAATGGGTATGAAAATCAATGTTTTTGAAAACCTATAAAATCTTCTTATTCCTCTTCTTTTCCTACCGCTTCTCCCACACCTGTGGGTACCGAGCTCGATAGCTGCAGTCGCTTAAGTGCGGCCAGTATCCAGTATTCGTGAGATAGTGCGTTCGAACGCCACTGCCGGCAGCCCTGAAGACGGTTTTCGGTGGTTTTCCATTTTCACACCAAGCAAATGCTGGGGCTGTACCTTAATTAAGGCCACGGACACTTCCTTCCTACTCCTAGACCTTTCCTGTTCCATCGTCGCCGTAAGATATATCTGTGTCATTGCGACGTAAAGCAACTAAAAAAAACCCTGTGGGTTCGCAGATGTCAACTGTGTCGCACAAGTGGATTTGGCCCTGTTTTACGGCCGAATGCTCTTCCTGACGCCAACCCTATATGGAGGGATGTAATCACTATTGCGTGTTTCTGTGGTGGTTGGTAATGCAGTGTGTAGTGTGAATATGAAGAGAAAAGTGTTGGGACAAATGCAAACACCCAGTCAAGGGGCCAGAATAATTGATCAGAGGCGATCAAAATCCCCGACCCGGCAGGGAATCGAACCCGGGACCCTCTGAACCGAAGACCTCAACGCTAACCTTTCAGCCAATGAGTCGGACTGAACGACCTATGAAATACTTTTCGTAAATTTTTATCATATTTCTTAAAATGTTCTTTTCAAGAAGCTTTCGCTGGTCGCAAGATGTGGCCTCATGGACTGCCATTTGGAGAACCCTCTTATAGACATTTGGAAAGTAACCCGATTTAAAGGAGCCACTTTATGATAACTATTCCCATTCCGGGCGCATTACGGCTCATCCTAAATAATGAGCTATCTGAGTAGAAGTTTGCCTTTAAATGGGGGTCAGCCATAACTTATTCTCATGATCCAGATAGTAAAATTTCTACTAGACATGTAGTCGCTACGACTATGTTAGTAACAAGAAAATAACTTTGTTGCAGCTATAAAGAGAGCGCGACAGAATATGTACGCGATGTGCCGAGTCAGCGCAAACGTCGATCGTGTAGAGGATGCAGCGACTTTAAAGATGACAATCTACTTCCTGTACGACGGCAATAACTAACCCTCCTGTTCGCTCGGGAACTTAATTAAACACATGGGAGCAGTAAAAATGTCAAAACAGAATTTATTGAATCATCTCCCAGACAAGTCGTGTTACACCTCTAAGTGACAGTCCGGAATATTAATGTTTCTTCCCATAAAGCACGTTCGTCAGCTGTCCGCCGCCCGATCCCTTTATACCTCATACACGAGCAACGGAAAGCTCTTTTCTAGTTTTATCTTAAAGGCGGACTGAGCGGTCCTTTGAACCCAACTTGGCAGGTTCGATCCTGGCTCAGCCCGGTCTTCAAATTCGTCAGCCTCATGTCGTCAGATTTCCTGGCACGTAAAATAACTCCTGCGGTACTAAATTCCGGCACCTCGGAGTCTCCGAAAACCGAACCGAAAAAGTAGTTTATGTGACGTACAAAAAAACATTATCAAGTTAAGCTGTCTTAAAATGCGTCTAATCTACATGGTCTGATACCGTGGTTATCCGGTTCGAGTCCCGCTGGTGGAAAAGATTTTCACCATCACAATGTTGGCCAGCAGAGTAGCAGATGTGGTGGTATACAATCTATAATATCTAAATTGCGCACCAAACGCCTGGATTTAATTTCTCAGTGTTCATATGGAGCGAGAACGTATGACGCTGTTGATGGTGGTTTGTCTGTCGGATGGAGATGTTAAGCCTTTAGCAGGCCCCTTGGTGTTATACGACGGCAGTACGGTATCTACCGACACCGGACTTCACTGTCTCTCTATATCATCATCATCATCATCATCATCATCATCATCACCACCACCTTCTCACATTCAGAAGTGCAGGTTACCCTCGGGTCTAAAACAGACTGGCCGAACATGTCCTGGGACATTCGCGGCACTAAATGCCTTTCGTTATATCACTAAAGAAACCACATACCGGCCCTCCTGCCATAGTTAAATTTCTGGCAGTACCGGGAATCAAACCCGGCCCCCGAGGACGGCAGATAATAACACAACCGTTACGTTATGGAGGCGGACGTTATATCACTCATCCCAGGTAATAGAAAGATAAGTCAAGAACTTGAAGTTCTCAGGAGAAGCATTTTTTGTTTTTAAACAACATTCACTTAATGTTGTCTAACCATCCTGCGTCATATGAAACAGTTTTGAAGTAATGGATTTGCTTTAATTAATTATCTGCTTTCGATCGTGAATGAAACTCACTTTTCCAATGTTTCACAGGAATATTTTTCATATGTGAGCCAGTCAAAACCAAAGTGAAGTAAGACAAATTTGTGTATTGTTAGTAACATTTAACTGTTCTCTTTAACAGATGCATCTGTGCAAATTTACTACCAATAACTCATTTACAAGGCAATAATGTCCACGTCCATAGTAACAACTATACTAAGCACAGGACAAGCTTATTTATCTGATTGAAGCCACTTTTATTAACAATATTCAGAATATTAATAGTATAACTCAACTTATCTGATTCTTACCGACGACTGTTTTGTATTCTTGAATAATGAGGATTAGAATATTGCTATTTCTTCAATATTGTGACGAAATGACTTATCTTGTTAGTGTCAAAGGATAGAGAGAACTGGCCTTAGTAGGTTGCTGCAAAAATATAAAGAAAATAATAAAATTACTTATCTGGTTCTCCCCCGGTAATTGGATACATACAGGCTGAGATTCCAAATACACTGACTGACAGAGCAAATGCAACACCAAGAAGGAGTGGTCAGAACTTTATGCCAATTGCAGGGTAGACTGACGTCACTGAGGTATGCTCATGATGTGAAATGCGCCGCTGTGCTGCGCACGTAGCGAACGATAAATGGGACACGGCGTTGGCGAATGGCCCACTTCGTACCGTGATTTCTCAGCCGACAGTCATTGTAGAACGTGTTGTCGTGTGCCACAGGACACGTGTATAGCTAAGAATGCCAGGCCGCCGTCAACGGAGGCATTTCCAGCAGACAGACGACTTTACGAGTGGTATGGTGATCGGGCTGAGAAGGGCAGGTTGGTCGCTTCGTCAAATCGCAGCCGATACCCATAGGGATGTGTCCACGGTGCAGCGCCTGTGGCGAAGATGGTTGGCGCAGGGACATGTGGCACGTGCGAGGGGTCCAGGCGCAGCCCGAGTGACGTCAGCACGCGAGGATCGGCGCATCCGCCGCCAAGCGGTGGCAGCCCCGCACGCCAAGTCAACCGCCATTCTTCAGCATGTGCAAGACACCCTGGCTGTTCCAATATCGACCAGAACAATTTCCCGTCGATTGGTTGAAGGAGGCCTGCACTCCCGGCGTCCGCTCAGAAGACTACCATTGACTCCACAGCATAGACGTGCACGCCTGGCATGGTGCCGGGCTAGAGCGACTTGGATGAGGGAATGGCGGAACGTCGTGTTCTCCGATGAGTCACGCTTCTGTTCTGTCAGTGATAGTCACCGCAGACGAGTGTGGCGTCGGCGTGGAGAAAGGTCAAATCCGGCAGTAACTGTGGAGCGCCCTACCGCTAGACAACGCGGCATCATGGTTTGGGGCGCTATTGCGTATGATTCCACGTCACCTCTAGTGCGTATTCAAGGCACGTTAAATGCCCACCGCTACGTGCAGCATGTGCTGCGGCCGGTGGCACTCCCGTACCTTCAGGGGCTGCCCAATGCTCTGTTTCAGCAGGATAATGCCCGCCCACACACTGCTCGCATCTCCCAACAGGCTCTACGATGTGTACACATGCTTCCGTGGCCAGCGTACTCTCCGGATCTCTCACCAATCGAACACGTGTGGGATCTCATTGGACGCCGTTTGCAAACTCTGCCCCAGCCTCGTACGGACGACCAACTGTGGCAAATGGTTGACAGAGAATGGAGAACCATCCCTCAGGACACCATCCGCACTCTTATTGACTCTGTACCTCGACGTGTTTCTGCGTGCATCGCCGCTCGCGGTGGTCCTACATCCTACTGAGTCGATGCCGTGCGCATTGTGTAACCTGCATATCGGTTTGAAATAAACATAAATTTTTCGTCCGTGCCGTCTCTGTTTTTTCCCCAACTTTCATCCCTTTCGAACCACTCCTCCTTGGTGTTGCATTTGCTCTGTCAGTCAGTGTATTTCCCTTCTAAAATAGCCGATGGCGACGAAGTCGTATCACTCCTCATTCATAGACACAAAATAAGTCACACTCCCTCTTCTACTTCTTGGCCTTTTTTTCATTTATCTGATTTCTTCTCGGAAGCGTGTATTGGTGGCCAAGAGGTCCTTAGCTGAGTCGTGACGTTGCTTCCGCTTACATGTGTCAGTCTCCTCGCTTTCATCTTCCTTATTCGACCTTCCTTGGTCAACTCTTGTTCTCTTCCGACCGCGACGTTACTAGGTTTATTTCCACGCCATTCATGGTTCTTATCTTTATTTTGTCGTTTCACTTTTCCCTCTGAGTAGTTTGAAGTGATCGAGTCACCTTTCGAGCCTCATTGCGTAAGATTCAGCAGTTGTCCGCAGCGGTTTTTACAAGGGCGAATCCAGCTTGTTGCGGTATAAACAAGGGGTCAGTGTTAGACCATTTAAAATCAATCGTTCCAGCAACTTATGAAGGTGACACAGTAGCGCAACTGGTCTAAAATCCTTTGGAGTATATTCTTCTAAGCAAGTTGAATATGGAGAAGTCCAGACTCTACAACATTTGCTGTTATACCAACTGTGTTCAGCCTCATGTACTCAAGAAGACCTTTATTACTTCACAGTAAATGCACTGGAAGTATCCAAGTTCTGGTCACAAATAATTCAATATCTGAACTGTGCCTTATATTGTGTATGTTTCTGACACGAGAACAAATGTATAGTGTAAAAAAGTAATGTTTGCCAACCTGTACTTCCTTTTAAAACTGCAATCAATATCATCAATAAATTACACTGATCAACAAGAATTGGCTTTCGGTCGATATCCTGGCATCCAACACGCGTTCTAAGACAACTGAAACATGCTGATTCACAATATTCAAACCATTTATCTATCATCCATAGTTATTGATATACATCAACGATTTACATAGGTTTAACATTGTATCAAGGTAAACAACACGCAGAAAGAAGTTTCGCTAGAGAACTGACTGCTACAGTACATGAAGAACTAACGAACATGGATTTAGCTAACATTGCACATGTTGGATTTGTTTCTTACATAGCCGCACACGTAGCAAAACAGATCTCTTGAATTTACCCATCCCCTGGACTCCATAATGTCCACCATCACTGACAATAAAAAAAGTAAATGAAAATGTCCGGCTTTGTACGAAAAATATCGACAAACAATGAAAACAATTCTGGATGTATTCCCTTTTTTCCTTCTTTCTATCTGAGCTAATTATTTTCAGTGGTTCGCTGACATGCTTACATGCTATGCTCCTGACAAACATCTTCAAGAACGTCTTTCCAATTATCAGTATTTGAAGAGACCGAATTTAGTTTCTCACGATAAACCTTTCTTGCTTGTGGCAGGCTGAATTTTGTGTCCTCCATACTTCTGACATCTTTATCTATTCTACTAAACAAGTAACACTATTCATCCAACTCCTTTAAGACTTTATTTCCTAACCTAACATTTTCTGCAACAGCTGACCACATTCGACTATATTCCGTTTGTTTTGTTTTGTTTTGTATTTATTTATTTAAATCCTGTACTACTTTTCCAACCTTCTTTCTATGCCATGTCACTCTATGTAGTTCCAACAGATTTTCTGCAGATTCAGGTAAAATAATAATAATATATGTTGAGCATTAAGCCCGAACGCTCGTTCCAACCAGAACTGCTCCACCTGCTCCATCGTAGATGGCATAGGTTTCACTGAAAAGGCATACTAGGGAAACGAACAGTGAATTAGTTTCCTGTACCGGGCGAGTTGTCCGTGCGGTTATGGGCGCGCAGCTGTGAGCTTGCATTCGGGAGACAGTGGGTTCGAATTACGCTGTCGGCAGCCCTGAAGATGGTTTTCCGTAGTTTCCCATTTTTTCATCATGAAAATGCTGGGCCTGTACCTTAATTAAGGCAACGGGCGCTTAGTTCCCATTCCTACGCCTTTCCTGTCCCATCGTCGCCATAAGACCTATCTGTGCCGGTGCGACGTAAAACAAATACCAAGAATTAGTTTCCCGTTGCTTTCCTCACAGATCCGGAAGTTGCTATTACATATCACCCTCACTAATGTTCTGAAATGAACACACCAACGACATCATACATAACAAGGACTGGCAGCATAGGGAATGTCATTACTAGCATCGCTTATACCTCGGTTACTTTAATATTGTCAAAGCTAAGGATGAGACTGACAGGTCAATGAAAGAAACAAATTTGTTCTAGATCATACGAAAAGGCTAGGTCTCATCAGCAAAGGTAGAAAACAACAATATCATCGGCAAATCTGTGCTTTTTTTATTTTCCCTTCTTGAATTTTGATTTATTTTCCGAATACATTTTCGATGTTCTTCAACAGTTGTTCTAAACATAAACATTCAATTATTATTATTATTATTATTATTAATATTATTGGTCCGCCTCTGTCGGGTAGTGGTTCGTGTGATTAGCTGCCCCGCCCGAAGGCCCGGGTTCAATTTCCGGCTCCGCCACGAAATTTGAAAAGTGGTACGATGGCCGGAAGAGGTTCTACTCAGCCTCGCTAAGTCAACTGAGTAGAAAGAGGAGGGGTTTCGATTCCCACCTCAGCTATTCTCGAAGTGGTTTTCCGCGGTCTCCCCCTTCGCCTCCAGGCAAATGCCGGGACGGAACCTAACGGCCACTTCCTTCACCCTTCCTTGTCTATCCCTTCCAATCTTCCCATCCCCCACAAGGACCCTGTTCAGCATAGCAGGTGAAACCACCTGGGTGATGTACTGGTCCTCCTTCCAATTTGTATCACCGGACCCAAAGTCTCGCTCTCCAGGACACTGCCCTTGAGGTGATAGGGGTTGGATCTCTCGTTGAATCCAAAGGAAAAACCAACCCTAGAGGGTAAACGGATTATTATTATTATTATTATTATTATTATTATTATTATTATTATTATTATTATTATTATTATTATTATTATTATTATCGTCACCATTAACTATCGGTCCGCAGAACAACGGCCAGAGATATAGAGTGAACGAGTCCCCCGGGAGCGGTCTACTATAATCCTCGGTATAAGCTATGTCTGTAATTACAGATGGAGGTATCGTTTATTTAACGGATTGTTACAACTCGGGCCCATTAGTGAGTTTCATCAATCACTAGGCTAAATCGAAAACAGTCCCGAGTGTCACCAAGTATACCGTAGGGACCAAAAAACAGATATAAAAACTGTTGATTTCTACTGTTTAACATTCATGTTATAATTGGTGGACAGACATAACCAAACAAGTCAGCTCAGTATATTGCGCAAAACCAGTTATCGCTGATAGCTCTGTACCTTGGAGGCAGCCGATTCGACTCCCTCGTCGGCAATCCTTGAAATGGTTTTTCGTGGTTTCCCGTATCAACCCCAGGCAAATTATGTAATGGTAACTTTTTCAACATACCGAGCGAGTAGGCCGTGCGGTTAGGGGTACACACTTGTGAGATTGCATTTGAAGGGTAGTGGGTTCTAACCCCACTGTAGAAAGCCCTGTCCTTCCCATTACTCTCGTACACCCAACAGAGAGATACATGTCGCTCAGCCCCATGGGATATACCGGGAGAAATATGTCCACTGTACCGCGGGCACTAAAAGCCATCATACGCCAAGAAAAAGTGACAAATCATGTGCAGAGTGAGAGAAACATGAAGAGAAATTCACATTGAGTGTGTTGGCTGCATGGTACGAGCTGCCTGGCTGTTAGCTTGCTTTCGGGAGACAGTGAGTTCGAACTCCACAATCGGCGGGACAGAAGATGTTATTCCATTTTGACATCAGATAAATGCCGGGGCTGTACGTTAATATAGGGCTACGGCAGTTTCTTTCTCTATAATTTTCACTTTCCTGTCCCATCGGCATCAAACCACAGAGTTAAAACAAAGTTAAATCACTTTTAAAATGAAATAAATACTTAATAGGACAGATGAGAGTAGAAGGAGGGAAAACATTTATCCTCGTTTCCTCTTTCTATTATTTCCCCTTCAATCAATCAATCAATCAATCAATCAATCAATCAATAAATCAATCAATCAATCAATCAATCAATTAATCAATCGACAGATCAACTAATTAATTATATAATCAAATAATTAATTACCGGTAATTAATTAATCACCACAGATCTCATTTAGGGCAATCTTCCATGTGGCACTGATTTACTGTATTTATCATTCTACATGTTTCTTTACTTGTTTCTGTCATACTATACAAAACTTGGAGTTTCCTTTTTTTATCTTGGATAATATCTTCTGGGGCAATGATTAATGACTGTTGAAATTAAATTATATTGGAGAGTGTAACATGAATGAAAGGTGACAGGTAAAACGCGAGTACTTGGAGAAAGTCCTGACTCGCCTCCGCATTGTCCAGCACAAATCTCGCATGGAGTAACCGCGATTTGAACCACGGAACCCAGCGGTTATAGGCCAGCGCGCTACAGCCTGAGCCACGGAGGCTGTTAAGTAACTATAAGAAGGTAATAATTGGGATAGACAACATTATTAAATATCAACCTGGGAGATTATTTATAGATTAATAATAATATCACATATCATATCATATATCATATCATATCGCAATCACAATCAGGCAGTTCTATCAATAACTGATGAGGCCTCTTGAAGTCTGAAACTTATGCAAGTATTTAGGAGTTGCCTCCACTTACAGCGATCTTGAGCGATGTTTTGCCAATTAACTCCGGCGATTTTACGGATGTCCTTGTCCCAGCGATCCGGTGGCCTTCCTCGAGGTCTCAGTTTATCTCTTGGGCTCCATTCGAGAACAACCTTGGTCCATATGTCATTCATTCTTCGGGCCACATGTACTGCCCTTTGCCACTTCAAGGTTAAAATTCTTGTTACGATGACAATGACATTTGTGACTGCTCTTATGTCATGGACCACTTTCTATCTCTTCTGGTAAACCCAAGCACAGACCTCTCCATTCCTCTCTGGGCAGTTCTTAGTTTCCGTTTAGTGAACGCATTCATTGTCCAGGTCTCACAGACATAGATCGTGACAGGGAGAATGCATTGGTCAGGAAATTGCGTCTTTAGGTTTACTGACATGTTGGATTTGGAGACGGTTGAATATCGTCCAAATGCCTGCCATCTTAATTTGTTTCAGGTTGACTTGTTGGCCAAGGTAGATGTATTCACCAAGATTTTCAATAGTTATTCCACTTGTTATGCATGACCTTTGTCTTGGACATATTAATCTTGAGGCCTACTTGCTGACAAACTAGTACAAGATCGCGTACTTGTGATTGCAGTTCTTCCATATCGTTAGCCAACAATACTATATCGTCCGCAAATCTCAAGCGATTCAGCCTCCTCCCATTGATTCTGATGCCTCGATCTTTCCATTGAATTTTGGACATTGCCATTCCTAAAACTGCAGAGAAGAGTTTTGGTGAGATGAGATCACCTTGTTTTACACCACGCTAAATGGGAAAATCTTCGGTTGTTTCACTGACTCTAAGAAAGGCAGAAGATGCTCTTAATTATGTTGATGTAGGCTGCTTCTACTCCCTGTTCAGCTAATGCCGAAAGGACAGATGAGTGACTAACAGAATCAAATGCCTTTTCGAAATCAACAATTGCTAAGCAGAGGGGCAGTTGGTACTCATTCATACGGCTGATTACTTCCCATAGAGCAAGTATATGGAGACCCGCCTGTTCGATGGGTTGGGCTAGGTCGAGAGTTGAGATGATTCTAAAGTCAGAACCTTGGTAAAGACTTTGTACAGGACGGCCAATAGGCTAGTAGGACGACAGTTCATTACGTTATGGGTACTACCTTTTTTGTGAAGTAGGATAATCTTTGCTTTGTTCCAAGATTTGGGAATCGATCCTCGTTGAAGAAAAGAAGTAAACATTTTAGCCAAATAATTTTCGGTTGCCTCCCAGCCACTTTCAGAATGCTAACTGGTAGTCCGTCATCTCCTGCAGCTGTATTCTTTTTCATATTATCTATAACACTTTTGATTTCGGAAGGTAGGACATCTGGGATATGTGAAGTTGAACCAAGGACGGGCATAATTGTAGTTTCTTCTGTTTTGCTGTATAATTAACTATAGAAGTTTCTAATGAATTTTATCAGTTCATCTTTATCAGTTATTCTGCCATTTTCACCATCCATTTGTGCCTTGCCTATGGTTAGCAATCGTTTAGCTGACCTTAAACTTCCTTTATTCTCAAGGCTGGATCTTAGTATCTCTTCATTATGCTTCTTTGAATCTGCTTTCATATTTTTCCTCAATGACTTACATAGCTCGCTTGTACTCCATCCTATCAGTGTTACTGTCAGTTTTCATCTTTCTCATTTTCTTTAATGAGACTCTTGTTTATTCAGTGAATTTCTTTTAAAAAAAGAATTGTTCTTGCAAGTACCACAAATTTATTGAGCTGTTGCAGTTAACACTTCAGGTAGATCATCTTCTTTGACATCAATCAGTTTTCTTTGAAGACCTTGCTGGAATTAATCTTTATTTGCCTCCAGGTTTTTAAGATCAATTATTGTTCTCCTGTCTTTCACTAGTTTGTCTCTCCATGCGTGTATTCAGAACAATTCTTGCTCTTACTAGTCGGTGATCACTACCCGTGTTGAACTTATTTATTACTGAAACATCTTTAACGATATGAGGAGTGTTTGAGAGTATGAAGTCAATTTCATTGGTGACCTCAAAATTTGGGCTCCTACGTGTCCATTTCCGACTGGGATTTTGTTTTGAAGTAGGTGTTCATAATGGACATCTTCATAAATCCTGCAAATTGGACCAGCCGTTCACCCCTTTCATTCCTGACATCAATGTCATACTTTCCCACGACGGTATCGCCTTCTTTATATTTACCAAGCTTGGCAGTAAAATCAACGATTATCAATCTGAAGTGGCAATTCTTTCATTTATCAATAAATTGTCCTAATTAGATCCTCGTAGAAAGATTCATTCTCATCATCAGGATGGCTTGATGTAGGTGCATAAAACTTGAATGATTTGGATCTTGTACCTTTCAGAAAGTCTCTGAACTAAACAAGCTATTATACAGGAAGCTCCTTCAAGTGATGACACACTATAGATTATGCTTTTGTTGATCAAAAATCCAACTCCGTTAAGTTTTCCAAAATAATAAAATAAATGTCCAGAATTTAGACGCAAACAGTTTTCTCCTTTGTGACGCACCTCACTTAAGCCGACAATACTCCAATTAATGTTGTTTAACTCATATCGTGTACGGTAGTCTTGGATTTTCAACACATTTTCAAGCATGATAATCAAAATTAAACGGGTTTGATTGGGCATACAAATGCATATTTACGCATTTTTTAGTTTTGTTGCATTTTTTTGAACAAAATCTCATTAACATTTTAAATTTCATTTCATTTTATAAACACCAGACTATGCTCTAGATATTATTTTTCAGAATGACTGGATATACTTCTACTGTAGAACCAATGGAAAGTAGTGTATGGAATGTTTCTAGCACGTAGGGGGTATTGTTTGCTGGCTGGATCAGTTCCTGGAAAACGGGCTATAATTTATACGGAAGGAGAGGAAATTCTCCAGGTTATTTGACATTGTTTATATCTCTTTCATTCGAACTTCCCTCTTCAATACACTGAATGACATTGGTTATTGACGGAGATTCAGACATCAGTCATTCAGTTGCTTTCAATATGCCTAAAACGAAGGTCTCGGTTAGCGAGAAGTTGTGAAGTTTTGTCCGCGAGTTCGGTGCAAACATATTCTGTACGTATGGAGTGATATTATTCTATAAATAACGTGAGCGTGCGAAAGGATCAGTAGCATCAGGGTGTGTAGAAAGTTATTGGAAAAGTCCAGCGGACTTTCGTACCTGCGCGGAATAAATGACGTTCTTTGTCAAAATCCTTCACCTGTAGGTTTCCAGTAATTTTCTCCAAGTGGTTTAACTCTATTCAAGAACGCTCCCGTTAAATCATGTGATGTCGAAAGAAGTTTTTCTCGCTACAAGACGATAATCGGCGACAACAAGAGAGGATTCTCATTCAGCGATTTTAAGACGCATGTGGTCATAAATTACAGCAATTCTGATAATGGAGTCTAGATCACGTTTTACGTAAGTCCAAACATATTGAGTATTACAAAATATATCTTCTACTCGTGCAATGTACCGTTTGTAAGGTGGTCCTGTCGCCGTCTTGACTTCCGACCTTAATATTTTACATTGTCTACTACAATATCGTGATGTGTGCTGTCGTTTTCTGAGGAATTCTGTGATTTTATTATATCATTATTAAACTAAACCGGATACATCATAGAATTCACTTTGTGTGTTCTAGGAACAGATACGTTCATTGCCAAGAACACATTATTGTAAAATCATACAGCTACATTGTAGACAACAGTGCGTTCGTATAATTTTCAGCAGTTTGTGTACAGACGTTCAAAATCAGCTCTCTTGAAATCTTAAACTGTTTGGGAGACACCACAAATTTTCTAAGAACTGAAGTGACCTGAAGTTCTGAAATCTTCTCGGCATTTATGGCTTTTACAAACTTAGAGTACAGAGGAAACAAAGAGCTATGTCAGTCAGCCAATCGGTGAGAGAGAGATGGGTGGTGCACTATGAGGGAACTACAGAAGTTCAATTACGTCACGACTTCCCATCCAGCACCTAAGAGCGGAAGACTGTAAAACCAGAAAGCCACTTTCGGAGCGGCAAGTTGATAGAGTTATAGCATCAACTCCGCTTGAGAGGAAGGTTCTATTAGGAGACCAAAACCTTATTGCAGGAGAAGGAAAATGTTTCCCTCCCGGCGGCGGTACAAAGACGTCCAGCTACCTCTAAACTCATAAACTGATACATAACATATAGTATAATAGTGTTAAGAAGAAAAGTTGTGTGTCTTTGAACTATGCAAGTTCTGAAAAATCACAATTAACTTAAAACTGAGAAAGTCCGAGTAACATTTATGGTTTTAAATTCTTGTTATTTGTGTACTTGGACGTGTTTTCCTTCATTCCAAACATCAAAATTACTTCTATGATGAAATTCCTTCGCGTGTGTATTTCTGTGCACTACTGATGCATGCGCAAGGAAACTTGGCATATTGAAGGACTGCTTTGAAATATCGAAGGTTCATACCATTTAATTATACCTGAGCTGAAACGAGCGAGTGCCGGATGAGTGGTTAAGGCCCTCGCTTTCTAGGCCCAAATTGGCAGGTTCGATTCTGGTTCAATTCGGGGATAGTTTAAGGTGATCAAATACGTCTGCCCCGAGTCGGTAGATTTAATGCCAACTAAAAGTACTCCTGTGGGACGAAATTCTGGTACCTCGGCGTCTCCAAAACCCGTAAAAAGTAGTTAGTGGGATAAGAAACCAATAACGTAATAATAATCGAGCGAGTCCCCGCGCGGTGAGGTCAAATAGCTGTAAGTTCACATTCAGAACATGGGGATTTGAATACCGACGTTGTCAGAGCTCTGAAGATGTTTTTCAATGGTTTCCCATTTTCAGGCCAGAAAACCTTCAAAATGTTAATGATACGTTAAACCTCTAGAAGGGCCGATGACCTAGATGTTAGACATCTTTAATCAACAAGCATCATCAAGTTTAAACAACAAGCAAACCACTAGAAGAAAGTTAATGTAGTATTACTCAGACCAAAAAACCAAACCTCATGGCGCAACAGCTCCGAAGAGCCATGGCCTACCAAGCGACCGCTGCTCAGCCCGAAGGCCTGCAGACCGTGAGGTAACGTGTGGTCAGCACGACGATTCCTCTTTCTAGACCGCGGTCACCATATCAACGTCAGATAGCTCCTCAATACGCACCAGGCGCGGAGCAGGTAGCATTACTGAAACTAACCGTACCAAGCAAAATCAGTTTCGTGTGTCAAAAACATTTGTATTTCAATAAATGAATATACTTTCCTCAGTTTCAGAACTAGGAGATGAGAGTGTTCTATTCTACCAGGTAGTTAGTTCATCATCCCACAGAATACACAGCCAATGAAGATCAATCGATCGATAAACCAGTCTATCAATCAGACAAATAGAAATGGATCATAATTATCAAAACGAGTTGTACTTGAATGTAAACATGCGTGAAAGCCGTCCATTTGGAACGTGTTTTTAGAAGCTATTCAATGCAGTGAACTACTATTACTACGTCAACCTCGCAGAACACAACCTGTCATTTCCACAATTAACCACCGCCGTATCAAGTGCCCCCTACTTCCCCGCTCTCATTATAAGTTTCTGTGAGAACTTGTACAAATTGGAACAATAAACAAACCGATAAAGTTGTGTTCTACAAGTCCCGTTCTGCCTCTAACTAGGTAAAATATTTTGAAACCGCAGGCTTGCAGATGTTTTCAAGTTTTAACTGCCATCCATCAGCGGGAACGTCCATACGCCCAACAGCCATCTGTGACAGGGAATTAAGTTTCAAGTGAAGACTTAAAACTTGCCTGAAATTCCGTGCTGCAATATTCCAAGGAAACATTGTGGAATACAGAATGAATTAAATACTGAAGGAATGCGACACGGGCCTTCTCCAGTTGATCCTCTTCGCTTGTACAAACATGTAGTTCGGATCAGCCCTCAGGTTTGTGACGAGATGCTGGTGATAATTACTAGTTTTAATGCGAATAACAAATAGAGAACAATACGTCATAACTATAATCAGAAGAAAATACGGGAAAGGTCCGACTTTCGAAGAAGGAAGTTATCAGAAGCAGAACTAGAACGGTTACAAAAGTCCTGAGCAATTTAAATCCTGTGAAGGTTCACAAGCAAAATATCGTCAAGAAGACTTTATCAAGGAAAGTCAAATAGGAAAGATAAATTTAAAACAGTGTATTTTCTACGTACCATTGTTCTCTAAAACGCAAACGATAAGTTATTCTCTGTATTCCTTTCTTTCTTAATCCGTTTACCCTCCAGGGTTGGATTTTCCCTTGGACTTAATGAGGGGTCCCACCTCTACCACCTCAAGGGCAGTTTCTAGGGCGTTGACTTTGGGTCGGGGGATACAATTTGGGAGGAGGACCATTACCTCGCCCAGGCGGCCTCACCTGGTATGATTTACAGGAGCCTTGAGTGGGGATGGTAAGACCGGAATGAATAGACAAAGAAGAGGGAAGGAAGCGGTTGTGGCTAGTTAGGTACTATCCCGGAGAATTGGTAAACCACGGAAAACCACTTCGAGGATGGCTGAGGTGGGAATCGAATCCCTCTCTATTCGGTTGACCTCCAGAGGCTTAGTGGATCACGTTCCAGCCCTAGTAGTAGTTTTCAAATTTCTTTGCAGAGCGGGAATCAAACCCGGTCCTCCGGGGGTGGTGACTAATCGCACTAACCACAACACCACATAGGTGGACCTCTCTGTATTTTACTTGCACTAGGACTCACTATCAGTGTATGTCTGTCCCGTTAGCCTCATTTCTTGATACGAGGTCGATGTTTAGGTATGTTAAATTATGTGGCTGTGTTTCCTCACCTATAGCAATTAATAACTGCTCTAGAGGAAAAATAATATGTCAGTGTTTTATTTATGTCTGTTCCTCAGACCATTTTATCGATACGAGGTCGGGGATGATCTGTGATGTCCCCATATTTCCTATTAGTACTACTGTATAGGTTTAAAAAAATAATTTATTGTACTTTTTCAATTACATTTCTGTTTAGTAACATCTTAAATGTTGTGGTTAAGTGTAAGAGAGGGTCTTGATCCCTAACTTCGCCACGAATAAAAACGAATTGCTTACTTGCTTATTTATTTACTTGCTTTCTGCAGGGACTATAAATGACATTAAAATTATATTTCAGAAATGATTCGAGGAAAGCTCGAACCGGTGCACCTTACATTACGGAACGTTCGAATGTACAATGTTGGATGCAAGAAGGAGAGTGTCTGGCCTACCTTCCTAATATTTTGGAATGATGTCAATTTAAATGCTATAATACAGTTTGTTTCTGAAGATCAGTCATTTGTTAACTCTCTCTAGCGGAGTTCTGCCTCCCGGAAACAAGCATTGCGGGTTCAAAATCGCTAGATAGCCGGAATTTTGAAAGCCGGTATGGAATCCGTTCAACACTCCATGTAAAATACCTCCGGTGACACATTTCATGTTCACGAGACAAAAATATTTCTGAGTCATATGTCGCCCAATAGAGTTCCCATATATCTACCATCACTTAGAGCTGGGCTGAGTGGCTCAGACGGTTGAGGCGCTGGCTTTCTGACCCCAACTGGCTCAGTCCGGTGGTATTTGAAGGTGCTCAAATACGTCAGCCTCGTGTCGGTAGATTTGCTGGCACGTAAAAGAACTCCTGTGGGACTAAATTCCGGCACATCGGCGTCTCCGAAAACCGTAAAAGTAGTTAGTGGGACGTAAAACAAATAACATTATTATTATTACCCTCACTTAGAATAAGGCTGAACAGCGAAACTCACACACAAGCAGGAAAAGTTGGTCCAAGTCAAAATGCCTACACGCGGTGGTGGTGGTGGTTATTGTTTTAAGTACAATTTAGCAACCACTGAAAGGAAAAATGAAAGATGTCCGAAACTTAGGAGGATGAATAGAAGAATGAATGAATGAATGAATGAATGAATGAATGAATGAATGAATGAATGAATGAATGAATGAATAGGCAAGAGGAAGAGAAGGGACACGAAGGGCGAGAAAATGACAAGAGTTGGCCAGGGGAGGTCGCAAAGGAGAGATTGCATTGAGGAACCTAGCACAAGTAGAAGAAATGCCAGACTCAGCTAGGGTAACCGTGGTTGCGAATTCACGCTCTTGAGTTAGAAACCGCTGCTCTCCGCTTTAGCCTGCACACGATATCTGAGGCCATTCGATATTATTGTTGTTAGTGACAGTTTATCGGTACATATTTTATAACTCATTAATTTCAGGTCAATTTGAACTTCGTTACCATTACATGTCAAATATAGTCAGTATGTGAGTCGCCCAGTCTATGGATGGAAATAAGTTATGTTATATACCTTCGTTGAATGATTACAGGAAATTTCCAAGCAAAATATACCATTGAGGTTTATTTATTGGCCGTAAAAAGAGACGTTTCGTGCGTCGTTCATATCATAACTTCTCTTGTGACAGAGATGTTTACAAGATATAAACTCCGGGACTCACTATCCAACACAACTCAGGCTTACGACTGACGTCCTTTTAAGGGTCATTTAAAATGTATTTGTGATATGAAACGGCGATAAAGGGCATATTCAAATTTGTAACCAACGGATATTTAATGTTGCTGATGGCTGTTTTATGGGACCCGACCGTACGGTTATTGATCTCTGACATAAAAATGACTCATGATATCTGTACGCTTGATTGAACGTACATATCTCAAGCAGTCTTCACGGGATTTCTCACTGTCTATCTAAATAAATTTTGCTAATATTTATGGCCCGTTTCATAGGAAGCTATAACAGTTACAGTTGATGCACAAATACCACACAAAGTATTAAACATATGAAAGTGAATTTTTAATACTTAGTCTTGATCGAAAACTACCTCACAATATAAAATTAAACCCCATGGCGCAACAGCCCCGAAGAGGCATGACCTATCAACCGACCACTGCTCAACCCGAAGCCCTGCATAATATGACGTGTCGTGTGGTCAGCATGATGAATCCTCTCGGCCGTTTTTCTTGACTTTCCAGAGCGCACAATATATATTTTGCGAACATTTTCGCACCCGGGCATTTTCTTCGCTACATGAAAAAGCATAAGATCATAGACATGCTTTTGGGCTTTGAAGACGAGAGACTAACTACATATACTTCGGTAGTTTCCCTCTTAGTAGCTTCTTACGAAATGCATCATTTGATTTTTTTTTTTTACAATTTGTTTTACCTCACACCAACACAGATAGGTCTTATGAGGACGATGGGATGGGAAAGACCTAGGAGTGTGAAGGAAGCGGCCGTGACCTTAATTAAGGTATAGCCCGAGCATTTGTCTGGCGTGAAAATGGAAAACCACGGAAAACTATCTTCAGGGCTGCCGACAGTGGGGTTCGAACCCACTATCTCCCGGATGCAAGCTCACAGCTGCGCACCCCTAACCGCACGGCCAACTCGCTCGGTGCATCCTTTGACTCCACCCGCAGAGGAAGATAAAAACTTCCGATAAATCGAAAGAAAAGAATGGTAAGGCTAATGAATTGTGAGAAAATGAAAGACGTCGTAAATATATTATTATTGTTATTATTATGATTATTATTCCGTCAATTTCCGTGACCCAGAGAGGGAACGAAGCGTGAGGTTTAACCACCTGGACAAGGCATGAACAAGAGATTAAACTTTGACACGTTCATTTATTAATGATTATTTTCTCTCCTTTTCATTGAAAATCAGAAAACAATAACAAATTAGACAAGAGATTTAACAACTGTAAACAATAGACAAGTTCAGGACCTTAGCTAATTTACAAGCGGGAAGAAACGACTCCCACTTTCACATCAGACTTAAGAGTCGAGACCAGATAATAGGTCATATAAATATACAAATCTTTGGCATTAATTGGTGAGGCACCAACCTTTACGAGTGAAGTTCCCCAACAGAGGGAGTATAGAACCTTACTTTGTTCAAAAATCAAGGAGCCGAGACTCCTAGGACAAATTTACAAAGAAAGGGAATTGAACCCTCAAATTTAAATTTATATATCAGATGGGTCTCGAGTCCTGAACAACAATTTACAATTCACGGCTTACAGTGCCCTCATGGGCCTCGAACTCACATTAGCTAAATTAATTTACATTAATGACTTCACGTCAAGACATTTCTAGTTACATTTCGTAGAATTCCACTTTCTGCTTTTAAAAGCTTATACAGCTTTCACACTCGCTATCTTTATTTCATAGGGGAGCCACGCCGGAAAAGCGGATCGAAAGATCCAGAAAATACAGGGGCCGAATCTCATACTACACGGCTAAGAAATGGGAAAAAGGTTCATGGATATTTTTTTTTGCTAGGGGCTTTACGTCGCGCCGACACAGATAGGTCTTATGGCGACGATGGGATAGGAAAGGCCTAGGAGTTGAAAGGAAGCGGCCGTGGCCTTAATTAAGGTACAGCCCCAGCATTTGCCTGGTGTGAAAATGGGAAACCACGGAAAACCATTTTCAGGGCTGCCGATAGTGGGATTCGAACCTACTATCTCCCGGATGCAAGCTCACAGCCGCGCGCCTCTACGCGCACGGCCAACTCGACCGGTGGTTCATGGAAAGGCTGATAACAAAATGTAATAGAGGTTGAACCTAGGTTGAACCTACTCAAGCATTCCTAGTACAAGACTTACAATAAAACCTCCTAAGGCATAAGGCCCAGTCACTCAGAGGATAAGCCATGCTTCTTGGGGACTAAGATTACAAAGATTAAGTCCGAAAAACAATTAAAATATAAAATGTATTTACCAGAGAACAAAGTGAATAATGTAAAAGAGGGTACAAACTCGTGCGTATTTTACACAATCTGCAAGAGGGCACTGCCTATGAAACCTACATTGTATGTCCTAACATGAAGAATAGAAACGCTACATTAAAATTAAAGGAAATACAGATCGACCTAACACTTACATCTTTAGTGGGACGGCGGAATCTTCCCTTTGACACACGTTAAATGTTCACGTAGTTACATGATTGTTCTGCTTTACTTATGCCACAATCTTTAGGCCGAAGCTAGCTCCAACTTTATTATCTGGCCTCCAGAGGGAGACCACCTCAATTTACGTAGCACACTCAAAGTCCCATTGATGATTGACAGCTTAAGGTTCAAAGTCACAGATATATACAGGGCGCTGAGTGACTCTTCTGGAAAAATTACGTAATTAAACTTCATTGGTGGAATATGACGTCATTAGGCAAGTAATCTGACAGGTTGATGAACTCAGAACAATTAAAGGCGATCAGGTTTTCTGACCCTAAAACATGAACATTTCCTGACCAAATTAATTACACTTCAAAACACTAGGTGGCACTTGCAATCAACAGTGGTGACATCACGGAGAGGTCGTACTACTCTCACAATTCTTCTTCTTCTTCTTCTTCTTCTTCTTCGTCGTCTTCTTCGTCTTCTTCTTCGTCTTCTTCTTCGTCGTCTTCTTCGTCGTCTTCTTCTTCTTCTTCGTCTTCTTCTTCTGCTTCATCATTAGGGCCGATAAGTACCACGAAATCTCAACTGTTTGTCTTCTTGCGGGCCCACCAGGTGTTCAACCTTTCAGAGTGTACTTTTTTCCATGCATCAGAATGGACATGGTTCAGTCGAGTCGGGACTTCTTCTTGATGAACCTGTCTAAGATTTTGTTTGAATGGTGCTCAGGTTTGAATATCCGGTTCTGTGGTTCCATACCTTTATAGATCTCCACCAACTAAGGATGACGTTACTCTGAAAGGATGAACACGCCTAAATTCAAAGCTCATTGTTTTAGAAGCCTTTCTCGAGGCTAGTCCAAATTTTCTTCTGATGACGCAGAGCATAGTTCTCTGCGAAACGTAAATAATTTCACCGTATTTTCTTGACACGGCATAAGTCCAAAAGCCTGTATCATGTCTATAGCATAAGAAACGTTTACACATCCTTTCAGCTGGCAATCTGATGAGGGTAGAAAGTTATCCTTATTTTCCGGATTAAGCTTGATATATTTTCGGTGTGGGTGTATATTTATAAGTTGCTCTGAAGTCTAAACACCATCTTTGAGTTTGGGACCAAGAATTCCTAAGATATTCAAGAAGGCTGTGTGTTCGAAATATTATTATTATTATTATTATTATTATTATTATTATTATTATTATTATTATTATTATTATTATTATTATTATTATTATTATTATTAGCCATGGTGTAGATGTAGCGTACCTGTCTCGTGTTCCAAGGATCTGTGTTCGTTTTCCGTCCAGTAGAATGGTTTTAATTCTGGACTGAGGAGCAGAACGCAGTTCAATTGATACGAGATTTCCTGACTCCCTTACTTCTCAGGCTCAAACTTTTAAACGGACCCTGATTGCCATGGTTATAATTGTGGCATAAGATTGCTGACGCTAATTCTAGATAGATCTTCAGTTCCAAAAGGTACCCATGCCGGAACAATGTTTGTGTGAATTACGTTTGAATCTTGTACTACAGACAACAATGGCTCGATCAGGTCCTGAACTGGAGGAGCGAGTGGTAACTAGTGAGCATAACCAGCGTGTGTTTTTGAATCATCCAGCAAAGAGCAGGGAATGGCGGTCCGTTTCTTGGTGACAAAAGGCAGAACACTGAAAGAAATTCGCAGAGAAATATTGGAAGTGTATGGCGCTGACTATCTGGACCGCAGCAACGTCTCCAGAGAGCTGAGTAAAGCTTGTCGCTGAACCGACGTCGGCTCACCTGTTTCAATACCATCCACTGTCAGAGGCACTGCGGTGGCGATTCGAATCGATCGACTGGTGTTTTTGAGAAATATTTCACAACAATTCAACACTTAGAATGGAACAGCGTACAGATTGGAATTTCGTGAAGACAGTTCGCACTGTGTGTCCAATGACTTGTCAGGATGGCCAGAGAATGAAGCGATAAAGTAACTTGAAGGCGATGTATTCTTAGTTAACTGGCTCTCATTCAACTATATGATTTTCTTTTCAACAGAAAATGCCACTTACATCCTTGTACGTAGAGGGTAGAGGCTACTCATTAGACGAAGAATTCCAAATATAAATCTTGTAATTGAAATGGTGGGACAGAAAAGGCGAGTTGTTGAACATATTACTAATAGCTGTCGTACAAATGATTGCTCAGAAGTGAAACCAAGAGCAAAATGTTCACAAATGTGTTATCCAGTCTGAACAATAAGTACAGAGCACTTTAAGAGAATGAGATGTGATTTATTTCCAAAAGTGTGCACAGTAGAAACATCATTGATATGGTTACTCTCGATATTATATGTCCGAGTATAATGATACAATGCGAACCGAGTTTTTGAGCGTTAGAGCCTTCGTCATACTGATATGTAATTTGAAAAAATACGTCGTTACCTCGCACTGTTGTCATTTTATCAGCTGCTGAAGTTAGCCAATCAGACCGCTTCGCAGGCGAATTTAAATGGTCTGTACGAGGTGGTGGTGCTAAATTTGTACGTGTCTTGATCAGGCTTGAGAGCCATGCCAAGAAATGAGCACCAAGCACTAACACACAGTAGGTACCGTGGCGTGCTTCCTGTGAGCCGAGCCTATCAGCAGAGAGGTCCTTGTTCATGTCCCTCCCTTGGAGAAGTTTATTTCTTCCATTGGCGCTCTTTGTTTCCAATTATTTATCTGAATGACAAGCCTTGTATTTACACACACTAGTTGGTTATCTACTTACTTGCAATAATAAACTATCAACATACTGACCTTACACCGTTTGGGTATCTTTATGCAAATTCTGTCTGCTTACTTACCTGCAAAGAAAAGAGAAAGCAATTAAACAAATTGACTACAACTGCACAATCTATGTATATAACACTTTTCTATAGCTACACGAAGTCTCCTAGTGTCTAATTTTATGTAACTCGGCGCTTGCAATCGTCTTCAGTAACAAAAAATTTCTTTATCAAAAATTAAGTTCCAGAAAGAAAACCATAATTTAATTTTATCGACTGCAAATTAAAAAAAAGACATTTAATCTCCTCAGGCCTTCTCAATAGAGAAATTACCTGCGTTCACTTACTACTACTACTATTATTATTACTACTACTTCTGTTCACCCTCCAGGGTTGGCTTTTCCCTCAGACTCAAGGGCAGTGTCCTGGGCCGTGAGACATTGGTCGGAGATACAACTGGGGAGAATGACCAGTTCCTTGCCCAGGCGGCCTCACCTCACACGACGTTATGTCTGGAATCAGCGTATACATAGGTACAAAGTCCCTTGTATTTGTGCGAATTTGAGTTTGTTGAGCAGGACTCCATAATATATACTTAGGCATGCATCCAGCTTTAAAGCTCATAGGAGATGATTAAAATAAAAAAGGGTCGGGGAACGAATTAAAACTTCCTAGAATTGCGCTGACCGATACGCCACGGAGATGATCACCTGATAAAAATAAAACAGTAAGAAGCAAAAAATGACGATTTTTACAAGTTGCTTTATGTCGCGCCGACACAGATAGATCTTCTAGTGACGGTGGGAGAGAAATGGACCTTGCCCTTAACTAAGTTACTCCCCCAGCATTTGGCAGGTGCGAAAATAGGAAACCACGGAAAACCACACGGTTGCTATGAATACACTTCCGTCACAAATTTTGTCGCCTTGCGTGACACAAATTTTAGGATGACCCCAACATAGGACATATTTATGTCAATTGGGTGGAGACAGGTGAGTGACTGTCCCACTGGGCTTTTCTGACAAAGTTGCGTGGTACAAATATTACATTGTATAAAATGCAGGTTGGTAAAGACGGGTTAGTCAGTTCAATGCAGTTTTATTTACAAGACTGGCATCAACACATAAACGTGTCCACAGCTTGAATAACACGGATGCTAAAAAATATAAAGTAATAACGACTATTTGGGAGAGTTCCATTAGGAATGTAGCAAGCGTTAAAAGACAAAATACCCGTTCGACCTGGAATTACTGATAATTCGTTTTTGTCTGGGTAAAAAAGTATCCACCCACCTCCCAACGGGTTATCAAGTAAGAATGAAATGTGTCATAGTTTTCTATCATGTCAACTGTTTCGTTCTCATTTCCATCTTGAAATTATATATATATAAATTCATGGCATTATTAGCCTTCAACTTGAAAAGAATAATCTTCATAAAACAGAAATAATATCTTGCTCAAAATTGCATAAACTTTCTAAAGTTTTATGTAATATGTTTACAGGCTTATACCAGCTGGTCCGCCAGCGCCATACTTTCTATTTATAATTGTTCTGCATGCACTAATGATGAATAGGATGCCTAATACCTGATTTTCGCAGGGGTATTACTGTCTGCAGGTAAACTGCGTCAGTATACTAGGAGATAACAACCGGACGGCCGCTCGCTGCATGTTCCTCAGCGCTACCTGTCTAATGCGACGCCTTGAGTTAGTAAGCCTCGTTTCGCACTCATAGTAGTAGGCTAGTATTTGGTACCGCATCACTCACATTGGCATTGGCTGGTGTATTCATCAACGACCGATGAATACAGAAGCATAAGTGTAATCTGTCGAATCTCTCTACGCAATTCCCTCCGAATCTGGTCGAAATGCAGCCAAAGTTCGCAGATGGTAGGCGCAGAAAATTAGAAAAAGCCACCTGCTTTCTTTACACATATTTTTCCGAAGAAATTGCAATAAAGAACTAATGCACCGTCCAAGGCACATGCCACAAACAGGTAACTTTTTGGGGCAGTAAAATGACATCACTGGTGCACACAGGACACTTACTGTATAAGTAGAAAGTGGGCGCTGGCGAGCCACTTGTTACACTGTGGTAATACGCTTTGTATGGTGTACTTTGTCCTGTGGCAACCCATAAATTGGGAAGTTTGAATAAGTAAATAAATAAATAATATATTAATACATTAATAAATTTGTGAATATTGTTGTAAGTATGAAGACGGGATGTTTTGTTATGAAATATACTGTGTGACCTAATTCGTAGATGACGATAATGCTATATGTGACCAAATTTCCCTATGACACATTAAGTCCGCCGAGAATTAAATTGAAGGTACCGTTGAGACTCATATTAAACAGACAATTATTGCCCGTATATGAATTAGCGAATCGTAATGGCCAAAAGACTTTCACAGTAGCAGAAATACAGTATGTGAGACTACTGAAGTGACGGTATATCGCCACATATTTGCGCCTCGTCTTGGCGAACCAGATCCGGTTATCCGTTTGTTTCTCGCTGTCTTTAAATTGAATCCGACGACGGTAACCGGAGCCTCCTCATCTATCTATATTACAAACAAGGCGAGGTAATCACTTCAGCTAATGATTTCGTCTGCTCGATAGTCGCCGTGTGTGGTATCAGACCTTGAAGCCAATGGCAAGAAACATGGTGGGACAGATTGGATTGTCCCACGTGAATTAAGCAATTAATTCACATCTTCCCAATACAACATGTGTATTTGACTGGGAGTAGTTGCAGTAGTAGTGGTGAATAGTTTATGTCGTTGCTGCTGTAGTAAAACCACGGGTGCGACAATGCTTCTCCCAGCTACATATTGTTCATATGCAGCCCATCAGAGCAATTCTCGTTGTGTTCAATCCCCTATGGGCGTGTGTAAAGGAAAATGAACTATAGGAATGTATGTTTCATGATATATTTACCCACTCCTAGAGTATGATGTATTTATGGTTCTCCCTTTGCACACGCGCAGTGTTTAATATATTTCGTGTTCTTCCCATCTGTTAAATATGAGACGAGTCCTGAGAGCGAAGAAAGCAAGCATCTTACCTTGTAGAAATAAAAAACTAAGAACCACATTCGATTGCGATTTCTGGTTAATAACACGGGTGTATAAGGAAAAGTGGTAACAATGCTTCCCTCTGAACTTGGTACATGACATGGTCCTAGATCACTTTATCTGTTTCTCGATAGCGAAGGTACAATAATTGGAGAACAGTATTCGGGTCGTAAGGCTGTTCACTAAAAAACAAATATCGCCGCCCTATTCTTCTGTGTTGTGGATTCACTCTCAGTCCGTGGCCTTAATGTGTCAGCCTCTATTTCTCAAGAACCTCTTCAACTTGCTCTCTTGTTTCAACATTAGGTCGTTCACATATAGTGTGCTCCATGGAAACTCATGCATGCGATGTTTGGTTAGATGGTTTATGACCAAATTAAATAGCAATGGACTTATCACTGAACCCTGGAGAACGCCAACGTTCACAGACTCACCAGCTCCACTCTTGACGTAATACGACAAATAAATAAATATAACTAATCATTCTTCTTCATCATCATCATCATCATCATCATGTGAATCAGCATGAAAATAGTCGGGTTTCTCGTTTTGTTAAGCGACGTTTCATAAAAGCTCAAGTCTTGATGTTCGTTTTGCTTACTGAAGTTTCTCTCTTTGTTATTACGTTGTTGTGGCCTTTTCTCCTTCGACTTTCCAAATGAACATGCGACCAGTTTCTGCCTGCTGGTTCTAGTTAACTAGCAGGTCAAGCCTAAGTTCTCTCCCCTCAGTACAGAGGACATCATTTAGCACTCTATTCACTAACATACACATAGACGCTGGTTCAACTACTGAACGCACCGCTTAGCACGGAGAATGGAACATTCGAGCTTACAGAATTACTGGGCAGATCTGAAGCTACGCCAGCTTTCAAGGAAGGGGAGAAGTTGGCTCATTGAAGTTGTTGCTTTCTGGGGTGTAGCAGTATGAGGAACAGTTTCGTGTATAATTTTACCAGGATACGGTCTTTAAAACTCCGTCAGGCTGACTCAGTCTTTTAGTTGGTACAGAATGACGGCAGCGATAGTCATACTTTCTCTGAATCATACCCTCTTTTATAGCTATCACAGGAGAGACAACTGTATGCAAACATGAATGTGATAGCTTAATCCAGGGTACTGCCGAATAATAAAAGTTAAAAGTGCCACAAACTATTCACAAATTGGGAGATGAGTTTTTAAAAACTGAATGACATTTCTTCTATTTTAAGGAGCGTATTTCATTATTTACCGGTAGAGTCATTACAGTTCTAAAACGAAGTACAACAGGGCAAACATACCTTCTTAACACTAAGAATGTGTTGTGATTGGTGACGTATCTGAAACTAAGCGAGATTTTAAGGAAGGAAGGGTAGGTCTTAAATAGTTTGTATTTTACTTGTTTCTCATTATGATTCTTTCCTTCTAATTTTATTATCGGGATTCATTTTAGTTTACTTTATTTCTTGAGCTTTTCTTTCTTTCTTCATTATGTGGTGTGTGATTGTGGTAAGTACTCGCAGTCTTGTATCATTATCATTTTACTGTACATCTGAAGATCACTGTTTCTTCTTCTTCTTCTTCTTCTTGTGTTAATGTAGGCTTACATCATATTTTTCTTTTAGCTCATATACATTTTTTTACCATTTGCTTTACGTCGCACCGACACAGAAAGTTCCTGTGGCGACGATGGGATCGGAAAGGCCTGAGAATGGCAAGGAAGCGACCGTGGCCTTAATTAGGGTACAGCCCCAGCACTTGTGAAAATGGGAAATCACGGAAAACCATCTTCAGGGCTGCCGACAGTGGGGTTCGAACCCACTATCTCCGGGATGCGAGCTCACAGCTGCACGCCCCTAACCGCACAGTAAACTCGCCCGGTAGCTCACATACATTGATCACTGTTTATTGCCATACTTTAATTTCCGTTACTTAATTTTGTATTGTGTTCTGTTCTGTTTTGCACTGGTTTATTCACTCTATTTTACATCATGTTTATAATATTTCCTATTTCTTTTTCATTTTATGCTCCGGATCTATTTTATTTTATTTTATTTCATGAGTGTTTCTCTCTTTCTTCGTTACATGTTCTCCAAATCTGATATTTAGCCTAGTTATAATTGATTTTATAATAAGAATGAGAATCCACATCCTGTTTCCAGTCATTCGACCGGGTCACGAATGGAATGAATGGAGTCGTCATCTAGCGGCGATGATAGGAATTTCGCCGGCAGCCGAAATCTGTCGCACTCCTCAGGGGCAATGATTAATGATTGACAGCTGAAATTAAATGCTAGTGAAGAGAGTTGATGGAATGAAAGGTGACAGAGAAAACCGGAGTACCCGGAGGAAAACCTCTCCCGCCTTCGCTTTGTCCAGCACAAATCTCAGATGGTGTGGCCGAGATTTGAAACACAGAACCCAGTGGTGAGATGCCGGCACACTTCCGCCTGAGCCACGGAGGCTATTGATTTTATAATAGAGTAATATTATATATAAACCGGTATGTATTATTCTTCTATTTACGTGGTTAAGTGTAAGAGAGGGCCATGAGCCCTAACTTAGCCACTTGTAAAGTAAAAGGTAAATAAATACACTGACTGACAGAGCAAATGCAACACCAAGAAGGAGTGGTCAGAACTTTATGCCTATTGCAGGGTAGACTGACGTCACTGAGGTATGCTCATGATGTGAAATGCGCCGCTGTGCTGCGCACGTAGCGAACGATAAATGGGACACGGCGTTGGCGAATGGCCCACTTCGTACCGTGATTTCTCAGCCGACAGTCATTGTAGAACGTGTTGTCGTGTGCCACAGGACACGTGTATAGCTAAGAATGCCAGGCCGCCGTCAAGGGAGGCATTTCCAGCAGACAGATGACTTTACGAGGGGTATGGTGATCGGGCTGAGAAGGGCAGGTTGGGCACGTGCGAGGGGTCCAGGCGCAGCCCGAGTGACGTCAGCACGCGAGGATCGGCGCATCCGCCGCCAAGCGGTGGCAGCCCCGCACGCCACGTCAACCGCCATTCTTCAGCATGTGCAAGACACCCTGGCTGTTCCAATATCGACCAGAACAATTTCCCGTCGATTGGTTGAAGGAGGCCTGCACTCCCGGCGACCGCTCAGAAGACTACCATTGACTCCACAGCATAGACGTGCACGCCTGGCATGGTGCCGGGCTAGAGCGACTTGGATGAGGGAATGGCGGAACGTCGTGTTCTCCGATGAGTCACGCTTCTGTTCTGTCAGTGATAGTCACCGCAGACGAGTGTGGCGTCGGCGTGGAGAAAGGTCAAATCCGGCAGTAACTGTGGAGCGCCCTACCGCTAGACAACGCGGCATCATGGTTTGGGGCGCTATTGCGTATGATTCCACGTCACCTCTAGTGCGTATTCAAGGCACGTTAAATGCCCACCGCTACGTGCAGCATGTGCTGCGGCCGGTGGCACTCCCGTACCTTCAGGGGCTGCCCAATGCTCTGTTTCAGCAGGATAATGCCCGCCCACACACTGCTCGCATCTCCCAACAGTCTCTACGAGGTGTACAGATGCTTCCGTGGCCAGCGTACTCTCCGGATCTCTCACCAATCGAACACGTGTGGAATCTCATTGGACGCCGTTTGGAAACTCTGCCCCAGCCTCGTACGGACGACCAACTGTGGCAAATGGTTGACAGAGAATGGAGAACCATCCCTCAGAACACCATCCGCACTCTTATTGACTCTGTACCTCGACGTGTTTCTGCGTGCATCGCCGCTCGCGGTGGTCCTACATCCTACTGAGTCGATGCCGTTTGCATTGTGTAACCTGTATATCGGTTTGAAATAAACATCAATTATTCGTCCGTGCCGTCTCTGTTTTTTCCCCAACTTTCATCCCTTTCGAACCACTCCTTCTTGGTGTTGCATTTGCTCTGTCAGTCAGTGTAAATAAATAAATAAATAAATAAATAAATAAATAAATAAATAAATAAATAAATAAATAAATAAATAAATAAATAAATAAATAAATAAATAAGTATGGAGGATCCCTCACACGTCGAAGATTGAATTTATCGGTAAAAGTAAAGAAACACGGTAAGCATCACAAATTTAATACTGTCGTAGTCGGAAGAGAACAAGAATTGACCTGTGAAGGTCGGGCAGGAAAGATGAAAATAAGGAACCTGGCGCAATACTGAACTCAGCTAGGGGGCCTTGGAGGACAAGCCACGCTCCCAAGTTGTGAGCCCTTTTGGGGGGGGGGGGTAATTCCTCTTAGCCACTTACTATGACAGGCAGGAGCCATCCATTAACACTAGAACTAGAACCAGCTGTTAGTTCCTTCTTCCCTATCTTCTTTGCGTCTCTACCTGGAGTGTTAGATTTTTATGACTTTTCATAAATAATGGACTTTAACAACCACACATAGTTTTAGTTTTCAGGGGGCAACCCCCTGTTTAAAAAATCCAGATTTACCTAGAACCGCGGCTGAGTCAGATTTGACCCGTCATTGATAATAATGTGTTAACATCTATTCTTCCATTTAGCCTCTTATATTTTAGTCCGTATGTCACCGGGTTTTCTCCAAGCATATATACCGTGCCCAAGCCGCAACATCGTATTGGCTGCGGAGGAAGGGAGAAGAACGAAACCGCTCAGTCAGATCTGAACAAACGTGCAGTAAGGACACTACTCACGCGTTGTTGGACAATAGGTTGTTAGTTTTGCAGTATCGGTGTGTAGATAGTGTGTGAATAGTTGACAGTGGCCGCACGTCAACGACTTACTACTGAACAAAATATTATTGCTGCCATAAATTACATTTCCGATGAGGAACCTGAAGGGATACCCATGGATTTTTCGTCTGATGATGGATCACAGCTCGTAACTTCAGATTTGTCATCAGAAGATGATGCCATGATGTCATGCCATTTGAAGCTGTAGCAAATTCTCATAGAGCAAGTATGTATTTCTAAACTTTCATTTCGCAACGTACGGATTATAATTTACATACTTTGCAAATTTCAGGCCTAAATGTATTTATTTTGTAGTTTCTTTATTACTGTGATTTTTATGTTCGGGCTATTCGGTTTATATAGTCCGGTGCATTTTTGCTTGTTGTAAATATTATTTTCGGGTGGAACAACTAAGGCAAAATTTAACATTTTATCTAATAAACTCTTGCAATGCCAGGGACTTCTCGCGGTCTTCAAAGGGGGCGCGGCCAGGAGCACTGTTCAGTTCCTTCAACGGGATGAGGAGGCCATCGCTAACGGTCAAGGAATTGTACAATTTGACGATAACGGAGAGGATGGGCCATGAGTGAAACGAGGGAGGTTTCGTGTTGAGAGCTTGAATCTGCTTCCAGCAGGTACAGTAATTTTATCAACAGGTGGTACGACCTGGAAAGTTGGGGTACTTGGTGATGTTACAGCTGGTAGACGTGGAGCTCGAAATGTGTTCAGAGATCACGCTGGACCTACAGCACATGCTGAACGTAATGTGAATCAGACTTGGGCAAGTTACAAGTTCGACTCGTTGGCTGAACGGTCAGCGTACTGGCCTTCGGTTCAGAGGGTCCCGGGTTCGATTCCCGGCCGGGTCGGGGATTTTAACCTTAAGTGGTTAATTCCAATGGCACGGGGGTTGGGTGTATGTGTTGTCTTCATCATCATTTCACCCTCATCACAACGCGCAGGTCACCTACGGGCGTCAAATAAGAAGACCCGCACATGGTGAGCCGAACCCGTCCTGGGATATCCCGGCACTAAAAGCCATACGACATTTCATTTCATTTCATCACGGACAAGATTTTGAAACATATTGTGACATGTACGGAGACAGACGCACATCGTGTACAGTTGTCAGATAATTGGTGTCTGAAGATTGAAGAGATGGAAGCCATTCTTGCTGTACTGTACATTCGCGGTGCTATAGGAGCTAAAGGCTTAGAACTGGACTCATTGTGGTCACAGAAGTGGGGAAATCCTATTAAAATCAACAATGGCTCGTGATAGATTCAGAGAAAATAATCCGTTTATTGAGATTTGACATTAAATCTACTAGCTCAGAAAGACTAAAAGAAGACAAATTTGCACTGGTATCAGAAATCTGATACGCCTTCATTGCAAATACCTGGAGCATACATAACTGTTGACGAGCAGCTCTTACCTTCAAAATGCCACTGTAAATTCACGCAGTTCATGGCCTCGAAACCAGACAAATATGGACAGGAGTATTGGATAGCGGTAGAGGAAGACTCCTAATATGTCTTGAACACTTTCCCGTATCTTGGAAAAGATTAATAATTACAAAAAAGAGGGGTGGGTCGTAAGTGACCCAGCCGCGGTTCTAGTGTTAACGGCTGATAATTTCAGTTGACAAACAGCCGTAAGACATAGCGGGCTCGGTCGCTAGGTAACATTGTCTGACCATCCATCCATACCTTACATCACTGCCTGCTCGGTTGCTAGGTAACACTGTCTAACCATCCATCCCTACCTTACATCACTGCCTGCTCGGTCGCTAGGTAACATTGTCTGACCATCCATCCCTACCTTACATCACTGCCTGCTCGGTCGCTAGGTAACATTGTCTGACCATCCATCCATACCTTACATCACTGCCTGCTCGGTCGCTAGGTAACATTGTCTGACCATCCATCCATACCTTACATCACTGCCTGCTCGGTCGCTAGGTAACATCGTCTGACCTTCCATCCATACCTTACATCACTGCCTGCTCGGTCGCTAGGTAACATTGTCTGACCATCCATCCATACCTTACATCACTTCCTGCTCGGTCGCTAGGTAACATTGTCTAACCATCCATCCATACCTTACATCACTGCCTGCTCGGTCGCTAGGTAACATTGTCTGACCATCCATCCATACCTTACATCACCGCCTGCTCGGTTGCTAGGTAACATTGTCTGACCATCCATCCATACCTTACATCACTGCCTGCTCGGTCGCTAGGTAACATTGTCTGACCATCCATCCATACCTTACATCACTGCCTGCTCGGTTGCTAGGTAACATTGTCTGACCATCCATCCCTACCTTACATGACTGCCTACACCGTTGCTATGGCTAGATTTTAGTTACACATTTTTTTGCGTCACGTTATACAATTTTTTCGATGACCCCCGGCCATAAGACATAGTTATGTCAAAAATAGGCTTGGTTAAAAGTAACACCTCCTTAAGCCATCATTTTGATGCAAAAGTACAAAAATCCACAGTTCTAGCCCTTCAGATAAGTAAATCAATGTTGAAATCATTCTACGAATTTTAGGTAAATAAAATATAATAAAGTATGAGTATACCGTCTGCTACAGCTGCCCCTATATTTTCCCGAACATATGTAACCAGCTAGGAATTAAATGTCTCTTAGTCTTATCTTGCGCAACGTCTTACAGCAATTTTATGTGCAGTTAGTCTGATATAGACTTTCCTGCACAATGCAAAATCTGTACAAGAGACAGTGAGACCCATCTCAAAAACACTGTACCATTTTATGTAGAACGGAGTCCAATACTCCAGTCATTTCACGAAATGTTACTCTACTGTACAAACTCCTTTAGCTGTCGGTGGAGAACTGCGCACCTGATTGGTTCAAGTGCCCATTTTCTACTTATAGAAAATGGTAGTCACGGTATCATAGAAAACGTGATAGGTTAGTACAAATTACAGACATGTCAATTCACCGCCATTTTGTATAGTCTCATCACATCGAAATTGATAGAAACGCGTTTTCCACAGAATCCTGTAATCTATGGAACGCAAATGCTGTACATCAGATCTCTAATGTAATTACTACCGTTACAGCGTTCAATAAAGTCATAAAACTGGACCTTAAGACTGTAACACATCAGAAGCGAGAACTTTCGCTCTACTCGTGAATACAGAGTTGTAAGAGCTGGAAGCTCAGCAAGAAGTAGCTGCGCGGAACTGGGGATGTTATATGTACCTGGATAAGCTACGTGGAGCAGTGAGGGTTCGAAACGTTACTGAATCATGCGTTTTTTAATTTAGAATTCCTACGCTTCTAGGCATCCTTTACGAAGACTTCACTTTTCTGAAATCGCAGATATTCTTCTAAGGAAGTTATAATGAACCAAACCAAACCCCATGGCACTACAGCCCTTGAAGGGCCTTGGCCTACCAAGCGACCGCTGCTCAGCTCGAGGCCTGCAGATTACAGATTGCCTCTCGGCCGTTATTCTTGGCTTTCGAGACCGGGGCCGCTATCTAACCGTCAGATAGCTCCTAAAATCTAATCACATAGGCTGCGTGGACCCCTGACCTGGCCGGGAATCGAACCCGGGGCCTTCGGGTAAGAGGCAGGCACGCTACCCCTACACCACGGGGCCGGCTAGTTATAATGAACAGACATAATAATTATCGCCACGTAAGCACCGACAACGGACAAATTCATTGTGAATACCACCTGAAACGTAATGATGGACTCATTTAACCAAGCAATTGGTACATACTTTACTCGTACAGAATGGTTGCACCTATTTGGGCTTAAGAGACATGATTCTTCAGCATACTTTGGTGTCTGCAGCGAGGTAAACGTGTCTGCACATTCGAGTTCAGAACTTGTAACATACAAGATCAGTTTAGATGCGATAGCGTAGATTATTCCATGAGTACAGGGATACGATACCTGCTGTTCGTGGCTTGAAATGGCTACATGGTACTAATCGCAGCCAGCATGTGATTCTTCCGACGGTTTCAGAGTTCGAATTTAGCTACGAGCTTTCCATTTTTATTTTTATACTCCTAAGGCATTCGTAGTTAAGGTGTAACTTATGAAGGTTTAATTTCATTTTATCAAAATTCACTTTTCACCTTTATAAAGGAAGCGTACATTAGAAAGGAATAATAACATGCGACTTTTATATGGCAAACGGCTTGAACGAATGAAGCGCACTGCACTTATTGTCAGCATTATGAGACACCCATTCAGCCAAGCAACTGCGCACGTTCAACTCAAGAAACGACTGGACTTCAAACGTAGGGCACATGAAATAGTAGGCTAATCTTTACAGGAAAGTACAGGCAGGTTCCACCACAGACGTTGTAGCAAGCAGGAATGATTCACCTCTACCGTACTCAGATAAGCATTAACGAAGGAGGTGGTCATTTTTAACATTTCCTTCATTAATCGAATGGCCATGCACAAGCCCATTGCACCCCTGTCGGTAATAGCTTATTTTACTGCAAATAGCTCTTTTATGAGCTACTTAGATTTGAACATAACAGAGTACATGCAACATGAGAACTGATCATGATTTAGATGTGTCGCCAACAACGCGACTCACACGAACATTAACAGCGAAATAAAAACGATCGTCTTATATCGGACTCGAACCTCCGAACACGAGTAAAGGAATTATACAAAGCGTAGTAAGGCCAGATATCGCTGTGAGTAGCGAAGGAAATGTTTTTAGGTTAGACGATAATCTGCGGGTTGCATGAAAGTGAGTGAATAGGGGCAGCTGTGACACTCTGTATGAAGCGAAAATCCACAACCTGTTTCCATTCATTAGACCGGATCAGGAATGGAATGAATGAAGCTCCCATCTAGCGGCGAGGAGAGGAATTGTGCCGGCTGCCGAAGCCTGTCGGACTTCTCTGGGGCAATGATTAATGAATGATAGATGATATGAAATGATATTGGAGAGTGTTTCAGGAATGATATATGACAAGGAAACCGGAGTACCCGGAGAGAAACCGGCCCGCCTCCGCTTTTTCCAGCACAAATCTTACATGGAGTGACTGGGATTTGAACCACGGAACCCAGCGATGAGAGGCCGGCGCGCTGCCGCCTGCATCACAGAGGCTCACCACTTGGTATATTCTTTATTTATTCCTAAAAATTACAATTTTCTTAATCATCGTTATCCGGTCGATTAGATTATCAGTTTGCTTTCTTTCTACCAATACGAGTGCTAATGTGAGTCAATGCAGAGTTTAATTAGAGCCCTCATAACTGAATTCGGTGTGGACTTTTTCAAAAATAAAACAACGGCTGAGGGTATTGAACTAAGGAACACATTACAGAAATAATTATGCAATTACGTTAATATCGCTAAGATTTGAATCGAAAAAGAAAACGAGTAAAGGTACAAGCGATTTTAGGATGTTTTCCCGGAACTGCCCTTCAACTTTCTGTGCAGTTGAGGAAATCGCTTGCCGGGCTGAGTGGCTCAGACGGTTAAGGCGCTGGCCTTCTCACCCCAACTTGGCAGGTTCGATCCTGGCTCAGTCCGGTGGTATTTGAAGGTGCTCAAATACGTCAGCCTCGTGTCGGTAGATTTACTGGCACGTAAAAGAACTCCTGCGGGACTAAATTCCGGCACCCCGGCGTCGGCGTCTCCGAAAACCCTAAAAGAGTAGTTAGTGGGACGTAAAACAAATAACATTATTATTATTATTATTATTATTATTATGATTGAGGAAATCGCTTAATTTTAAGTGTTGGGAGCGCTACTCTGTCTGCTAAGAAATGGTTTCATCATTAAAAGGACAAACGCAGACGAATTACTGTGTCAATTCTTATGCCACAGCCTATGTAGATGTAAGATTCAACCATTACTTGTTACCAAAAGGGGTAAATGGAGCTGTCCTCGGTACGACGTGCACAACCCCGAGTGAGTAATGTGGAGAAGTGTAAGCCAACTGAGGAGAAAAGACTTGCGCCCGCATGCACACGTGTTTCTAGCGCGGGCTCTGCGCTTACGGTGGGCGAGATTTGACACGCGTAGGGTAGACAGAGAACGTGCTGTTGCTATCTCTCTCGCTTTACTATGAACAACTCTGTTCTTTAGCATTTGCCATTAGTCAACACACGGACAAAATATACTTCGACCGAACTCGATAGCAGCAGCGGTCGGTGGATGCAGAGTGGGTCTCGGCCCACAAGAGGCCACGGCTGGTCCGTAGTCCAACAGCTCTGTACTCCGACCGGCGAAACAAGCAGAGGAGGGGTGGCCACGGCTCTACCGTGGCTCTACGCCTCTACATTCGGGAGACGAGACAGGGTATGGATGGACCATCGACTGTCCTGAGAATGGTGCACCGTGGTTTTCCATTCTCCTGCACTAAGGCGAATGCCGGGACAGTTCCTAGTATAGGCCACGGCCGCCAACCCCGTCACCTTCTCCGTGCATCTCTTTCATCGTAACAAATCTCCCGGACTGAGAGATGGCGTCGCCGCCTAAGAGGCCCGCCTCCCCCTTCCGTCTGGCCATTTCTCTCAGTAAATGTGTCTTAGTTTGGTACTCAAATACTAAATGGGTAATTATTGTTTCTTTGTTGAAAGTTGTATTGTTTAGTATTATTATTACTGCACTAAAGTTGGCAGACTCAACGTTTATGTCTCTATCGAAATTCACTCAGAAAGCATAAACTAACTTACCATTTTGTAGGGATTTTGTTTCTTTCAATTTTGATGTATCTCTCCTCTCCCCGCTGTAGCCTTCAGACCCGGGTACTTGTTGTTGCCTGTACATTGTTGTGAACCCCCCCCCCCCTAGACACACACACACACACACACACACACACACACACACACACACACACACACACACACACACACACACACACACACACACACACACTCTCTCTTCAAACTTCCAATCGCCTCTATTGTGCATTACTAGGGACAGAAGTTTAGGTGAGATTTACTCGAAGTTCCCATTTCTGGCGTTTCACCTGGAATTACCGAGCTCTAGGTAGATCTTCTGACCAGAAAATGGACTATTTCAGCATATAGAGTCATATCGAGACACGAGATTCAGGGTTCGGGGAAATAAGGGATCTTGAAAGCGTTGTTGCAGAATACCGGTGTGTACTGCAACTCTGTCTAGCTGTATCCATTTTCGTTGCAGTGGCACATTTAGGTCAACATTCGCTATTGTTTGTTGTTCAGAGCATGGTTGTGATTTCAGTATTGTTTGTTTCCCCACAGATCGTTATTATCCTGTTCTTTACTAGTGGCATGTCTCCTTTTCGAATAACAAAAACAATGGAAGCCTGATAGATGAAAGGAAACACTAGCCAGCTAGCAAACCTATTGAAAATCTGGCCACCATGGTCCATTCAGCGCAGGATTACAAGCTCTACTTGTACCGCGTTTTAGCAGCGTAATTCGGATTTTACTACATAGAAATTTCCACATGACCAGTCTGTTTAGACTCGTTGCGAGTTCCTGCAATATACTGCTCTACTAATATGATGACTTGGATTCAACTCAACACTCTTATGTAGTTGTAAAGCTCTATTTTCTTTTGTTTACCAAGATTTGTTTTATAGCTCCTTGGATATGGACGTCCTTTATTCAGATTTAGCTTTTGCAAATTTTCTAAATTAGGTAGTACACGACCCCAGACCTAATTATCGTGAATTTTAGCAACTTGCTAGAATAAAAGATAAGAATAATAAAGGTAATTTGGAAAATAATTCACGGTATTAGATTTGCTGATGACATTTAAACAGTAGCAGACTCTGAGAAGGAATTAAACAGCATGTTCACTGTTCTGTATGATACATTGAAACATTAATTACTTAAAATCAATAGTAAGAAATCCGAAATTTAAAAAAAGTAATAGAAACGTAATAATAGGAAATTCCAAATTAGAACAAGTGCAATATTTCTGTTTCTCGGGAAGTATTTGAAGTGAAGACAATAGATGCAACAAGGAAATCAAAAGAAGACAATCTCTTACTAAATAGGCCTTTCAAAAAAGTCCCTTAATAAATACCCATATAAGTTTAGAAACAAAAAGGGCTTTTGTAAAATCATCTGTCTGGAGTGTACTACTTGATGATCGTGAGAGCTGGACTATTGGCAAAAAGGGAAGAGATTCATTGGAAGCAACTTAAATATAGATTTGGAAGAAAATGACGAGGCGTGCTGGACTGAAAAAAGTTTCTAATCGAGATAATCTCAAGGAAATGAATAAAGAACGGACACTGATAAAGGATATTGAAAGAAGGTAAAACATGTAGGTCATATCCTGAGATATTTATATATTTATTTATTTATTTATTTATTTATTTATTTATTTATTTATTTATTTATTTATTTATTTATTTATTTATTTATTTATTTATTTATTTATTTATTGCACACTAAGGCGCTTGGTGTCCCGATTACAGTGTCAACTACTTAATATAAACTACAACTGACAAGGCGGTACTTATACCTAAACTAGTACATACTTATATTATCATTATAGACTGTTATGCCTTTCAGCGTTCAGTCTGCAAGACTCTGTGAATTTGCTAAACGTCACCACAATCCTCGATTTGCAACTAGTGTTGTGGCCTCATTTAGTTCTATAACTCTTATATTTAAATAGTTAGAAACTGAGTCTAACCAGCGTCGCCTTGGTCTACCTCTACATCTCTTACCCTCCATAACAGAGTCCATTATTCTCCTAGTAACCTATCCTCCTCCATTCGCCTCACATGACCCCACCATCGAAGCCGGTTTATGCGTACAGCTTCATCCATCGAGTTCGTTCCTAAATTAGCCTTTATCTCCTCATCCCTGCCATTGTTCCCACCTGTTTGTACCAGCAATCATTCTTGCTACATTCATGTCTGTTTCTTCTAAATTATGAATAAGATATCCTGAGTCCACCCAGCTTTCGCTCCCGTAAAGCAAAGTTGGTCTGAAAACAGACCGATGTATCATAGTTTCGTCTGAGAGCTCACTTCCTTCTTACAGAATACTGTTGATCGCAACTGCGAGCTCACTTCATTAGCTTTACGACACCTTGATTCAGTCTCGCTTACTATATTATCATCCTGGGAGAACACACAACCTAAATGCTTGAAATTATCGACCTGTTCTAGCTTTGTATCACCAATCTGACATTCAATTCTGTTGAATTTCTTACCTATTGACATCAGTTTAGTCATCGAGAGGCTAATTTTCATACCATACTCATTGCACCTATTTTCAAGTTCCAAGATATTAGACTGCATGCTTTCGGCACAATCTGCCATTAAGACCAAGTCGTCAGCATAGGCCAGACTGCTTACTACATTTCCACCTAACTGAATCCCTCCCTGCCATTTTATACCTTTCAACAGATGATCCATGTAAACTATGAACAGCAAAGGTGAAAAATTACAGCCTTGTCTAAGCCCTGTAAGTACTCTGAACCAAGACCACATTCTACCATCAATTCTCACTACAGCCCAATTGTCAACTTAAATGCCTTTGATTGATTTTAATAATCTACCTTTAATTCCATAGTCCCCCAGTATGGCGAACACCTTTTACCTCGGTACCCTGTCATATGCTTTCTGTAGATCTACGAAACATAAACACAACTGCCTATTCCTCTCGTACCATTTTGCAATTATCTGCTTCATACTGAAAATCTGATCCTGACAGCCCCTCTGTGGTCGGAAACCACACTGGTTTTCATCCAACTTCCTCTCAATGACTGATCGCACCCTCCCTTCCAAGATTCTGTATTCTACAATTTTATCTAATCGAATCATCTTTAATATAAAATATCGAAGTATTTTTCGAAAATTGAAGGGCCTTAAGACTTCGCAGTTAACGTCTTTGAAGGAAAATTACTAGAAAAGAAAGGAAGAGGAAGACCAAGGAAGACACATTTAGAGAAAGTGAGAAACACGACGGGATGTAATGACTACAAGGAAGTGAAGAGAACAACAATATTGAGAGGAGAATGGTTGCAGCGACAAGGCTTAGCCTTTGGTGTACGATGGCATGATGACTAGAATAGCTGGTAATGTATTAGTGTGAGGAATATAGAGTTCACACATAACAAGATTGTTTTCAAGTAATAGTTGAGACGGTACAAAATGCAAGAGATTATATTCCTCAATATAACGTGTTTTAATAAAGGACGTTCTAAACCATGTTGGAGAACTTAAGAGAGAGATGGACATTTTATGTTTAAACATGTAAAGAAGCATAATACATTTAAAATATTGTTACAAGCCAGCCCCATGGTAGCCCCTTTCCATACTTCCAGGAAGGGGCTGGTGACTCAGACGACTTGGGATCTACCTGCTGGTTTGTGGGGTGGGGCCGGCCTTTCCATGTATTGTTCTCGTCTGTCGGCTCACCTGTGAGTTTCTTGGAGATTCAACGGGAATATTCTGCCTCTAGTGACATCGGGCTCAAATCACTAGAGATATAATAAGGGAGGCTAGCCGCGGTCAGGGAGAGACAGTTGGTCTCCGGAGTTGAGTGGATGTGAGACTCTGTGTGTTGGGGTTCGGTAGCTGTGCTGAGGGTGACAGAGGTGTTTGCTGTCGCTAGTGTCCCACTGAGGTCTGAACCAGGAGCTATTGTTGTAGTGTCGGAGAGACCGGTGAGTGCGTGTACTGCAGACGACGGAACTGAGGACTATACTGTGTGTTCGTGTATTTCTGCGTGAGTAGGCGAGGGAAGCCGCTGTCGCGAGTGTGAAGGTAAATGGACCGGAGTTAATGTTCGCTGTTGTGAATATCGTCCTACTGTTGAATACTGTTGAGTTGTTTAGTTGTTCACTGCATGCGACTTTGTCAATTACTGGACTGTCCATTGAATCTAACCAACGAAGAGTCATCGTGTGTTGTTTAGCTAGTGTCACTGTGTTAAAATCCAGCGGTCTACACACAGCTGCTGTGTGAGTTGACTTGGGAAAGTAAAAGTAAATATTAAGTGTCCCCAGTCCCCAAACAGAGTACCGGGCTGGACCTCCTGCTGCGCCATAAGGAAGAGCAGTTTTTAGATAGACCGTTATTAGTAACTGTGGCCATTCACAGCTGGTTATAATTGTGTGTGTTTGTATATATATATATATATATATATATGTGTGTGTGTGTGTGTGTGCGCATATATTACTGTAGATCATACAGAAATAAATTAGAGCAATGAAACGGATGGAGTTTTATTCGTGACAATATTGTAACATTCATGTGGTAAAAAATATTAGTGGCAGCTGTACATTGAATTCATTATGAACGGTGGTGCCCAGCAACGGATACCGCAATCTTAAATGATTGATTGATTCTTCTTCTTCTTCCTCTTCTTCATCTTCATTATTATTATTATTATTATTATTATTTTGCTACGGGCTTTACGTCGCACCGACACAGATAGGTCTTATGGCGACGATGGGAGAGGAAAGGCCGCGGAGTTGGAAGGAAGCGGCCGTGGCCTTAAGGTACAGCCCCAGCATTTGCCTGGTGTGAAAATGGGAAACCACGGAAAACCATCTTCAGGGCTACCGACAGTGGGATTCGAACCCACGATATCCCGGATGCAAGCTCACAGCCGCACGCCTCCACGCGTACGGCCAACTCGCCCGGTTATTATTATTATTATTATTATTATTATTATTATTATTATTATTATTTCATTAAATTGTATATGTACAATCTAGGGGTGGTAGATGTAGAAAGGACAAGCCCCACATAAACAGAAGTGCTTTCATCCCCACATGTGTGTTTATATAAACTCTACCGAATGTTTACGTACATATGTGTGTAGGCAACGTTAAGTTTACATGTTTTCACTCCAAAACCTGTACTCTTAGAATGATAATTATCTTGATTTATGCTATGCATATTAGAGTAAGAAGACACAGTCATTTATACCCTCACTCATGTCGTTGTATACGCACTCATTCACAACCGCTCTCACGCATACATATTCGCCCACATTCAACTGTAGTTGCACGCATCATTCTCGAAATTCTAATTTATACAAGTTATATACATCATACGGATTTCTAGTTACATATACATTTCCTTTACTGCGTGCAGGAAGTGAGGAAGAGAAAGCCGTTTTACTTCAGATGGTAGAAGATTCCAGAGACGAGCAGACCGTGCATAAAATCCATTTAAATATGAGGTTGTTCTGGCGAGGCATGGAACAGAACTAACTCCTTCGTCTCTCTTAACAGAGTGGTTATTAAGCTGCAGGCGGTGGAAAGGGAAGAGGTGTGTGTTGTGAATTAATAATAATGTTAATGGCTTTACGTCCTGCTAACTACTTTTACGGTTTTTGGAGACGCCGACGTGCTGGAATTAAGTCCTGCAGTAGTTCTTTTACGTGCCAGTAAATTTACCAACACGAGTCTGAAGTATTTGAGCACCTTCAAATACCACCGGGCAGAGACAGGATCGAACCTGCCAAGTTGCGGTCTGAAGGTCCGCGAATCAACCGTTTGAGCCGCTCAGTACAGCATCAGGAAAATCTTAACGAAGGCCACGTCTGTTTCACTGGTGGCAATGGCCTGGCTGTGTTTAGACGGGTGTGTTTGTTAATTACACATTCTGCTGCCCGACTCGTTGGCTGAACGGTCAGCGTACTGGCCTTCAGTTCAGAGGGTCCCGGGTTCGATTCCCGGCCGGGTCGGCGATTTTAACCTTAATTGGTTAATTCCAATGGCACGGGGTCTGGATGCATGTGTTGTCTTCATCATCATTTCATCCTCATCACGACGCGCAGGTCACCTACGGGTGTCAAATAGAAAGACCTGCACCTGGCGAGCCGAACACATTCTGCTCGTCGCTGGACACCTGCTAGTTTCCTCATATTTTCTGTTTCTAGTTACTTGAGGCCTCTCTGCTGTGTTGAGGCGAAAACATGAAGTCGCTGACTGTCTATAGCACCATTACTGCAAACCGATCAACAATGAAGGACAGACGGGTGTACGGGCACTACGCCCATTCCCTTTCAACGGAAAGTTATTCAGTGATACACCTGGATTGTTCATATAAGTGTGTACGTAATAGGTAATTGGTTCTTCTTCTCCTACTACTACTACTACTACTACTTATTTTCCCACATATGTGGATTAGCGGGTGCGAACTGTATAGCACATGTGGGTTTGACCCTGTTTTACGGGCGGATGTCCTTCTTTACGCCAACCTTACTTGGAGGAATGTCATCACTATTGATTTCTGTTGTGGTTGGTAGTGTGATGGGTTGTCTAAATATGAAGAGGAGAGTGTTGGGACAAACACAAACACCCAGTCTCCGAGCCAGAAGAATTAATCACACGAGATTAAAATTCCCGTCCTGGTCGGGAATCGAACCCTGGACCCTCTGAACCGAAGGCCTAAACGCTGACCATTGAGCCAATGAGTCGGACAGGGGAATTGTTTATGAATATGCCATATTGTATTATATAGACTTCTGTAATATGTTAGAGGGTGCTAGCACTTTTTCTTGTATAATTATGTACTGTAATTGATTATATGTAATAGTTTATTTTTTCTGTTATGAGGTAGACATACCTCTAAGTATTTCACATCCTCTGGTGGAAATTATTCTTGGGTGATGGCCTGCCAGTACTGCTATTTAAACTCAGGGTTAACATTTACTATTATGACTTGTTTCTTGTGGTAGTCCTGCAGTTCTATTTTTACTATTCCGTGGTTTCATACTCGTTCAGTAAATTTAATATTTTGAGTTTAAGTAACGACTTTTCACGTATGTGATGTCCGCCTTCGTAGCGGAGTTAGTCTGTTAGTGTTTTTAGCTATTGTCCTCGGGGCCTGTGTTCGATTCCCGGTACTACCAGAAATTTAAGAATGACAGGAGGGCTGGTATGTGGTTGAATTGGTACATACAGCTCACCTCCTTTTAGGGTGTGCCTAAAAAGAGCTGTAGCAGCTCAGGATCAGGAATCGAGTTCGCCCGGCTGCATGTCCAAATGGTTAGCGTGCTGGCCTTTGGTCACAGGGGTCCCGGCTTCGACTTGACCATAATTGGTTAATTCCCTTGGCACGGGGATTGGGTGTATGTGTCTTCTTCAACACCCTTTCTCTGTCATCACGACGCTCAGGTCGCCTATGGGCGTCACATTGAAAGTCCTGTATTAGGCCTCTACGGAGGTCATTATTACTATTATTATTATTACGTATGTGATTTAGGTTATTCCATTTAATTTTTGTTAATTGATATTTTCATTATTGTCATTGATTTGGGCTCTTTTAGATGGGAAGTTAAGATTAGCGGTATCTGTGGGTGGCTTTGTTCCTGTTGTGAGTTAGTGTGAGTCGGTCTTTTAATGTGATCGAATTTAATAATGAATTTAGGATAATATCATTGTATTTGTGATTATCACAAAATTCATCTTCATTTATTTTATCGTTTTCGGCTTTTGTTAAATTTATTTCCATCCGTGACTTCAGAATATTTTATCTTCATATTGCAATTCAAGTTTATATCTTTAATATTATTACGGTTTTCTTATTTAATTACTTATTTTTATTTCATATGTTCCTTGTCAAGTTATCTTGTACCTTTTTATTAACTTGCATTCTTTAAATTTTTCTTTTTTATTGAACTTTAATTCGAGATTTAATGTTTTTGTAGTCTTGGGCCCCGTTTCATCAACACATGTTTGTACTTAACAAGGTGTTAAATCATTTTAACATACGATTGAAGAAAATTTGCGTTTCATCAACAACTGTTAACGTTAACATAGATAAACTGCTGATTAAAGTTAACATCAGCCATTTCCCATTGTAAATGGTTAACATTAACATTTAGGAACCTGTTCCAAAATGGCTGCTGTGAATCTCCCTCTAGATGCGGAATTGCTCTATTTAATTTTTATTACACAATAATCCTGATCGAAGAAGAGTTCAGCGACGTAATGACTTTAAAAATTTGACGGATGCAGTATTTCTTCATAGATACCGGTTATCGAAAATAGTCGTTGCTAAGGTTGTTGACGAAATTCGTGTGAGGTTGGAATATCCTACGAAGAGAAACATACCTCTTTCTCCAATGTTGCAGGTACTGATAATACTACGATTTTTTGCTACTGGTTCTTTCTGCATAATCGTCGGAGACAATGCTGGAATTTCTAAAGCCACTGTTAGTAGAGTTGTTTGTCGAGTGTCTGCAGCAATAGAACCCATGAGGAGGAGGTATATAACATTCCCTTCAGTAGAAGAGCGTCAGCAAATTATCCGCGACTTCTATGAAATTAGCCGTTTTCCTGGTGTTTGTTCTAGGTGCAACAGATTGCACACATGTAAGAATCCAATCACCGGAAGGCAATCGAAATCGGAAGGGATATTTCTCTGTTAATGTTAATGTTCCGGTGATTAGTGAGCCTGACCTCCAAATCAGGGATATACTTGCTAGGTGGTAGGTTCTGCACACGACAATAGAATATTTAATAACTCCCATATCGGAGCACAGTTTGAAGTGGGGACAATCAACGAAGTGATTTTGTTAGGTGACACTGGAGACCCGCTAAGAAACTATCTGTTATCCCTATTGAAACCCTCGCGGACTTTCTCCCACGCCTCGTCCTTCTCTTTTATCGCTTGCACTCAATAACGTATATATATATATATATATATTTACTAATTCAATTAACAACTCTTTTTCGAAGGAGGAAAAATTAGAACTACTATTCCGTTTCACTTCACGCGCCATATTTTACAGCTGTACTCAAACATAAGCGCATCGGAGCGCGCTATAAAACAGCATGTTCGTACCACTGCCTCCTTGATTCGCACCAGTTCGCAATATTGGGAGAGTTAACAGTCCATTAGTTAACATTTCACAAGAAAAGTTTGATGAAACACAAGAAACCTAACAAGATGTTACATTTTTAACTCCGTATTAACTAACAATTTGTTAATATATATTTAACATGTGTTGATGAAACCGGGCCTTAAAGTACGTTCTGTTAAGAACCGCACATATTTCCAGCCTCTTTCATTTTATTCTCACCCTTCCTTATTTTCTGTAACCGTTCATATCTTTGCATTTCCTAGTCAGGTGGTTACATAATCCTTCCTTTATTTTATTTTTACGTTCATGCTTGCACGGAATCTAATTTCGCAGATGTATGAAGTCGTGAAGGTAAAGAAAACCCAGCTTCCGCTTCGCACGCTAGCGTATCTTATTTTACTGCTGATACCATATGTCTGAAGGCATTGTTGACAATAAAAGCTTCAGTGTGATTTGCAGTACCAGATGGGGTAAATTTCTCTCGACACCGGGAAAAATATTTTTAAATTTAATAAGGGAAAGAGTCCGCCTCTGTGGTGTAGTGGTTAGTGTGGTTAGCTGCCACCCCCGGAGGTCCAGGTTAGATTCCCGACTCTACCACGAAATTTGAAAAGTGGTACGAGGGCTGGAACGGGGTCCACTCAGCGTCGGGAGGTCAATTGAGTAGAGGTGAGTTCGATTCCCAACTCAGCCATCCTAGAAGTGGTTTTACGTGGTTTCCCACTTCTGCTTCAGGCAAATGCCGGGATGGTACCTAACTTAAGGCCACGGCCGCTTCCTTCCCTCTTCCTTGCCTTTCCCTTCCAGTCTTCTTATCCCCCCGCAAGGCCCCTGTTCAGCATATCAGGTGAGGCCGCCTGGGCGAGGCACTGGTCATCCTCCCCAGTTGTATCCCCCGACCCAGAGTCTGAAGCTCCAGAAGACTGCCCTTGAGGCGGTAGAGGTGGGATCCCTCGCTGAGTCCGAGGGAAAAAGCAACCCTGGAGGGTAAACAGATTAAGAAGAAGAAGTGTAAGGGAAAGAAAGGGGAATTTTCTTAAAATTCGTTTAAATGTAGTGGAATTTCATCGAAGTATGATTTAACGTCTTCTATTTAACAGTGGCAACCAAAACAGCCAACAATGACAAGTAGAGGCGATATTTTTTATATTTACATATAATATATTGTGAAATAGTGATAATTGCTCGTGATATTTATGCATAAGGTGACAAGGCTCTGATGTAAGAACATTCCATTCTCCTCATTCTTCATCCTTAGTTATACCCGTTATCTAGGGTCGGATATGATGCGGATTAAGCCCGGTTTCACAGCTGGATGCCCTTCCTATGTGGTGGGATGTATTCACTATTACGCGTTTCTATGATGGATGGTAGTGTAACATGTTGTATGTGCATTAGGACGAACACACACACACACACACACACACACACACACACACACACACACACACACACACACACACACACACACAGTCCCCGAGCTAGGGGAATTAACGGGACCTTGTTAAAGTACCTGGACCAGCCTGGAATCGATGCCGGGACACACTGAGCCAGAGTTAACTACGCTGGCTACTCAAACGAACAGTCGGATTATTATTATTATTATTATTATTATTATTATTATTATTATTATTATTATTATTATTATTCTTTTAAACATTTGCATTTATAATTGAACGTGAAAGTCTTTGGGAACTCAACAGACCAGGAAGATGGACCATGAGAATCTTATCAGATCTGGGCTGCCAATTTTAGTGGGTTTTCCTAAAAAGTATAGATGCACTTTAATGTGTAACTGGAAGACATATTTCCAGTCTAGTGACTAGTGGGAATGGTGGAGTATCTTATGAGGTAACTAGTGAAAATTTAGTGTCCTAAATTCAATTACTAAGCGTTATTTTATTGAAGATCCCGCTGTGAATGGGGCGGGTAGAACAACATCCACGACATCCCCTGCCTGATGTAAGCGGCGACTAAAAGGGGCACAGTGTCTCGTAACTTGAGTGCATACGTTATCAACCACGGGGCCAACAGCTGAGTTCTGGCATTGCTTCCACTTACTTGTGCTAGGCTCCTTTCATCTATCAAATCTGACCTGTCTTGGTCAACTCGTGTTTTTCTCCGCCCCCGATGGTGTTAGTTAACGACGCCTAGTGATTCTTTCATTTTCACTCCCTTCGTGGCCATTGTCTTTCTTTGGCCGATATCTTCATTTTTCGAAGTGTCGGACACCATACATTATTTCATGTGATTAGTAATAATAGAGGATAGTTGCCCAGTTATTATTCAACTTAAAACAATGACCACCACAACCACTACTCTTATGGAAGTGAATATTCAGAGGGTATTTAGTACTCATCTCATAGAAAGCACGGTTCCTCAAAGCCGTTAATGATTTGAGGGCAGCGAGATCACAATTTCACAGATTTCTGCTCCTCTTCACTTCAGCAATGACTTTCCGACAACACAAAGTGCTTAGTAACGGTACCCTTCTTTTGCTATCCATTAGTCTTTGAGGTTCAGCATCATTAATACCACTTCTTAAAGTCATTTCAACAATTAATAACCAATGGCAAAATATGTAATTTGTGAAATGTGTACGAATGGAAGTATATTTTTGATGTAAAGTCGTGAAACTTGGTGATGAACTATTCAGACACTTAGAAGGACATTCTAATCAATACTTTCACGTAACATCATACTCAAACCATGAAATAAAGAGTGGGGAGAGTGATTTGTAGTTTGTGAGGATTTGTATAGTAAAACTACGTGTTTTTACAAACCATAGCCCAACTTCGTCATTCACAAAGAAAAGGGACAAGCATAGCATGTCAGTCACGATCTACAGCCTCTAACGTCATTCCTAGTGGGAAACTTGCGGATTTCGATAAATGATTTAATACATTACTTTCTTGTTGACAATACTGAACTGAAAGGTACAAGCAGTGTGGTTAACTCTAGAAGTGTCAAGTGTCCATCTTTTCGACCTTGTTCGCCAATAGTCATAAAAGTCGTAATAAAGGTACCTTAAGTAACATCTATTGACAAAAAACACATAAGTTGTCAAGTATAGTTTGAAGTTTATGTTTACTGCCGTGAGGAGTTCCTTACTTATATAAATATTCGAACTTAGGCCTATTTATCATCTTTGTCTTAGAATTTCAGTGCTTACATGTGGTCATCATGACGACTCGAGATGTCATAATTACTCTCAAAATTGACCTTATTGCGGGATTAATAGACGAAGAAAGTGATTTCAGTGACGTAGAACGCGGAGAAATTAATAGTGTTGACAAACGTAGTGACAGTGATAGTGAATGTGAGCCAGAGCAAAGTGAAATGCCGGAAAATAATGAACGCGTAAATGTCTCCGTGGATGATGTATCTTTTCAAAAGAGACTTGATGCTGCTACAGGGATCCCAGCTAATCAAGGAACTTGGACGTGAATTAATCTTCTCGAAAGTGACAAATTCTGGCTAATATTTCAACATAATCTTGAGAGAAATTTGAAGGGTAGGTTACATCCTTCTGTTTTTACCCTTTCAATTGAGGAGCATGATCTTGGCCGAAACAGAGAGGAATTAATTTATTAATTACTATCCACATTTAAAATTAAAACAATTCTAACAGCTAACTACTGAAAAACTAAAGACCAGGTTTGCTATTGTTTTGAATATGGCACTATATATCGCCATCTCACTGTTAGCCAGTATAGTTAGGTCATTGCGTTATGAAGTTCGTGAACGTCTTCCTTAGACAAAAGGAGTGGTTCGTATCCTCGTACCTTTCACCAGTCAATTTGAGAAATTTTCCAGTTTCCTCCGTATGTATTTCTTCATAGTCTGGCGGGGAGTAGAAACTATTACTGTAGAACCTGCCTTTAGCGGAACCTTCATGACCGGGAAAACTATGTATATTGGAAATATTTTCCGGCCCCAAGAATTCGTCGCTGTTCGGGCAAAAGGTCGTATATCTCAATGCTCTTCTTCTCCATTATGTTACTTAAGATTGGTCACGCGACCCAGCCACATTGAGATATGTAGTTCATGAGAACAATGTTCGTTGTGTTCATTTTCCTATGCTAACGTGTAAAGGAAAATGAACCTTACCGTACCGCACTCTAAGAATATATATTTGAATGACTTATTTACGCAGTCCTACAGTATAAGGCGGGACCAGGAAACGACCCGGGGGAGTCTCTACGAACATCTTGAGACTCCGGCTAGAAACGGGAGTGTGATGCGAATATATGAACTCACCAAGAGAGTTCACTTAGCCTCTCACACCTCAATTCTCCAAATCCTACCTACGCGTGGTGCCCCTGTTAAGCTGAGCAACCCAGTGGAAGGTTGGGTTTAAAACCCCAGCGGGAAACTGGGTCAGTGAGCCAACAGGAGTGGAGGATAGTGGAAGGCAACGGGAAATCATCACTGTAATTTTCCCAAGAAAACCCCATGGCTTTGCTCAATTCAAAATATTCCGGAGTTTCAATTTCCCCAGTCGGATCTCCGGGGGAACTACGTTGAGAGAAGCCTCAAGAAATGTGCGATGCTGCAAGGAACAGTATTGTTTAGGAACTTGGAAAGAGAAATGAAGAGACTGGGCATCGATATACTGGGAATAAGCGAAGTGAGATGGATTGGTATTGGTGAATTTGCTACAGATGAGTACATGGTCTATGTACTATTCTGGACATGAAAACCAAAGGAAAAGTGGAGTTGCCCTCATAGTTAGCAACAGGGTTCGTAACACTATCATGGGGTGCAATTTTAAAACTGATAGAATGATGTCTGTACGTTTTCAAGGCCAACCTTTTAACATCACAGTCATACAAATTTACGCACCAACCACAGAAGCTGAAGAGGAAGATATTGACCAGTTCTATGAAGACTTACGAGAATTGCTACAGTTAACACCAAAGAAGGATGTCGTCTTCATTATTGGCGACTGGAATGCCAAAGTAGGAAATCAAACTGTAGATGGAGTAACGGGAAAATTTGGCCTTGGCACAACAAATGAAGCTGGACAGAGACTCCTAGAATTCTGTCAAGACATCTTACTGGTCATTACCAACACACTGTTTTAATTGCCCAAACGACGCCTATACACCTGGACCTCGCCAGATGTTAAATGTCGGAATCAGATCGACTACATACTCTGTAGTCAAAGGTGGAGGAGTGCTGTACAGTCATCCAAAACAAGGCCTGGGGCTGATTGTGGATCAGATCACGAGCTCTTAATTTCCAAATTCCGGCTCAAATTGAAAAGGATTGACAGAGCCAAACCATCAAGCAGATATGACCTAAATAGCATAAATCTTGAATATACAGTAGAGGTTAAAAGCAGATTTAATTGATTAGATTTAAGAGATAGAGTTCCAGAAGAGCTATGGTCAGAAGTCGCTGTGTTGTTAAGGAGACAGCGGAAAAGCATATTCCCAAGAAAAAGAACAAGAAGAAGGCCAAATGGTTATCGGGTGAAGCACTACAAATAGCAGAAGAAAGAAGAAATGCAAAAATCAAAGGGGAAAGATCGAAGATGTCTAAATTAAAGGCAGAGTTTCAGAAACTAGCTAGAAGAGATAAGAATGCTTTTTTGAATGAACAGTGCAAGGAAGCCGAGGAAAATAGACTGGGTAAGACAAGAGATCTTTACATAAGAATTGGAGACATCAGAGGGAAATTCCAGGCGAAGAATGGAATGATAAAGGATAAAAATGGAAAAGATCTTACTGAAGCAGAGGAGATTAAAGAAAGGTGGAGGGAATATGTAGGCAATTTGTATAGGAAAGATGGGAATACTCCTGATGATGAAGTTACTCTGTTGTCAGAGCCAAAACCAGATAACTTAGAAAGTGAGGTCAAGTGGGCCCTAGAAAGTATTGCAAACAATAAGGCAAGTGTATGATGGAATCCCAACAGAACTGTTCAAAATCCTGGGAGAGGATGCCGTGAAAGTGCTACATTCAATATGTCAGCAAATATGGAAAACCCAGCAGTGGGCAAAGGATTGGAAAAACTCAGTGTTCATCCCAATTCCAAAGAAGGGCAGCGCTAAAGAATGTTCAAACTACCGAACAATCGCACTTATATCGCATGCTAGTGAGATCATGCTCAAGATCCTGCAAAATAAGCTTCGGCAGTATGTGGATCGAGAACTACCTGAAGAACAAGCCGGTTTCCGCAAAGGCAGAGGAACCAGAGATCAAATTACTAATATTCGCTGGATTATGGAGAAAGCAAGAGAATTCCAGAAAGACCTATACTTATGCTTTATTGACTATGCTCAAGCCTTTGACTGTGTCGGCCACAATAAATTGTGGCAAGTACTCAAGACTATGGGAGTACCAGATCATCTTATTTCCCTTATGAGAAATCTCTACTCTGATCAGGAAGCTACGGTGAGAACCCTATATGGAACAACTGAATGAGTCAAGATTGAGAAAGGTGTACGTCAATGCTGCATATTGTCACCTTACTTATTCAACTTATATGCAGAGTATGTGATGAGGAATGCCAAATTAGATGAAACAGAAACTGGGGCTAAAATTGGTGGGATACATATAAATAACCTTAGATATGCTGATGACACCACCCTGTTGGCAGAAAGTGAAGAACAACTTAAGTATCTACTAATGAAGGTGAAAGAAGAAAGTGCAAAAGCTGGGCTAAGGTTGAATGTCAAGAAAACAAAGATCATGGAAACTAAACCTATCACCTCCTGGCATATAAATGGTGAAACAATGGAGGTTGTTCCTAGTTTCATCTACTGCTGATGGCGATTGCAGCCATGAAATTAAGAGACTCTTGCTCCTTGGGAGGAAGGCAATGGCCAACCTTGATAACATTTTCAAGAGTAGAGACGTAACTTTAAGAACGAAGATTCGTATAGTGAAGGCTATGGTCTTCCCAGTAGCAATGTACGGAAGCGAAACCTGGACAGTAAGAAAGGCTGAGCGCCGAAGAATAGACGCATTTGAACTATGATGTTGGAGAAAACTCCTTAGAGTTCCGTGGATTGCTAAGAGATCTAAGAAGTCCATATTACAGGAAATCAACCCAGGCTGTTCACTGGAAGGTCAAATACTCAGGCAAAAACTAAAGTACTTCGGTCATATTATGAAAAAACACGATTCACTCGAAAAGATCTTAATGCTGGGGAGACTGATGGTAACAGGAGAAGAGGGCGACAACGGATGAGGTGGATTGATGACATCAAGGAAGCCATGGCTCTCAATTTAGAAAGACTTCGGAAAATAGTATACGACAGGAAGAAATGGCGCACTTTGGTCTATGGGGTAACGGAGAGTCGAAAGCGACTAAACGACTAACAACAACAACAACAGAATAAGGCATGTCTATTTAAAGTTCATTTTCCTTTACAAGTTAGCATAGGAGGATTACAAAACCCCATGGTGTAACAGTTCCGAAGGGCCTTGGCCTACTAAGCGACGATTGCTCGGCCCGGAGGCCAGCAGATTACGAGGTGTTGTGTGATCAGCACGACGAATCCTCTTGGCCGCTCTTCTTGCCTCTCTAGACAGAGGCCGCTATCTCATCTTCAGATAGTTCCTCAATTATAATCAAGTAGGCTGATTGGACGTCGAACCAGCCCTCAAATTCAGGTGACCTGGCCGGCAAACGAACCCGAGGTCTCCGGGCAAGACGCACACACGCTACCCCTACGCCGTGGGACCGGTATAGGAAAATTAACGCAACAAAAATTATTCTGATAGACTGCGTATCCCAATGTGGCTGGCAGGCGTGACCAGACTTAAGGAAAATAAAGAACATTGTGAGACATGACCTTTTGCCCGAATAGCGACGAATTATGGGTTAATATTCATGTAATTTTACCTATATTTATCGAAAGAAAATTTTGCGATTATAACGGAAAAGCTGTGTAAAAATGTCCTTCCTAACGCGTTTGAGCACATGTGTATTCCGAATGAATCTAAGATGGCCAAAATAACATTCGGCCAGGAAATGTCTGTCTCTGTGCTCGATGCTGTAATTTGGATCGCAGAAGCAGTGAAAGAAGTGTCACCAAATACGGTACGTCACTGCTTTCACAAAGCCAAGTTTGTCTCACACCTGACGAAGAAACCACTTTCATCATACACTAAGTCTTGTCGCTACAACAATTCTCGTCTCAATCCTACAGTTTTCTTCGCTTGTTTGTTGTTTTTGCATCCTCTCAAGTTTCTCATGTTCTCCAAGTATGTCTTCCTTGGTTTTCCTCTTCACATCTTTCCTAGTATTTTTCCTTCAGAGACGTTCACCAGGAAGTCATTATGTCTCACGATATGACCCATAAGTTTTACATTTCCTCTTTCCATATCCTCATCAGTCTCCATTGTTCATTGATGTCCTTTAGAACATATCGATTCGTCTTTTCTTCAGTCCAGCATGTCCTCGTCATTTCCCCCCAAATCCCCATTTCTGTTGCTTCCAGTGAATTTCTTTCCTTTTTTCCAAGAGTCCAGCTCTCGCAACCGTAAAGTAGTACACTCCAGACGGTGTCGTCCCATTTGCGATCAGTCTCATTTGCGATCACTCTTATCAGTGACATATAGTCAGGTTGCTGTGAAGGAATTCCCTACTTAAGGACTGGTACAGGAAGATATCCCTCAAGTAACTGGCAAAACTACATACTAGGATTCTTACGAATCGTATGTTGAAACTCATTAAATTACTTATATATTTACCGTTTGAGACTGGTGCGTTAATATCGGGACTGACAGAGAATAAACAGGACTCAAATGAACCTTTTATTTAGAGTTACCAGATGGTTGTGAGTGTAAAGGCGGTTAAATGAGTTTTAAGAAGTAGGACAAAAAATGGGCGTATTAAAACCGTTCAATTTTACTATTCCAATTTCAAAACAAAGGTTTTTGCTGTAACACTTTGCTTCTTCTATTGTGCTACCCTCTTTGAAGCAATTGTAGCTCATCTAAGATTTAACAGTTAACCTACACTTTCTTATACAATAGGGGAAACTATTAAATTACTGCTTAAGTAATGCTCAAACTATTCAAACATCATACTGACACGTTAAGTAAGCAACTGCTTAAAATATAATCAGCCTATTTTCATCTATCTTTATGTATGTCTACCTCTTAGTCTCGTTTCTTTATACCGGGTCGGGATGAGATGAGATTAATTCATACAGGATGTCACTACGGCCGGATGCCCTTTCTGGCACCATCCTCAGTTGAGGAGGTAATGAAGATGAAATTTGTGATGGTGAATGAAATTGGGTAACGGGTGGGAGGACTGAGCCCTGGCCTATGAATAGGAACTGTACCGGCATTTGCCTGGAAGTGAAAATGTTAAACCACAAAAACTACTCTAAGAACAGCCGACGGTGGGGTTCGAACGCACAGGTTTCCCGAATGCAGAGCTTTGCTCATAGCCGTAGTGCGGTAAAACGCGCACCCACTCAGCCTACTTTCACCTACATAAATAAAATTATACTTTTTGTCTATACGCTCGGATTAGATGTACAAGATTCTAGAACTTAATGTCAAGAAAATATATATATATATATATATATATATATTAAAATAAGTTGATGAAATGATAATTTTATACTGATAGCGCGAAAAGATGAGATTGCATTCGGAAGATAGTGGGTTCGAATCCCAATGTCGGTAGCCCCGAAGATGGTTTTCTGTGGTTGCCTATTTCCACAACAAGCAAATAAAATGCTGGGGCTGTGCCTTAATTAATACCAAGGCCGCTTCCTTCCAACTCCTACCCCTTTCCTATCCCACTGTCGCCATAAGACCTATCTGTGTCGGTGCGATGTAAAGCCAGCAATGAAAAATCCATCTCACCCAACATCCCTGACGTTTCCGTAAATTTCTGTAAGAGTATCCATTATATAAAGCACAAGGCTTGCCTTTATTCGTCTCAATGACCTGCATGTCGTAAGTAAGCACGCAGATAACAACATAACAACAAAAGCTACATCAACTACGTCAACGATGGATGACTACAGTTGGAAAAATTACAGTATGTTAAAAAAATACAGACTAATATTATCTCAAAAAATCTTCAAGAGAGAGGTTGTGTGGAGTACGCCCCAATTAGCAGTCTCCCTGCTGCATGGGCGTTGGAAAACCCTGATAGGCAGCTGATAATTTTACAGTGGTCGCAAATGGTACACGAACTGGTCTTTCTTCACATTCTTGTTTTCCACTGTAATGGAAGTGATCGCAAATGGGACAACTTTTGCTGTGATCGCAAATGGGACACAACCCTCCAGACAAAGGGTTTTACAAAAGCCTTTCTTGTTCTTAAACTTATTTCGATATTTGTTTAAACATTTCCTTCAATTACATAGCCTACGGCCGTAGCCGTGTTGAAACACCGGATCCCGTGTGATCTCCGAAGTAAAGCAAAATTGGGCGTGGTCAACATTTGGATGGGTTGCCACGCACCGTTTGGGGGTGGGGTAAGGGAATGGAGGAGAGGAAAGGAACTGGCCACCCCACCGTACGTAAACTCCGGCTCAGGCACACCTCTGTGGAGGTTCGGACCTGCCTTCGGGCAGAATATTTCAAAGGCCTGTTTAGCAAGAGCTCTTGATCTTTTGACTTCCTTGGTGCATCTATTGTCTTCATTGACAACGCTTCCTGTCCACCTCTGTGGTGTAGTGGTTAGCGTGACCCCTGCAAGTCCGGGTTCGATTCCCGGCTCTGCCACGAAATTTGGAAAGTTGTACGAGGGCTGGAACGGGGTCCACTCAGCCTCGGGAAGTCAAATGAGTAGAGGTGGGTTCGATTCCCACCTCAGCCATCCTGGAAGTGGTTTTCCGTGGTTTCCCATTTCCCCTCCAGGCAAATGCTTGGATGGTACCTAACTTGAGGCCACGGCCGCTTCCTTCACTCTTCCTTGCCTGTCCCATGCAATCTTCCCTTCCCTCTACAAGGCCCCTGTTCAGCATAGCAGGTGAGGCCGCCTGGGCGAGGTACTGGCCTTTCTCCCCAGTTGTATCCCCCGACCCAAAGTCTGAAGCGCCAGGACACTGTCCTTGAGGCAGTAAAGGTGGGATCCCTCGCTGAGTTCGAGGGAAAACCGACCCTGGAGGGTAAACAGATTAAGAAGAAGAAGAAGATAATGCTTCCTAAGTAACAGAAATGTTCAAGGAACCACACTGAACGAAAATAGTGACATGCTAAGTCAAACTCTCGAACAGTGTAATTATGGTAATGCCAATGCAGATTACGTGACCACTGATATAGAATTTCAGACAGAGGCGGAGTTAGAAAACATTGACGAGTTCGTCACACATCACCTTCAAAATAGGAACAGAAATTGATGGCGTTGATGACGAGAATTAAGACGAATTAAGATATGCCCTATCAGCCATAAAGAACATCCAGTCTTCTTCGCTTGTGAAAAATGACGCGAAATTTTACCACATTATTTGCTGTGCTCGTATTTTAATTGAGAACCCTGCTACCAGAAATCGTTGTGTCCAGCGTACAATTGTGGATTATTGCAAGAAGTAAATTACAGTATTGTACAGTATTACTTTCTTCCTTTCTTTCTTAATCTGTTTACCCTCCAGGGTTGGTTTTTCCCTCGGACTCAGCGAGGGATCTGACCTCTACCATCTCAAGGGCAGTCTCCTAGAGCGTGAGACAATGGGTCGGGGGATAGAACTGGGGAGAATGATCAGTACCTCGCCCAGGCGGCCTCACCTGCTATGCTGGATCGGGGCCTTGGTGGGGGATGGGAAGATTGGAAGGAATTGACAAGGAAGAATGAAGTAAGCGTCCGTGTCCTTAAGTTAGGTACCATCCCGGCATTTGCCTGGAGGAGAAGTGGGAAACCACGGAAAACCACTTCCAGGATGGCTGATGTGGGAATCGAACCCACCTCTACTCATTTGACCTCTCGAGGCTGCGTGGACCCCGTTCCAGCCCTCGTGCCACTTTTCAAATTTTGTGGCAGAGTCGGGAATCGAACCCGGGCCTCCGGGGGTTGGAGCTAATCACACTAACCACTACACCACAGAGCAGACACTGTACAATATTACTATTGGTGTTATTTATATAAAACGTGCAATGTGTATTTAATAAATTTACGCGTTGTACTAGGAGGAGGTTCTAAGCAACAGCATATTTATGTTATTAGTGGTGAACTAGTGAATACAGGGTAGTCAGAAACAACGTGAGCTGAGTACGTGAGCGTTAGTGCGTTGGTCGAACTGATAAGTAATTTGGAAACGAAACGTGGATATCTCGCACCGTTGTCATTTTAGCCAATCACATCACTTTGCCGGTAAATTCAAATGGGCTTTACGAGGTGGTGTTGCTAAATCTGCACATGACTTGGTCAGGATTGAGAGCTATACCGAGAAATGAGCATCAAAGACTAACACACCGTAGCGTGCTCGTTATGGACCGAGGCTATCCTTGTTCAAGTCCCTCCCCTGGAGAAGTTTGTATCTTCTATTGGCGACCTCAAGCTGGGCATAAGTCAATTGATGATTTTAGCAACACCGCCCCGCAAAGCCCATTTGGGCTCGCCCACGAAGCGACCTGATTGGGTAACTTCAACACTTGATCAAATGACAACGGCATGAGATACCCGTTTTTCAATTATTTATCAGTAATGCTAACCCTACAATGCTTATACACCCGGTTCACGCTGTTTCAAACCACCCTGAATAAGAATGTGATTAGTTTCACTGCTGTATCAACTACCGCACAAAATCATATGAATCTATTGCTGAATTATCTAATGGAGATATAATTTTCTGCATATTATTTCTTTAACCACCTTTATGTAGTGCAGTCCTTTGATTTCCGCTCAGGACTGTATTTCTTCTCCACTCTGTCCAGACGTATGTACATCATGAGCAATGCCCCTCCCCCCCGAACGTGAGATCTAATTAAGCGGCACATCCGTCTATATGCATTAATACAGGTTTATCTACGCGCCTAATTGCCCTCCGCTAATTGCTCCGCACACAGTTAATGATAATCCCAAAGCTGCTCTTCCTTATCGAACAGGGACCAAGCAATACTCGGTAGTGCATTTAGAGTCTTCCAGCGATCGAATTCGTAAGTGGATGTTCTCACCGCTGTCTTAGTTCTTTTTTAAACGAGGGGAAGAATTCCCACCTTAGTGATCACCTGCAACTCTTCTGCAAATACGTGATAATATTGCTGCAGTATTGTGTTTATTAGTTCTTGTTAGCTTCAGTGACATAGCTGGCGCATAACGCTCCTCAAAATTCAGGTCGAGGGCACTAGCTTCAAAGAGATTGAAATTAATACTCATTTTGTGGTTTCCGTATTCACTACTGAGTTAATGTTACTTCGTTCTTGACACAAATATGTCGTAAGGGGATCGGTACAGTAAAGAACCTTCAAAATTTTGATTTTTCAAAGTATTTTTTAATGCTTAACTGCACTTTTCTAGTTCATTTTGGTGAAAGAATTATTTAAATATCAGCACTAGTTTAGGAGTTATGTTTTAAAATGCTAGACACAGCACAGGCTATTTAGAGAGCTCTGTGGCATGCGCACCAATAGCGCCACGCCCACATAGTAACTATTCACTTCCATGCCCATTTTCAGGGGTTGTTGCTCTGAAGGTGGAATATCTTACATATAGGCACTTTGGACGCGAAGTGTTTTATCTTTGATACTTGCAGCCATTTTAGTTAGGCATTTGTCCTGTAAACATAAAGACTTACCATCTGTTCATTTTGTTACGAGTAGTTGGCAAATTACTGTCTTGAAAAAACTTCTTTTTTTTTTGCTAGTTGCTTTACGTCGCACCGACACAGATAGGTCTTATGGCGACGATGGGACTGGAAAGGGCTAGGAGTGGGAAGGAAGCGGGCGTTGCCTTAATTAAGGTACAGTCCCAGCATTTGCCTGGTGTGAAAATGGGAAACCACGGAAATCCATTCTCAGGGCTGCCGACAGTGGGGTTCGAACCTACTATCTCCGGAATACTGGATACTGGCCGCACTTAAGCGACTGCAGCTATCGAGCTCGGTCTTGAAGAAAAACCCAGACTGACAGATTCTGCAATAAGTACTCTGACGACTTACTATGGAAATGTCATAAGAATTAATTGAACATCAGTAAATGATACGAAAACTGCTATCTGGGCTATTTGGTACCATAACACCTCACCTGACGGAAATCCACTTTATTACTTCTGCCCAAAAGGAGATGATTCCTGGTGCCCGTACCAGCGAGCTGCCACTGCAGGCACAGTTCAAAAATACAAACACAAAAACACATTACCTCCAGCTGTTATGGATGTGATTAAGCCTGTTTTCAAGGATTTAGTTGCTACTGACCTGTTGAAAAGGTGTTTACGAGTTTATACGCAGTTTGCTAATGAGTCTCTCAATGCTAGGATTTGGAAAGTGTGCCCAAAAACTGGATTCTGTGGAAAGACAATTGTGAAGACTGCCAGAAATGATGCAGTTAGGATATTTAATGATGAGTGAAGAATATGTTGCCTGTGCTGCAAAAAATGAGCATCAATAGTGGTGTCTTTTGTGAACGTGCAATGCTACAAGAGGACGTGATGCGTATAAAGTCTGCTGAAAAAAAGTGTTTGATAAACCACAAAAGAGGCCAGACAAAGCAGAAGAAGATTAAGACTGGAAAATGAAGCTGTAAAAACTCCTTTAGAGGGAACATCCTATGCCTCAAGTGCATTTTAGCAGCCACTGGAAGGCTTACAGGGGTCAGAAAACATTGCAGCTCATTTTCTCAAAACTATATTTTTCAAAACATCTCCCTTGTAACTCCTAAATTATATGGCGTATTAAAATGCCATTTTTCTATCATAATCTTAGTGAACGAGTCTACAAAACTGACCAAACTCATATGCCTAGGGTTGATAATTGTTTGAAAAAATATCAACATGCAAAAAAGACCAAAATATGCAATATTTATGTAACACAAAATTAAAAATACTAATGTTGCAAATATAGTTCTGTAAGTGGTCAGTTTTGTAGCTGTAACCTCAATCAGTACATTTAAAAAACAGGACACTGATATATTGATAAATCTCCCGCTAAGAAGGAAATTTTGAACACAGACACACAAAGAGCGACCATTTTGAATAATTAATTAATTAATGAGTTTGATAATGCCAAAACCAATTCTGAGATATGTGTTTACATAGTAAACATGTAGCATGCTTCATTTACAAAGTTTCGTTGTTGTACATACAGTAGGAGCTGATATAAAAATCATTTAAAATGTCCAAATTTGGAAGGTTGTTTACTGCACCAATCCCCCTAAGGCTGACTGTCATTCGAAAATTTGCGTAACGTGACGCGTACAAAATGTGTGACGGAAGTGTAACCATAGCAACCATGCAGGCAGTGATGTAACATATGGATGGATGGTCAGACAGTGTTACCTAGCAACCGAGCAGGCAGTGATGTAAGGTATGGATGGATGGTCAGACAGTGTTACCTAGCAACCGTGCCGGCTATATCGTACGGCTGAAATGAGCGGCTGTTGATGGATGGCCATGACCAGGACACATTTATGATCATTTGATTTTCGCAAAGGGAAAAGTGGTTTCTCTTTTTATACGTACTACACTGATAAATTGACGACCGGCCGCGGAGATATCCGTAGTAATGCGGCCAGCGGTTGTTGACGGGCCCCGGAAATCTCCGTTTTTACGCAGGGGAATCGTTTGTAGCTTTTTCGTTCTATCAGTTGGCTATAATTTTAACTACTTTCAATAATGTCATGTTGTAGAGGGATTGTAGATTTTAGTGTCAATGTATTTTTTAATTGTACAGTCTTTGTAGTCATGGCCAACGGCCATAGCCGTGTTGAAACACCGGATACCGTGAGAACTCAGAAATTAAGCAACATTGGGCGTGGTCAGGATTTGGATGGGTTGCCACGCGCTGTTGGTGGGGGTAAGGGAATGGAGGAGCGGAAAAGAACTGTCCACCCTACCGCACGTAAACTCCGACTCAGGAACACCTCTGCGGAGGTTCGGACCTGCCTTCGGGCAGAATAACCCTTACCTTGTAATCATGGAAACTTCGTATATACACGGGTGTTCTTATGTGCCGAGAATCATTGTACAAGATGGCAACGTGACCTGTGTGACGACAACGTATTTGAACATTCATATGCCGAATTCATTACCCGATGTGATGATCCCGGAGGATTCTCGTAGATTCTCAGCTGAGAGTAGGTGACGGGCTACGAGAAATTTCGCTTTTATTCACCTTGTACCTCTTCGATTATTGATGAAATTTTGGGCGAGATGAGTTCGAAGCGGTGTAGTCATGGAATATACTGTAAATTATCACTGCATCTTTCTTTCTTTAAACCTTCGTGTATTTAATAAAATAATATCAGATATATAGAGCTGTTCCCTGGAGCTCCAGTGCAGATCACAACATGGCGCGGCGTATTTAGTTGCCGACGGCTACCGATAATTGTGGATGATTATGTACAGACAGGTTATAATAGGTACACAGTGACATTTATTATTTCTAATGATTAACGGCTAACACTGAACGGCGAGTAGCCGTAAAAAGAAGTCGTTGCATACTTGAAAACAATGAGTAGGCCTATACGAATAGCACAAACACGGCATTCATACTACAATGTGCTTAACAAGACTATTAAATAGAGTCACAGACGCTATTGCTTTGAAAGGAACCACAACGTAGAGACCACGAAGCAACCCAGTAAGTACATGTTTCAAGTTTGACGTTGATATCCTGAATAATTTTAGAGTTACAATAGTTTGTGTGCACCAGTGTATTTCTTTCTTGGACTCTTGAACTAACCGGTCTACATGGGGTAACAGGCTCCGTTCGAGGCCCGTCGTCGATGTGATAAGTAAACTTACTAGCGAAACCTGAGGTTTCCGGTAAGTCATATAGTGGTATCCTTCTTAAGAACACAGCCATTTGCCATGTATTTCTGAAACAGGAAGTTATCGCTCAGCAACTGCAGGGTTGCAGGTTTGTAGAATATGTGTTGTCACTGTTAAGATATCTGTATATTACGAGCGGAGGATCAACATTAGCTTCTGCTAAAAACTGGGGAACGGCGTTTGCGGAGACACAACGAGACCGAAGAAAGGTGGCAAGTCACGTCGACGTGATAATGTTGTTGACGATCTGTTTTGAAATCTAGGATGTTCTTCACCATGAATTCCTACCTGAGGGTCACAAACGTGAACTGCTGGTATTTATTTATTTATTTATTTATTTATTTATTTATTTATTTATTTATTTATTTATTTATTTCACTTTAGCAGTGGCGAAGTTAGGCTCGTGTCCCTCTCTTATACTTAACCACGTGAATTACAATTTAACACATATATAAAAGAGATGATCAAGGATAACTAACCTAAATAACATACATGGAGAACATATAAAGAAGAATGAAAGCAAAGATCAACAAATAAAACAAAATAACAAGTAATCCTGAGCATAAAAGTAAAAAGAATGAGAAAAAGTCATAATTAAAATGTTACATACAAATTGAAAAACACAAGCAGTGCATAAACAGAACACAATATGTAATAAATTAACAGAAATACACGTGGGGCAATAAACAGTGATACATGTACGCGAGTTAGAAGCTAAATATCATGTATATTTACTCTATAACTATAAAAATATAAAACAACAACGTTATAATAATTATAAAAACAACACTTTTCTTCAGCTGTATAGTAAAATGACAATCTTACTAGCTTACGTACCACAATCACACAACCTATCGGACGTCACTAATCACACGATACAATCAGCGGTATTCAACAGGTAATCTTTACATGGTATTTTAAATTTTGTTTTTGAATTAAGAGTTTGTGACAGCAGCTAAGAGTGAATTCCAAAGTCGTGACCCAGCCACAACGAAGGATCTATTATACATTGAAGAGTGGTTGATGGCAATAGCAAGGAAGTGCCAGATCTAGTGTTACAATTATGAAATGAGGATAATAAATGTAATTAAGAACAAATGTATTTGGGGATATTTTCCTTCAAAGTTCGATAAATGAGCCAGGAAGGGGCTGTGTAGCTAGCGGTTATGTGAGCATCATAACTCAAGTTAAAAGCAAATCTAAGACCAGAGTTCAATGCTCGTTGAAGTTTTGTAGTTTGTTCACGTGTCACATCAACGAGGAAAATATCGCAATAAACAAGAATTGATATTATCAATGTTGTCTGGAAGTCTTGAGAGGAAATGTCAGCGGGGGAAGACCAGACATGTTCAAAAACAACTCCTTTACCCTCCCTGTGGGCGGTATAGTACAGCCACTACATGTCGTAAGGACAACCAGCGGCTCTCTACTTGAAAGTGTGGGTTGGAAACAGCGGTTTCCCTAATTGAGTCTATCGTTGTCCCCCTTACATTTACAGGCCCTTCTCGTTACGTTATACGACCTCACTTGGTCAGTTCTTGCTCTCTTCTGACCCAGACATTACCAGGATTTTGAGGCTTTAGGTTCTTCGTCGCTGTGGCCTTCCCTTTCTTTTGCAGACATCTTCATTCTTGTCCTAATCATTGGCTGAATAGTCAGCGAACTGGCCTTCATTCAAGGGTCCCGGGTTCTAATCCCGGTCGGGTCGGGGAATTTAATCTTCATTGGTTAAATCCAGTGACCCGGGGGCTGGTTTGTGTGTCCCCAACATCCCTGCAACTCACACACCACACATAACACTATCCTCCTCCACAACAACACGCAGTTACCTCCACTTGGCAGATGCCGCCCACGCTCATCGGAGGGTCTGCCTTACAAGGGCTGCACTCGGCTAGATATAGCCACTCGAAATTATTATTATACCTTCATTCTACAAAGTGTCTAACCTCTTCAATTCTGCCTCTGGATAGTGTTAGTAGAGGGAGATTGAACAGGTGTACTTCCTCTAAAACAATGATTACCATCACAACTATCCCATGACAACGTGCTAGCTTACACATCTCTGTTTATTCGTAAGTTTTGACGACAAAAATTTAACTCTGCTACACCATTCACTCTAGTCACCTGTATTAACACACGATTTCCTTTGTTCCCCTAAATAAAAATCATCCCAAAAGGACGGGGATTTCAGTTAACTGAAGAGATCGAATTGAAATTACAGGCGGAAATGCTCGCGTCCCCTTAAATTACTGCTAGGTCTGCTACCATAATTGGGAATGACGTTGGGAGCTTTGTATTAAACTTTTCCATCCCGTGCCCCAGTTAACTCGGATGTCAAAATGTCTTTCCCTGCCGCTAACACGAGTTAACTATGGTATCGAGCAATGCACTCTTCACTTCCGAGTTAAATCTGACACTGTAGTCGGGTGTGACATCGTCTTAAATCAGGGCCTCTCAGGGTGCATGCGTTTGGTGCATGCACTGTGCACGGTGCAAAAGACGACTACGTTTGGTTGACCAGAGTGCAGGCCCCCACTCCTCGATTTGGAGCAATAGCGCTTACTCTCTCTTTCCTCACGCCTGTCTCTTGCTCGCTCCCCCTGTCTCCCTCTTCCACACTTGCCCCGTAGCGCTCCAAATCCGAGTTGAGCTGCGCCGAGTAGAGCCGAACTTAGCCGAGTAGCCCAGAGACGAAACGTTGGTCCGAGACAAGCCGAGCCCGACCGATGCACAGTGCACGGAGTTCTTGCGCCTCGATTTGCACGCGTGAGATTTTGGGCGTTTGAGAAGCCCTGTCTTAAATGCTCTGTTCAGACGACAGATAAGTCAAATCTTTTTACCGTATTTTGACGGTAATTACATGCCTTGTGTCTTTTTTTACAGCCATCTTCTGTCTTTCAAGATGGGTGCGCAAAAGTTTAAAGAAAGCACGAAGGAAAATGTTATTTTTAAAAGTTTACAGAACGATTAGTATGAATTTTATGAGCAGACTAAAGTGAAGATGCGTTTCAGTTAATAATCACGTCATTGTTGAGATGTTAAAAGGGATCAGAGAAAACTATTGATAATGGTGTTCTTTCCATGACTGTGTAGCAGCTGTGTAAAATGTCTTAATCGTTGGCTGTATGGTCGGCGTACTGGCCTCGGTTCAGAGGGTCCCAGATTCGGTTCCCAGTCGGGTCGGAGATTTTAACCCTCGTTGGTTAATTCCAATGGCTCGGCGGCTGGGTGTTTGTGCTATCCCCAGCATCCCTGCAACTCGCATACCACACATAACACTATCCTCCATCACAATAACACGCAGTTACTTATACATGGCAGATGCCACCCACCCTCATCGGACAGTCTGCCTTACAAAGGCTGAACCCGACTAGAAATAGCCACAGAAATTAATTAATTAATTAGATGTGTAAATACCAGTTAAGTTATGTTTATCCCATTTCAACATTTTTCGAAAAAATATTTTCGTTTTTTGCTATTTGTTTTACAGCGCACCGACACAGATAGATCTTATGGCGACGATTGGATTGGAAAGGCCTAGGAATGAGAAGGAAAAAGCCGTGGCCTTAATTAAGGAACAGCCCAAGTATTTGCCTCGTGTGGAAATGGAAAACCACGGAAAACCATCATCAGGGCTGCCGACAGTGGGGTTTGAACCCACTATCTCCCGGATGAAACTCATAGCTGCGCACCCCTAAACGTACAGCCAACTCGCCCGGTAAAGTAAAATCTAGCGTGCAACATATATAAGGCTGAAAATAACTCAGTAGTAAAAAGGTTAAGAGTGGGTTAGAAGACAAAGGCAACTAGACCAAATGTGACTCCCCTAAAGAGTTATTCTCAAAGTTAAGTTACATTTTGAATGTAATTATAATTTCTCTGCAAACTACTATGGATCCCGGAATCCACTCTGCAAAACTTCTTTAATTACCTAAGCACTTGTAAAATTCTTTGTTCGAAAATAGACCTGCAACCTCGTATACGAGGACAGTTTCTTTATTGGCGGCAAAAATTAATTTCAACCAGTACCAAAGAGAAATATATAGACCCTCTCATAGTAGCTCCCAGCATTGCGTAGAAACTTTTGCCAGCGATGTACAAACCGCAATATCCCTGGAACACCGCCTGCTCCCTGGATGATACGGATGAGTTGTTTATAATCTATAGAACTTCGGGAACGGTTACCACGAAGCGGTCTTTTCATGTTTCAAAATGAGCAGTAATACTGCGCATTCACGTTCTGTCCTTCGGGTGCGGCATGCTTTACAACGACCCAAAATGCCGCCATTCGTTCGATTTCAGTTTGGGCTTGTACGATTGGGTCCATGTCTCATCCGTCACTGTGATGCGGTCTAGGAAAACGGCCATCATCTTGGATACTAACGGCAGTCACATACAGCTCTACAGGCGTTTGAATAACGAGTCTCTGGTACTGTGAGGTAGGCTGGGTAACACCCCAACGTGTGTAAACGTGAGAAATACGGTTTCCTGGTGCACATACAACAATGTTGCCTCTAATAAAGAAACAGCCCTCTTACCGCTTACTGTGAAATGTATCTGTCATCTCTATTTCCTTCTGTTTCTCTTATACTTGATTGCTGAGTACATCCGCATCGGCGCTGACCAAACATTTCGACTGAATACTTCTAAAATGGTTTATACATTTTTGGCTTGGTGGCCGTTGAGAAGGATATTCTGTAAATTATATATTTCGGAAATTAATGGAATTCTATGAACTGAGGTACGCACTGGATGTATTAAATACGTGCGCATAAATCATTTAAAATTCATGTTTAGGTAAGTTAATTGTCTGAAAATTGTCTTTACATTAATGAAATATCGTCTCCAATTTAACTTATTATTAAAGTTCTGTATAAGGATTGTTTTATATACTGGTATATATTTGCTAGTTCACTCTTTCACAATGAGCACGAACGTATATTATTCAGTGTGAGAATGTGGTAAGTCAGTAACTGAAAACCAGAGCTAGTGGAGTTGATCAGGGGTAAGTAACAGATCCTGGGTTTTATTAAAATTTGACGAGCATGAGAACATTTTTCTTTCCTTACAAAGCAAAGCAAAGTCACCTCCGTACAGGCCATGAAGGCCCTTGGAGAAGTGGAAGGTAAAAGCTTCCACCATTGTTAACCTCGGCACGTGATGGGGTAGAGAGGTTAGCTCTACGCCCGTCCGCCTTTGCCCCCAGGAATTAACCTGATACTCATTGTTGGTGTAGGCTGAGTGAACCTCAGGGCCATATGCACCTACGGAAATGGAAATCTCGTTTCTTAAATTTAAAGACTTCCTGACGGGGATTCGAACCCACGTCCTTCCGAGAGAACCGAGCACGCCTTTACCGCCTCGGCCAAGCAGTCCATTTCCTTACAATGGCTCCAAATATTCAGAACTCGTAAATAATTCAAACATAGTGATTGTCATTAACTAAATAAATATTTTAACTCTTATCACAGAAGGAGAACATTATTGTTAAAACCGATAAAAAAACATACTTCTATTAAGCTAGAGTTAATTTTACAGAACTGGTAAAAATTGATTTTTTTGTTGTTGCAAATTTCGCCCTTTCGTTTATAACTTAGTTGTTAAAATAAACACAGTTTACAATAGAATACAGAAAATGCAGCAAAGATCGAAACATCCTCTGACACTTCTCTGACTGATGAATTTATTCTGAATCCCAGTTACTCATACGAATATGTATTAAGAAATGGAGTGAAAGATATTTTGTTTCTGTTCTAGTCTTAGGTCTGAAGAGGGCAACCACGATGGGGGGATTATATTGTTGTGCTTCGCTCCCAACATCTCGTGCACTCAACGGCTAGATACTGACATATTCTCTTTTCATTTAGAGCCAACGAACACCTACGTGCTTTAGTTGTTAATTCATTAGCACATTTGGTCCCAGATGGGTAGATCCACTATCAGTGTTCCGTGAAACAGGTTAAATATGATGAATTTGTCCCCGAAGTACACAGGACACGAGGAAATGTGACCAACGTAATATAATACAATAAAAAACTCTCACACGGATATCTGGGTAAACTATTTAATAAATATTGCTGTAAATATGTATTAGTGACCCCATCTACATTGTGAAGTCACCATGGCCTTGCGTGACCGAGACGTTAAGGCAATGACTTGCATCTTCCAAGGAATAAAGGATATCAGAACGTTAAGGACTCTAATTTCGTCCACCGGTGAACTTTCTTACAGTGTGCTGCAAGGTTTGATCAAGTAGACTTGTACGATATTCGTACTCTATTTCAATAAAATATTTCCTTTCAGATTGCATTAAAAGATTTTAATACTCATTCCAACGATCATGTGTAAGTTAAAGTTTATATCTGGTGCACTATTTACGCGTGGAAATTACGTCTTCTCTTGAGCCAAATTAGCTCTAAAATATCATTCGGAACCACAACTGCTGTACATAGTTTTCCTTTATGAGTGGCACTAATAATCCTTCAGTCATTCTCACTTGTATGGACCTAATGCTATGGATTCTGCACTTGTTAGAGTAAGAATAAGCATTGAATGACCCTAGATTCTCAAAATTGGTGATTTACTATTTAGCGTGGGCCCCCTGCGAGATGGCGACTGGACTGGTCATCACAGAAAGAAGAAACTAGCATATTCAAGGGATTTATCACATTGGCTTGTTATTATATGTTAAGTAGCGTATTTTCCTATTTTTGAATTGTCCCGCTGATGGAGACTTCTCGATGTTACTTATAACAAAAACTGTATCTAAAAATCTTAAAATAAGGCACTACGTTACAGTGGTGAAACCGGAATGCCTATATGTAAGTGAATGCCTAGTACTAAACTATAGATTAGATAAACTTGAGGTACTAGAAAGCAGAATCATGAGAAAAATCTTAAGCCCTGTGAAAACAACAGAACTATAGAAATTAAGATCTAATGATGAAATATACAGGGACATAGAAAACATAACAAAAACGATAGAAAAGGAGATTGCAATTTCTTGGACATATTTACAGAATGTATGATTCCAGATTAACAAAAAGTATTTTCAGGTACCTTTGGGACAAAAAGGAAACAACTAGCTGGATTCAAGGTAAAGAAAGATTTAGAAAGAAATAATATAAGAGAAGAAGAAACTATGGACAGAGGGATTTTTAGAAAGTAGATAGTAAGTATAGAAGGATTCGAAGGAAGACTGAACAAGTAGCCTGGTGCGAAGTGGTCCGAGGACAGAAAGAAACAGCATAGTGAAAGGATGAAAGAATATTGGAGGGAACAGAAGAGAAAACAACAAAGTATGAAGAATTGAATTGAAATTGGTACGTGGCCCTTAGCAGGCCTCATCGGAAAGAAGGAGAAGGAGAAGAAGAAAATCTGAATCATCTCTCCATTGTTACAGACATCACTAGTGAAAGGAGTCTCAGTTGCAGCACGTTAAAAAAATATAGCTATTTTCGTACAGCTACGTCAATGTACAGTATGTGTGTAGGGACATGAAATGAAGCGAAATAAACACTATTTTTTGCACCTGTTTATGATATTATTATATTTAGTCCCCCTTTCCTTTATATTTCATGGTTAAGCACCTTTTCCCCAATTTACCTGTCTTTTTAATTTGACATTTTTTCTTTTATTGACCAGATTATAAAAATGTCGTTTTATAAGGTCAACAATAGTCAAAGAATACATATTAAAATATAATTTATAAAAACCGCCAGTAATTCATATTCCAGCAACAATGGTAAACTTCAGAAAGAGTGCCCGCTCTGAAGCTGTGATATCAATTCAAATTTAAACAACAATGCTGGAATAGTTTAAATTAAGCTCATTTAGTACTGGCAGGAATTAAACGGTTCCACTTACCGAATGTGTGCTCTGTTGTTAGTGTTTTATCAGCCTGGACAAGAAAATATTTTTCACAACACAGAACCATGCCTATGGTTAAGAAGGAGAAGTTGCATGCACTTTCAGATGAATTCAAGATGCAGTTTATCGAAACTGATGGTGTCATTCTTCGATATACCGTTTGCGAGATAAATATTACAATCGATGACAAGCATCAAAGAAACAATAAATCAGCACATCCAGAACAGGAAATGTTTAAAAACCATTAAACTTCGAAGTCGAAACCTAAGCAACAGGTCTTCGCTTCAGGATCTGAAATGCAGCGGTCATTTCATGAGTTCGGTGAGGATCTTGCCATGCGGTATATTATTATTATTATTATTATTGTACCAGGCGGTACACCTCCACGCCGCTTATTTAAAATTTGCGCCAGTTGAAACTCCTCTGCTGGAGGAAGTCTGAACTTTATCGACGGTATTAATTTTCAAGTTTCTCAGAAGATGTCACTACGTGGAAAGTTTGGAGTTTTTGAACTGTGCCACTTTTGATGTATTTTTGTTTTACCGGTAGTAAGAAGTGTGAACTTTTTCTTCTAGAGGACACTACTGAAAAACTACAATGGTGCACTCTAGTGCGACGTGAAAGAACTATTTTTTGGAGAAATTTTTATTTCAAAAGTTTGTTTCTTGTTAAATTTCTTTCTGTTATTGTTTAAGTTGGCTGTATACCCCTCTCTTTCCCCTTGTTTTGTATTTAGCCAATCCCGAATTTCTTTTATTAATTTCTGACCAATCTGATGTATCTTCCCCCAACTTGAATATGTTGCTGTACCCTACCCAATAAAGTGATTGTGGGCGGGTGTTTTCTTCCCTAAAACGCCTCGAACTTTCCGCGAGAGTATATAAACTGCTGATTTTTGGGTCTCTGCGCCACTTCTGTTCCATCTTTCAGTGTGTAAAGTACATAGCAGGGGGCGGGAAGCGCCTCTTTCGTCGGCAGCGGTCAACAACAAGGTAATGGCCGATTAATAATTTCTTTCTTTGCTAGCTCAGCAGTTTAACTCTCGGGGCGGGTCCGAAGTTTTTCCATAATGTAACCTTCCTTGAAATGTAAAGACACTTGGTATCTATTCTATCTTTAAACTGCATATCGGGATAGAGAGTGCTTAACCCTCTCGAGCTCCCACTCATATTGTTTTGAGGTGAACTTATTTTTTTTCTCAACCTATTCTTCTTTAACGTAATGTAAATTGTTTCCTTCTTAAGTCACCTCTTTAGTATGGGATTAGTCCTTGTATTAACGGCCTAGTGCCAAGTAGGTTTTAAACAAAGCGTATTAGGAGCGCAAGTTCGCCTCCCCTCAAATTGTTATTTTAGAGGTCATGTAATTAATCTTTTCTCACTTAATAGACCTCAGTAGGTTGGGTATTTTACCCCTGTGTCTATGTCCAGAGAGGACAACTTGAAGGTGGAGTTTGGTGTGGCCTTTGAGAGGCTTAAAGTTTGAGAGCGAGCGGCTCTTTCTTGAAAATTGCGTGTTGTATGCCTCGAGGAGGCTTTTCTGTGTAATTTGGAGCAAGTGCTCCTGAGCATGAATGGGGTTTTCTGCCCCTCTGTTAATACTTATTTTGAAGTAAGGTTGGGCTGATTGCCCAAGCATTGTGAAGTCGGGGCGCGAAGCCCAAATCCAGTAAATATTGTAACTACATTTTGTTGACTTGCTACTCTGTACCTGTCTTTTGTGTTATTTCTGAATTTTGGAAAAAGGATATAACCTTGTTAAATTTTACAGTAACTTTAATTTCGTAGTTTGAGACCCGTTCACACCCGCACCTTCTTTCACCTCTAACTACCGCAAAAACACGGTAACAATTATTATTATTATTATTATTATTATTATTATTATTATTATTATTATTATTATTATTATCAACATCATCATCCACGTAGTAATATCTAGTTTGGGTGGAATATTATGCATCCTCTGATGTTCTCCCGTAATGGATCTTTCAAGGATCTACAGAACTCAAAACGCCAGGGACATCCTGTCAAAAATATTGAAATGTTACGTGTAATCCAATATAAAAGTTTACTTATTAGAATCCAGTGACTGGGATAGAGAAAGTTCATGTAACTAGTTTGAAACTTAATAAAGTGGTTTCATCAACACCTTCCCTGCACCTCTTTGGATGTATTTTCAGAACCTTCCTCCTCCCCTTTTTTGACCACAATTTTCATCTTAAAATAGTCCGCCTCCGTAGCGTAACGGTTGGTGTTATTAGCTGCCATTCTCGGGGGCCCGGGTTCTATTCCCGGTACCGCCAGAAATTTAAGAATGGCAGGAGGTCTGGTATGTGGTTGAAATGGTACATGCAGTTCACCTCCATTGGGGGTGTGGCTGAAAAGAGCTGTACGACCTCGGGATGAGGATACGAGTTTGAAAATCCGGCTCCATGGCTAAATGGTTAACGTGCTGGCCTTCGGTCCAGAGGGACCCGGGTTAGATTCTCATATGGGTCGGAGATGTTAACCTTAAATGGTTAATTCCCTTGGCTCGGGGGCTGGGTGTTTTTGCTGTCCCCGTCATCCCTGCAACTCACACACCACACATAAAACTATTCTCCACCACAATAACGTGATAGATCCCGCCCACCCTTATCGGAGGGTCTGCCTAACAAGGGCTACACCCGGCTAGAAATAGCCACACAAAATTATTATTACCTTAAATCGTTTCCCTAGCCATCCCTCAGAATGGTGATCGTTATTTCACTTCTTTCTGTGTTCTGTCAGGAGAAATTTATCCTTATGTTCAGTGTCTTGACTGTAATGTAATTCCCAGTTACAACTCCTAATCACCTTTACTGTGATTTCCTGACATTTTCCTTCGTGTTACGGATGTTACGTCCATATTTCAGCTGCTATAACGTGCTCTGGTAGTCTTCCGACGAAGTGATAGAGGTATTTGGATTAAAGCGATCCGAAAGTGTGATTCAACAGATTGTTTTCCGACAGCTACAAATAAAATGACCGAGTAATTCTATAACAATCTGAACGTGTAAAATATGCTTGAATTTCAAACTTTGTCGTGGTACGTAAACGCCATGATATTAGACTAATGAGTGATGGTGGCTCATCCATTAGACGCATGGAAGGTAAAACAAGCAGTTTCCAAATCCTATTTCGCCCTCCCTTTCGTTCAACACGCACGGTGTTACAAATATCTTCTCATTAGACGTGGCAGATGTTCCCTCTGCCTTGTGGATCGTTATTTTCCGTGAAATCTAGTTAGCATGCAAGCAAAGATAAAGTAAAACTTGGAGCAATGTTTCACAGTATGATAGATAATCAGGTTTGAATAGCATCAACTTCCCCTTAGCGCACACTGAAGTACTACTCGCAAGTTCTAAAATTTCGAACAACAGTAGAAGTAATGATGTGATTCTCATTCCACTTCTTTCCTTGCGGTCTTCAGAGATAAATTTGTGCTCGTCTTTATTGCCACTTCGCATGAATGAGGTATTCATCTTCCTGTATTTCCCCTTATAACTATAACCACCATCACCGTAATCTCTTGGAATTTTCATACGTGGTGCGGACGATATCACCATGCCGTTATTTGTATCCGTTTAAGGGGAGTTAGAATTGTAAAAATCACCCCCTGGCTGTCGTAAAGGGTGACTCAAACGGACTCCAGGGAGCCTGCGTTAGCGATGACCAGGCCACTATCTGAGACAAGATTGTGTCTGCCTCCTCACCTACATCTCTCATATATGACCCAGCTTAGTCAATTCTTGTTCTCTTCTCATCCCGACAGTATTAGGTTTAGAGACATAAGGAGTCTTTCTTTATTTTACTAATATCTTTTTATCTATGATTAGTATCAAGAGAGGATGGTTGTCCAGTTGCACTTTCTCTTAAAAACATAATCACCACCACCACACTTTCAAAAAACAGAATTCTTTTGTAATTACCGATTTCCATCCTAAAAACATTGAAGATTCCTGCTTAAGTTCTTGAATCAGATATTAAGAAGTTAATTTTAGCAAACATCTAAACGTTGTTGCTCAAATATACCTTCATTACAACCTTTCAGCATTCAGTCTGCAAGCCTCTATGAATTAACTAAGCACCTTCCAAATCTCCTTTTCGCTACCTGTTCTGAGGCCTGGTTTAGTTCAGCAACTCTTATCATTAAACCATTAGAAACTCAGTCTAACCATTTTTAGCTTCATCTCTTTCTACTCTTACCCTCCATATAAAGCACATTATTCCCCTACACAACCTATCATCCTCCGTTCGCCTCACTTTACTCCACTGTCGAAACCGGTTTATGCCTAGACCATCAATCCAGTCTATTCCTAACTTAGACTGTACCTCGAAAACTCCGACGGTGAATTTAGTTGCAAATTAAGTGAAAGCTCATCCCGTGAAACTGAATATGTTGTTGAAGAAACCCTGTCGGAGAGGTTAAGGATATTAGTCAGTCAGACGAACTGATTAAGGTATGGAAATATTTATTTTATTTTAATTTATTTTATTTTAACATATATCTGTCATACCCTGCTGATAGTTAAATATATATTTCACTACACTGGTAGTCCTGGCAGCCCTGAAGATGGCTTTTCGTTCTTTCCCATTTTCACACCAAGTTACAGCTTAAACAAGGCCACGGCCGCTTCTTTCCCACTCCTATCCCTTTCTTATCCCATCGCCACAATAGACCTTAGCTGTGTCGGTGTGAAGAAAAAAAACTAGAAATACTAGAAATAAATTTTGATAATAAATACTTCTTAACAAAGAATATATAATTGAAAACTTCTTTATTCATCACATTTCATGAAAACCTAACAGCGAAAGTAATAAGTTGAATGCCCAAATCATTAATATTTAAAAAAATATTATCATTTGTAAGACTTAACAAACGAAAAATACATGAAAATCATAGTCACCCGCTGACCTCCGACATTGGTGTTTATTGGGGGAATATTTATTTATTTATTTATTTATTTATTTATTAAATACTTTTACCCTCCAGGGTTGGTTTTTCCCTATGACTCAGCAAATGACTACACATGTATTAACTCAAGGCTAGTGACCTGGAGCGTGAGACATTTGGCCGGGGAGTTGCGTGAATTTGTATATATGAAGCTGGATTTAGAATTTTAACTACTAGTATTTCTTGTAATATTTTCTTTCCATGGTATTGCTTGTTGTACTCTTGTTGTTGTTGGGTAATTATGTTTTAACGTCCGGCTCCATGGCTAAATGGTTAGCGTGCTGGTCTTTGGCCACAGCCGTCCCGGGTTCGATTCCCGGCAGGGTCGGGAATTTTAACTTTAATTGGTTAATTTCGCTGGCACGGGGGCTGGGTGTATGTGTCGTCTTCATCATCATTTCATCCTCATCACCACGCGTAGGTCGCCTACGGGGGTCAAATCAAAAGACCTGCATCTGGCGAGCCGAACTTGTCCTCGGACACTCCCGGCACTACTGTAAAAGCCATACGCCTTTTCATTTTTTGTTTTAACTTTATTTTATTATCACACTAATGTAAGCGATCATTGCCACCGAGATATTTCCCAATTGTGATGTATTTGTTAATAATGAAACTGAGGATAAGAACCAGTACCCCACTGAGTTTGCCTTTTTCTGCTATGCTTAAATGGGGATTTGTGGGGGATGGAAAGATAGGAAGGAGTGGACAAGGAAGAGGGAAGAAAGCGATCGTGGCCTCAAGTTAGGTACCATCCCGAAATTTTTCTGTAGAAAAAGTGGAAAAAAGCGGAAAAACACTTCGAGGTTGGCTGATGTGGGAATCGAGCCCTCCTGTGCTCAGTTAATCACCCGACCTTGAGTAGACTCCGTTCAATCCCTCGTACCATTTTTCAAATTTCGTGGCAGAGCCGAGAATCGAACCCGGACCTCCGAGAGCGGAAGCTAATCATACTAGCCGCTACTCCACAGAGGCGAACAGTGTAACACTGGCAAGCTACTGTTAAAAGGCAATGCGGTCATGGAAATTTAATATTAACGTACGATTATGTACACGTGCGTTTCTTTCGCTGAATGGTTAGTATGCTTGCCATCGGCTCACAGGTCTCCGGTTCAATTCCTGGTCAGGTCGGGGATTTTACCTACGCTACAGATAAGACCTCCGGTTTAGGAACTTTGTTACTGTGTTCGTCTCAAAATATGTACTTATCCATCTGTACATTACACACATCACATTACAAACCGGCACAGAAACACGCAATAGTGAATACATCCCACTAGAAAGAAATATGGCCGTAAAACGGGGCTGCTGAAGATGGTTTTCCGTGGTTTCCCGTTTTCACATCAGGCAAATGCTGGGGACCTTAATGAAGGCCACGGCTGCTTCCTTCCAACTCCTAAGCCTTTCCTATTCCAAGGTCGCCATAAGACCTATCTGTGTCTGTGCGACGTACAGCAACTAGCAAAAAAAAAAAAAAAAAAAAAAAAAAACTGGGCTGAATCAACACAAATGGCCGACCCCACTGATTATTAATTCATTAGGTGTAGCACCAGGCCCCACTTTTCTGGATGTTTATATTTGGGGTTTGTATTATCTTTCTGAAGCTATTCTTTTATTTCGTTATTATGACACTGGATAGTTTACGAACTCTTTTTAGTTTTAGACTTAATATTGCGTGTTAAAATTTAACTTATAGTTTGAAATTATTTCCTTTTGCGTGAGATTATTCCCTTGTCGCAGCCTAGATTATCCGGGAAGTAGTTGATCTTTCCAATGAAAATGTAATGTATAGCTCTATGTATTTACGCCCCGCGCTAGATATGCTGTACACGCTTCCAAATGATACTGGGATCGTCAAGAACTAGCCTGGAAATTGATAAGTGTGAACCTAACACAAATATAGGTCATTATGGATATTTTCTTTTTTCCACCCCTTCTCACCCTCTCTGACGACGGCGGATGTATTTGGACATCCACAGCGTCTCTATTCATCTTAGCAACTCAGAAAACTATGTATTATACACTAGTGTCCAAAAGTTAAGCATAATTAATCACTAAACAAGGCCATAACGCCTGATAGCAATGTCAGGCGGATTGCTGAACAAACGGAAGCTGAATCACACACCATATGTCCCACAAATTGTCCTTAAACAGTGTCGGAAAAGTTCTGATAGCTTAGGTACACCTTTGACAACAACAAACAAAACTTGGCAATGTTTTCCACAAAGGAATTATGCTGTTCATAGGGTGTATGGTTACCCCTAACGGCCACACATGCTTGGCGGTGACGTGGCTTGCTCTTTATCAGATGGTCCAAGATCTCTTGTGGCAGTCGATCCCATTCCTCCGAACGAGCAATGCGAAGGTCTTGGATGGTCATTGGTGGAGGCTGACTGGATGCAATTCACATCCCCAATGCATCCCAGGCATGTTCTATAGGATTCAGATCCGCAGACCCCACTGGCCAGTTCATGCGATGAATATCTTCTCCAGCCATAAATTCATCCACCAGAGCAGGGCGGTGCGGTCAGGCATTATCGTCCTTTAAGAAGAAGTCTGGACCAACCGCACTTCTGTACCTTAATTAAGGCCATGGCCGCTTCCTTCCAACTCCTTGTCCTTTCCTATCCCATCGTCACCATAAGACCTATCTGTGTTGGTGCGACATAAAGCCCCTAGCAAAGAAGAAAAAAAGATGTGCAGGTCCGTACGGCCATTCTACATGATGCCGCACCACACCATGACGCCACCACCACCATACTGGTCCCGTTCCACGATGTCCCCCTGGTTATATCGGCTAACCGGTTCTCTCCAGATTAATGTGCGACGGGAATCGTTCTGCAAACTGAAGCAGGATTCATCTGTGAAGAGTACATCCCTCCATTCATTAAGGGTCCAGTCGAGATGTTGACGGCTCCACCCTCTGTGCTGGAGTGAGCGGGATGCACGCCGCTGGACGTCGGGCAAACAGCCCTGCTTTTCTGAGCCTTCAGTACACAGTTTGCCGGGAAACGGCAACCCCTGAGACGGCTGAAGGCTCCGCCGACAATTGTTTTGCATGTGCATTCCGATTTCGTCGGGGTGTTAAGGCCAGATATCGGTCCTGCAGTGGGGTGGCTACCCTTAGTCGACCTGGTACTCGCCTAAGACTAACGTCTCCTGTGTCCGGAAATCGTCTCCAAAGCATGGAAATGACACTTTGCGGCGACTTTGGTCTGTGTCTGGACTGCTTCCAGGCGGCCGAGTATTCTACCATGCACAGCGGGGTCCAAATGGCGTCGTTGTGCCATTATGTTGTCACGTTCACCACGAGGCTACACTCCGCACACTATAACAGGGCAAACACAACTGAGGGAATATGGGGCACAGGCACTGGTTGTGTTTACCTTGCGGTTACGCCGCTAGTCACAGCAGGGAACACACCTTTCTTACACAGAGCGAACACGTAAGATTGTTGGTTGCATATGTCGTGCGATTTGCGGTATATTTCCTGTTGCCCTGTTTACTCGTAACTTATGCTTAACTTTTGGACATTGGTGTACATTAACATTGGTCGTTTTTTATTATTTTATATTCCAACCCCAGATCACCCACTCGAATCTAGGGTCGCTAATGGTGTCCTTACCCCACATTATTTTTCTTCATCGAACGAGTTGGCCATGCGGTTAAGGTCGCGCAGGTGTGAGCTTGCATTCGGAAGATAGTAGGTTCGACCCCCACTATCGCCAGCTATGGAGATGATTTTCTGTGGTTTCCTATTCTCACACCACGTAAATGCTGGAGCTGTACCTTAATAAAGGACACGACAGCTTTCTCCCTACTCCTAGCCCTTTCCTACCCCATCATCGCCGTACGACCTATCTGTGTCGGTGCGACGTAAATCAAATTTAGAAAAACCCTCGGGCAAGTAAATCAATGTCGAAAATATCCTAGGAATATGACCTATGAATTTTTGGTAAATAAATTATAATGGTGTCTGAGAATATATCTTTTATTTATTGATAAAAATTACAATAATTTTCCTAACCATCGTTATCAGGTCGATCAGACTATCAGTTTGACATTTTCTACCACTACGAGCGCTAATGTGAATCAATGCATTCTTTCACTTAATCCCTTATAACTACATTCGGTGCGGATATTTTTCAGAAAAAAAAAACGCCTGAGAGTATTGTACCAAGGAGAACACTACAGAAATAATTATGTAAATAAGTTCATTTGACTAGGATGTGAATTTTTTACAAACGAGTAAAGAAGCAAGCGACTGAGGATATTTTTACGGAATGTCATTTAGTTTGATAGAGGTATCCAAGACTCATAATTTGAAACCTTCCCGGGCGCTTTACCCCTTCAACTTTCGGCACAATTGAGGAAATTGCTTAACTTTACGTTTTTCGTAGTACTTTGTCTGCTTCAACATTAAAATATGTATTTTTATTCAGATAGTGAGTCATATGTGTAGCAGGTTTGATTGCAATCGCTCCTTTGGTACTTACATACATACATACATACATACATACATACATACATACATACATACATACATACATACATACATACATACATACATACATACATACATACATATCGTCTTTGCGCCTGAAATAGTGGTATGTGGCAATGTTGATGGGAGAAATACTGACCCGCAGCACGCGTTTCCCTTCGAACAAAAATTCGTTGATATAGTTCATTCAGTACTGAACCTTAGATGACGGGAGTTTTATGGTCAGAGTTCTAAGCTGAAATATTATTACATGGCTGTGTCTGTTACTTACTTGAAATGCTCTGAGTGTTGGAAGTGCGGTGGTTGCAGGTCAATGCTAGCGGCCTATTTCTGTCCTGACAGAGGAGCAGAGAGAACCACGGCGAGCCTGGCACGCATTCAAACACTAAATCACACTGCACTACAAAGCTGGTGCTCTCCAGGCCTCCATACAAATTACGGCGGTGGACACACTCCGGCCACTGAGGTGCGCCGTCCCTCCCAGGAATCTCGTGTTCTTTGAATCCTGTTTCATTTTCTTCAGAATTTCAAATTTTCAACTGCTTTCCCAGTTGAAAGACACCATTGTTTTCCATCAACTCTGAATTGCAAGAACAATATTGTGATATTCAATCATTTAGGTAAATACTTGACCACACTTACGGCCACGGTACATGTAAACTCTAAAAATCACCCTTTTTATTGTATTATCATTATTATTATTATTAAAATTATTATTATTATTTTGTTATGTCCATTCATAGAGCGCGTTGGAACTTGTTCATTGGCTTGATGGCTTTCGCCTTCCTATTCTTCCAAAATCTCTTCATGAACTCACTGTGTTGCCTCTTCCGTTCTTCTGACCATTTTGCACCAGTCCTGCTGCTAGTTTTCACCAGAAATGTGGGTTTATTTACATAGGACCTGAAGAATTTGAGATTTTCCGTGATGTCATGTCTGATGTTCAATTCATTCAGGTTCCTCCTTGTTTCCTCCAGCCAATTTATGTCCTATTTTGGAGATTTACTACACTGAATGATCTTTTTGTGAGTTTATTATCCATCCTAAAATGTGCCCAAAAAACGTCTCCTCCGTACAATATTGATGAAAATATCTATGTAATTATAGAGCTCTGCAGTTTCCTTTTGATCCAAATTTAATTTCCTTGTATTAGGAAACAAAAACAAATCCTAAAACTTTGACGTAACGTACTTATTTTTCAATATCTGCAATTTTACAATAATCTCCTAAAGTTAGAGTTTCTGATTCATATACAGCTTCTGGTAGATTAACTCTTTGTAATTTTTCAATTTAGCTTTACGAGACATTACTCTGAGAATTATAAATGCAATGAGTTTTGTAAGTAGTCTACATGTTGTTTGACTTCATTAATTAAAATGTTGCTTAAGTTCTGTTCACTTGACGTAGATTTTATAATAGGACTATTTTCTTGGTCGTTTACAAAATACTAAGCGCCCTGCAACTTTGAAATGAGAGAAACAATATTTTTCTACACTATAAACAAAAAGCCGTTTTAGACACACTGTATTCGAAGTACTGTTTGAAAGCGTCTGGTATTATGAAAAGGTTCCAGCTAGTTCACAATTTTACTGAAAGTTTTTGATATTAAATGTAACAACAAACAGCTTTAATATCTTAGAAATGTTTGACAACAGTGCTGCGTAATCTAACAAAATTACTCGACGTTCTTATAAGAGAATTCGAACGGGTCTAGAATTTTAAACTAAAGTATTTTTCTAACTTGAACTTATTCAATATAAATATGGGACTCCTATAGGTTAAGATAAATTCTCCTTTTGGTTTCAGAAATAATAATAATAATGATGATGCAAAAACAAGACATTAAAACATTAAAATGTATGAACAAGAGGAATTGTATGCTGGAGGAGAAAGTTCTCTGACTCCCCTGCTATTTCCCGCCAATATTCAGGCGGGATGTTATACTCGGTACGCAGCAGTAATAACCCCATCTATAGGAGATCAGTGGCAGCATAAGGACAAAGAAAATCACAACAAACAATGGTCAACATATTGTAATTGTTGATCAATTTTTAAGAGCTTTCGATGTTGTAGGCCGTCACATTTAGTTTTCTTCCGACTCTGAAACACCACTCTTATCATAGTCGCTACGGTAGAACAGAATTGAATATAAATTACCGGACATTGTATTCTCTATAAATTCTGTAATGTGGTACGTTTCGATAGGACCAATAACATTGGTATATACAAATTAAACTTTAGGCGCCTTCCCCTCAACTACCATTTCATCCAGGATGAGTAAAATTGTTTATAGCTTAGAATGAAGTATCTTATTTCCCGACTCCATATACCGTTTTCCATTAAATTCTGTTTTCCCATTTCTCATGCCTTGTCGTTGATATGAACTTAGCAAAAAAAATACAAATTCATGAATATCTCTTATCATAGCCTTTACGGCAAAAATGTGTAAGATATAAATGATCAGAAATTTAATAATTTAATTTAGTCATTTATTGATAAGACCACTAATAATATATATATTTAAGAATTACATTTCAGGCTATCCCCAAAACTACAATTTCGCTCAGCGTGAATAAAATGATTTATAGCCTAGATTGTAGTGGCTCATTCCCCGGGTTTACATACCAAATTTCATTAAATTCCCTTCAGCATTTTTCTCGTGATCCGTATACATACATACATACATACATACATACATACATACATACATAAATTTGAGAAGTAAAATATACATTTCCTTGTTGCTGTGGCCACAACCGATATAGAAATTTATAAAGAAATTCTGGGCTCTGTACAGATAAAATTCTTATTTTATATAACGCATTTAGATTTATTTATTTATTTATTTATTTATTTATTTATTTATTTATTTATTTATTTATTTATTTATTTATTTAATTCATTCAAATCAATTCGTATAGTAATGAAGCAAAGGTGTAATAGAAAACTGCCGTGCAGTCGCCCTGTGGATAGGGATGGTGGAATACAACCACGGTATTCTCTGCCTGCCGTAAAAGGTGACTGAAAGGGGGCGGGGAGAGGTCATGGGACATGAGATGGTGACCATGTTTCCAATAAGTGAGACTGGCATTGCTTCCACTTACATGTGTTAGGCTCCTCAATTTAATATATCCCATCCGACCTCCCTTAATCAACAAATAAATAAATAAATAAATAAATAAATAAATAAATAAATAAATAAATAAATAAATAAATAAATAATATGAAAGGTGAAATTTTTCGGTGAGATATCCAAACCTATTAAGATAAATACAGGGGTACGGCAAGGTGACGGTCTGTCACCCCTTATATTCAACTGTGTTCTAGAGAAAATTGTAAGAATTTGGAACGTAAAGCTTAAAGAACATACAATTTTGCCGGTAACTTTGGGGAGAAGAAACAAAGACATTGAAATAAATTGCCTAGCATTTTGCAGACGATTCTGTTATATTGTCAGAAAACCTAACAAGTGCTACAACACAAATCAATATCTTGGAAGAAATAGCCAACAAGACAGGTTTGAGAATCTCCGTAGAAAAAAAATTATTACAAACATCAAGAATGCTCCAAAATTTTTGACAACAGATATTGGTCCAGTAGAAAGAGTAACAAAATTCAAATATCTGGGAGAAATAATTCAAGAAAATGGTTTAGACAAATCTGCAGTAGAAGAAATGGTACACAAGATGGAAAGAGCACATGATATCACAAATAACTTTTATAACAAAAAGTGTCTACCTAAAAATCTTAAAATAAAGCACTACACTACAGGAGTGAAACCGGAATGCTTATAAGCAATGAATGCCTGGTACTAAATTATAGATTAGATGAACTTGAGGTACTAGAAAGGAGAATCATGCGAAAAATCATAGGCCCTGTGAAAACAACAGAAGTATGGAAATTAAGATCTAATGATTAAATATACAGGAACATAGAAACCATAACAGAAACTATAAGAAAAAGGAGATTGCAATTTTCGGACATATTTACAAAATGGATGATTCCAGATTAACAAAAAGGATTTTCAAGTACCTTTGGGACAAAAAGGCAACAACTAGCTGGATTCAAGAAGTAAGGAAAGATTTAGAAAGAAATAATATAAGAGAAGAAACTATGGACAGAAAATTTTTTAGAAAGAGGGTAGTAAGTATGGAAGGATTCCAAGGAAGATTGAACAAGAAGCCTGGTGCGAAGTGGTCCGAGGACAGAAGGAAACAGCATAGTGAAATGATGAAAGAATATTGGAACGAACGGAAGAGAAAACAACACAGTATGAAGAACTGAATTGAAATTGGCACGTTGTCCTTAGCAGGCCTCATTGGAAATAACAATAATAATAATAATAATAATAATAATAATAATAATAATAATAATAATAATAATAATAATACACAACAACAGATGTGACCGCGCTTGGAGCTAAACACTGTATCCTAGGACACCTTCCGTTTCTCCAAGGGCCTTCATGAAATTTATTTCGATAGATTTCCATTGTTTCTTAACCTATTCGCGCAAGTCTAAAACAGTTGCACGTATAAATATAAACAGTTTATTTTGCGGGTGTTTCCTTCATTCACGATAATGTATTTTGATTTGTCCTCGCGAGTTTATTATTAGATTTGGTCTTTATCGAATATTGTTACCATGGTAATGGAAGCTTATGGTCCAATTGCTTTGATAACACCTGCAATAAAATCCTAAGCTGTTATGGCAATAATTACACCGATCGACAAGACTCTCTATATGAAGTTTAATCGTCTTCAACTAGGAACTGCTGTGGAGTGGCTATCTTCCCTGCGTGAATATTACAGGTTGCAGCTGCAAGGTAATGGCCTCGGCCCTCACAGGGGTGATAATGCCCCCGATAATGGTCACGTGACCAGTGTTCGCGTGCAGATACGTACGGCTAAGCGCTGGCTACAGATCAAGCTTATTTAACGTGAGTTATCTCGTACCGCCGACAATGACGTCGTTCTTCAAACCACCAGATATAACTCACTCTAATGAAATCCTGGCATAATCACTGTAAAATTGGTAGTGATGGCGGCGGCTGGCGTCGAATTAGAGGTTCGACAACGGCGGGACAGGAAAACGATAGGACTGGGAAGGAACAAGCCATGGCCTTTCAAGGTGCCGGCCTCGTGGTGTAGGGGTAGCGGGCCTGTCTCTTACCAGGAGGCCCCGGGTTCGATTCCCAGCCAGATCAGGGATTATTACCTGAATCTGAGCGATGGTTTTAAGTCCGCTCAACCCACGTGATTACAATTGAGAATATATCTGACGCTGATATGCCGACGCCAGTCTAGAAATCAAAGAATAACGGCCGAGAGGATTTGCCGTGCTGACCACACGACACCTCGTAATATGCAGGCCTTCGGTGTGAGCAGCGGTCGCTTGGTAGGCCCAGGCCTTCGGTGCGTTACAGGTTTGGTCAGACTGGTAAATAATTTTAAAATATCGATATCTCGCGCCGTTGTCATTCTATTAGCTGCTGAATTTAGTCAATAAGATCGAATAATAATGTTTTTTATTTTACGTCCCACTAACTTCTCTTATACGGTTTTCGGAGACGCCGAGGTGCCGGAATTTAGTCCCGCAGGAGTTCTTTTACGTGCCAGTAAATCTACCTACACGAGGCTGACGTATTTGAGCACCTTCAAATATGACCGGACTGAGCCAGGATTGAACCTGCCAAGTTGGGGTCAAAAGGCCAGCGCCCCAGCCACTCAGCCCAGCGCGGGCAAGGTTTGACACCCGTCCTGTACAACGTAGATGTTCGGAGAACCAATGCGTGTGGTAAAAATGTATCAATGAGTGAGACACTCGAACTTCAGGGTTTCCGAGCTGCTCGATTTGTCCCGACTCTTTCAGCTCATTGCGATCAGACATAATTGAGAGGACAGTTCGGTAGACCCATTTGTGGTCGGTAGATGTAGAGTGGGTCTCGGCTCTGCACTCCGACCGGCCAACCGAGCAGAGGAGTGGCCACGGCTCTACCGTGACTCTACGCCTCTGCATTCAGGAGACGGGACAGAGCTCGACCTCACGGCTGGCCCAAACCGTCGGCTGTCCTGAGAATGGTTTCGGTGGTTTTCCATTCTCCTGCACTAAGGCGAATGCCGGGACAGTTCCTAGTATACACCCCCCCCCCCACCTTCTCCAAGCATCTTCTTCGCCGTTTCAAATCTCCCGGCCAGAGAAAGGGCGTCACAGTCTAAGAGGCCCGCCTCCATCTTCAGAAGAGGAGTGAAAACATTAAATAAATATTTGTTCAGTGAACATGAGCGCCTTTTCCAGTATTTTTTTCCTTCCAGACATTCATTGAACAAAGTGCCCGAGCATGAAGTTGTGAACGAGTCTAGACTGAGGTATTCCCATTTCATGTAAACGAGCTTGTGTGACTTTACACACCGTTTTCCTCACCTGTAGCAAATAGTCACAAATGCATATGAAAGTTGCCATAAACACATAAGACAAAGTTTTCTCTCCTGTTTGATAGAGACTTGGAAGTGCGCAACAAGCATGACAGCTGCGGTAAAATTTTCTACTTCAACAGTTTTACTAATAAACGTTGTATAAATTTTATACCAGGTTTAAGCATCGTTTTTTTGCGTTTTGTTACTAATAAACCGTGCACAAGTCTCCTGTGTATATATCTGTTATAGTTATTGCTTATTCAGACCAGGACCCTTGTATAAGCCATGTATAACAGCGAGTGACGATAAAGAAACAACGAGTGACCAGTGTATAATTATTTTAGTCGTATTTACTGTGTGCAGTAACATAATCGTGGTGAAGTATCCAACTTATCTATTAAGCACAAATTGAAAGAATGGAAAATAACGTTGATGATCTCCACTATATTTGTAACATAGAAGACAGAATATTTGGAGCTTATGCAGGCTGTAAATGTTCGTAAAATAAAACACGCTAAGAGACAGAATGACCCATTTCTCCTGTATGACGAAAGTTTTAAAACGAAATATCGATTTGCGAAGACAGTACGCTCGAATTGCAATTCACTCAATCAGTAATTAATTAAAGATCCAAGAGGTGGTTCCACATCTAACGAACTTCAAGTTCTCACAGCACTACGGAAATAGGCGTGGAATCAGGGTAGTAACAAAATTATTACTAGTGAGAATAATATACCACTGAAATATATCGACGGCTTTCTTTTAAAACCTCGTATATCCCAATGCTTTTCCTATTCATTATATTCCTTAAGACTGGTCACGCACCTCAGCGATATATTTATGTGCAGTCCGTCAAAATAACGTTCGTTGTGGTAATTTTCATGTGAAGGAAAATGAACCTTAAATACATTACGAGTGTGTAAATTCACCATGTGAACAACACCCCTACAATATGGTATGGAAAGGTTAATTTTCCTTTACACATTAGCATAGGAAAATGAAAATAGTGAAAATGATTCTGATGGACTGCATGTAAATATGTGGCTGGGTGGCGTGACCAGTCTTGTGGAATATAATGGGTTGGAAGAGCATTTGGACACACGAGGTTTTAAAAGAAAACCATCAATATGTATTACTGTTCTGTTCTTGTTCATTCGAACATTGACATTCTACTCTATACGTACTATCACCTGGCTTCTCGAAAGGTTTACTCCTCGATAACCAGCAAAAGCGATCATAAAGGCGGTGAACGTGACTAAACACGTCAGTGAACTGCAGAAATAGACTCCTGCTACTCAGAACGAGTGTATACGTGCAGTACAGTAATACAATGCGAATACCGCGTTTGTTAGTAACGCTTATACAAGGTTTATTCAGTGTTAAACAACTGCATAAAGACTTCCTATTGGTAATATTGCAAATGCTAAAACATTTTACCGGGCGAGTTGGTCGTGCGGTTAGGGCGCGCAGCTGTGAGCTTGAATCCGGGAGATAGTGTGTTCGAACCCCACTGTCGGCAGCCCTGAAGATGGTTTTCCGTGGGTTCCCATTTTCACGCCAGACAAATGCTGGGGATAAACTTTAACTAAGGCCACGGCAACTTCCTTCCAACTCCTAGCCCTTCCCTATCCCATCGTCTCAACAAGACCTATCTGTGGCAAATTGTAAAACATTGTATATCCTATCAACAGCAAGGTGCGTGCAATCCTGTCAACGTATTTACAGCTTATTCTAATTCTACCGCCAAAGATGACCGCGGAAATTCTTGGGAGAATCACTGGTGACCGAGGAAAGGCTGAATACAGTTCACGTTAACATTGAAGCCACCATTAACTCAAGACACATTTGTTAGTGCGGAGTCGAAACCTAAATATTGACCCCGGGCCACTTCCTGACTGACAAGAAATTGACTGGAGTACCAACAGGACCCGAACCATTCCTTATGACTGACTTTTGGTGTGCGCTCTTCATAGGACAAACATTTTTCCATTATCCCCCAGCTGACTATGGATAAAAATTAGGGATGTTGGGTTAATTGTCCTGATCACCTTCATCGAATTTGGAAACACAAGCCCACGTACATGGCATTCGTTGATCTAGAAAATGCATTTGATAATATTGATTGGACCGAGCTATTTGAAATTCTGAAGGTAATTTTGAAGGTAATACCTAGAAAGATGAATTATCTTCAGTCTGTACAAAAATCAGTCTGTAGTGACAACTATCTAAGGCTAAGAAATGAAGCAGGAATGCAGAAAGGAGTGAGGTAGGCTGCAGTTTGTTCTCTCTCCAAATCAATGTTTATATGGAACAGGTGCTAAAGGCAATCAAAGAGGAATTTGTAAAAGGCTTAACAATCCAAGGAGAGAAAATCGAAACTGGAGATTTTGCCAATGATATTGTTATTTTATCCCAACCTGCAGAAAACCTGGAGAAATTGCTTAGTGGCATGAATAGAGTCTAGAAGAAAGTGTACAAGATAAAACTAAATACCGAGATCGATAGCTGCAGTCGCTTAAGTGCGGCCAGTATCCAGTATGCGGGAGATAGCGGGTTCGAACCCCGCTGTCGGCAGCCCTGAAGATGTTTTCCGTGAGTTCCCATTTTCACACCAGGCAAATGCTGGAGCTGTGCCTTAATTAAGGCCACGGTCGCTTCCTTCCTACTCCTAGCCCTTTCCTGTCCCATCGTCGCCATAAGACCTATCTGAGTCGGTGCGACGTAAAGCAACTTGTAAAAAAATATATAAAACTAAAAAATTCAAAACAAATGTAATGGAGATCGCCCCCGAGGACAAATTATACAAAGAAAATATGAGTATTAGAAGTAATTGTGAGTTGGTTAGCACATTTGACATACTGTACTTTGTTGCATTAAAAAGTTTGGAAGGTATGGTTCTTAAGTACTTGGATGGAATATTTAAAGGCAGACACTGCAATTTCTTATGTTACTGCTTGATAGGGGTTACATGATTTGCAGAACTGGACGAAAAAGGGAGGGATGGTTCATCTAGTGTCAACCATTAATCCTATGACCTCGATATCATCCATCTGGTATTCTTTTCGGTAGAACAGGGTGCCTGGTTCATACATTGTTTTCTTTTCCTTACGTACCTCATTGGGTTGTGTTTCGGATGTCTCGAATCTGATCGTCAGATAATATCAGTGGTCTTTGAAGGCTGTCATGTTACTTGGGTAATAACAATAGCAGAAGTGCGGAGGTCATAAAATGCAGACTAGCAAAAGCAAGGAAGTATTTTCTTAAGAAAAGAAATTTTCTCACTTCGAACATTGATATAGGAAATAGAAAGAAGACTTTCGTCTGGAGCGTGGCATTGTTCAAGAGTGAATCATGGACGATAAGTAGCTCAGATAGAAAGGGAATGTCGTGTTTCAGAAAAATGCAGAAAGTGAGATAGTAGATAGAATCACGAATGGAGAGATACTAAATCGAAATGATGAGAGAAAAATAATTTGTCTAAATTTGACGAGAAGAGAGAGAATGATAGGACATATCTTAAGATACCCAGGACTTGTTCCGTTAGTACAGCTCTGGGACTGACGCGCACAGTGACTGTATCGTCGTCTTGGCAACAGCCTCCCGCTGTCCATTGTTAAATGATCATCCTCTCTGTTCTGAATGGGCAGCCCGTAGGTAATTCTGCCACAGTTTGCCATATCAGGGATTTCAATTTAATTGAATAAATAAATCAATAAGGCATAAGAAGAGAAAAACGTGTGTTCGGGAATATAAATATTTCACGTGGTAATGGAAATGTCAGTCAGGGAACGCGACACAGCTTCTCCATTACTGCTATGAGTTATATAAGATTGACATGTTTCCTCTGCTTCACAGGACAAGAGCTTTCCGTACCAAAATACTTCGCTGCAAAATTCAGTGAAGTACGTCAGCATGCAATATATATTGATACAGTATTGCGGAGGTTTGGCATGGACTGTCATTTCCGAGTGTGTATTAAGGCACATTTTGAAAACTTGAAACTTTCAGGGTTTTTTTTTGCGTTACGTCACACTGACACAGACAGGTCTTATGGGGACGGTGGGAGAGGAAAGGCCTAGGAATTTGAAGGGAGCGGCCGTGGCCTTAATTAAAGTACAGCCCCGGCATTTATCTTGTGTAAAAATGGGAAACCACGGAAAACAATCTTCAGGGCAGCCAACAGTAAGGCTCGAACCCACTAGCTCCCGATTACTGGATACTGGCCGCACTTAAGCGACTGCAGCTATCGAGCTCGGTAAACTTTCAGTATTATTCGACAGGTGTGTTAGCCGCTTGCAGAGTTTTCGAAAGCCGGCCGCGTGGTGTAGGTGCAGCGTGCTTGCCTCTTACCCGGAGGCCCCGGGTTCGATTCCCGGCCAGGTCAGGGATTTTTACCTGGACCTGAGGGCTGGTTCGAGGACCACTCAGCCTACGTGATTAGAATTGAGGAGCCTATCTGATGGTGAGATAGCGGCCCGGATCTAGAAAGCCAAGAATAACGGCCGAGGGGATTGGTAGTGCTGACCACACGACACCTCGTAATCTCCACGCCTTCGGGCTGGTAGGCCAAGGCCCTTCAAGGGCTGTAGTGCCTTCAGAGCGTAAACACTTGCTGAGATGAAGTTGGTTTATTTTTCCTAGTGGTTGCAACAGAATAATGTTGAAAGTGAGATGGGTAGATAGAATCACGAATGAAGAGATACTGTATTCGAAATAGTGAGGAGAAGTGCTTTCTAAAGAAAAGAAATTTACTCACCCCGAACATTGTTATAGGAATTAGAAATACATTTTTGAACACTTTGCCCGGTGTAAAAATAGGAAACCACAGAACACAATCTTCAGGAATGTTGACGGTCCGATTCGAATTCACCATCTCCCGAAGCAGAGCTCACAGTCATGTAACACTAACTGCACGGTCAGCTCACTCGGTGAGATGCAATTTCAATTTCTGTCAGTGAATCAGGATGTGACCTCGTAACTTGGGCTCGTACAGCAACAACATTATTATTATTATTATTATTATTATTATTATTATTATTATTATTATTATTATTATTATTAGGATTGTACCGGGATGTACACCCGCCCCGTTCATTTAAATGAAGCGTCTTGGTAAATGCCATCTTTAAACTAAAACTCGCAACAACTAGCGCAAGAACTTTCAACATATGTCAAGAGATGTCTCCACTACAAACTATGTCTACACCCTCTGGTGGGAAGAGGTATTGTTAAAATTGTCAAGTACTTCTTATTTTATTTTATGGCTTACTACACTGAATTGATTATTTGCTTCTTTTGGTGTGTTAAAGTTGACAACACTTCTATCTCTTCCCGCCAACTTTGGTTGCTGGCCAATAGAAAATTTTGTATATTTATTTTTCAACCTATCATATCTATCTTGCATCTATTTAATTACCCAATGGAAATTGGGGGTGTGTAGGGCCTTATCTCAGAGCTCTCTAGAACCTTCCTCTCGGGTATAAAAGCTGGCACATTTTCGACCAGGTGGTCTTATTCATCGCTCCAGTCTAGTGAGTGTGTTTATAAAGCAGGCGGCGAGCCTCGTCCATCGGCGAGTAATCGAGCAACCACTGGTAATTTAAACGCGATCCAAAGTATTTCTTTCTTAAAGACCATTTTCAATCTTGAGTTGAAAAAAACAGCTTTCATACAATAGAATTAACAGGTCTCCCCAGACAAAGTCAAGGCTTTATTGTAAAAAAAAAAAAGAAGAAACGTGGCTCCCAACAATCTCCATACATACCGCACTCCCAGAAATCAAAGACGCCAGTGAACCAAGGTTGGCAGAAAAGTAAACAAATATGGAACACAAGGGGGTAAGAAAAGGAGTTTCCATACTTACGGAAATAAATAAACATGAGTCATAAAGGAAGTGAAATGAGAGCAAAGTCCCGAAATAAACATATTAATCGGCTGAGGAAGCCGGGAACAATAACGAGATAAAATAAGAATAAATACAAAAGCAATAATCCATAAGGTACTGAAAAGTAACACAGGTCCGATAACCATTCCACACGCACACATACACAGAGACCAAATATGCGAAGCAGAGGGAATAAAAAATATAATATCAAGACACGTTACGACAAGAATCGTAACAGCATAACATGAATCAGTCAACGGCTCATGGGCTTGATTTGAGAGCACAGATCATATACCTGGGTCACCACAAAGAGGCCTGGCTCGCCCAGTCAAAACATAACGTAAATAACTTACACGCCGCATGACACGTATTCATATCGCACACCAAGGAACATGAATCGTACAGTATCAGCATTAAACCATAATGAAGAACATAAGCTGGAGCCAAACGTCGAAGACAGAGAAATAAAAAGTGTCCAATCAAAAACCACAAACAAACGCATCACACACACACACACACACACACACACACACACACACACACACACACACACACACACACACACACACACACACACACACACACGCGCGAATAATCGGATCGACGCTACCTTTCGCTCTATGTAGGAACGATTACATAACAAGCAGACATGAGAGGAAAGGAAGGACAGTGAAATAAGTCTCCAGCAAAATTATGAAAGAATAATACACTAAACAGGGATCTCTCAGAAAACAAACTATCAAAACTATGGCAAGCCAAGAAAGGATTAGTTGGATAAATACCTTGAGATTGAAGAAATCATATTCATTGACTCTGAATGAAAATCCACAGTCTGTTTCCAGTCATTTGACTGGGTCAGGAATGATATAAATCAAGCCCCTATCTAGCGGCGTGGATAGGAATTCATTGTTCCGGCTGCCGAAGCCCGTCTCACTCCTCTGGGGCAAGAATTAATGAATGCCAGATGAAATGAAATGATATTGGAGAGTGTTGCTGGAATGAAATATGACAGGGAAAATCGGAGTACCGGAGAAAAACCTGTCCCACCTACGCTTTGTCCAGCACAAAACTCACATGAAGTGACCGGAATTTGAACCACGGAACCCACCGGTGAGAGGCCGGCACGCTGCCGCCTGAGCCACGGAGGGTCTATATTCATTGACTCTAAGTAGTCATATTAGTTAACTCTAAACTAAGAGAGCCATACAAGATATAGTTTGAATATTTTTGTAGAACCATTTGTATGAGATGAAACACATCTCTTAAACCAACGTCTCCATCTTTTCTTTAAAAGCCATTATTGTCGGACGACCAGAGATAACACGAATCAAAGATAAGCTAGAAAGAAATGCTTTGGTAATCTTTCGTTATATGAGGTGTGCAATCTGTCTAATGGGGATGAACTACACGTCAAGTCAGGCAGAGAGAACACTAAGCAACCGTAACAGACTGATCTATGACATCGTAAAGAATGCGATATCTTGTAAAGTACAAACGTAAGATATGAAGGTAATAAGATGCGGCTCAACTGTCCTTGTATTGACCGACCCAGTGAAACGGGCATGGAACTCCATTCCCACAAGCTGACAATCGGCATCTCTACGAAACATTGCATGCACCTTTGCAAGCCAGCATTCAACAGTGAGGCGATTACATCCGATTATTAATGGACCAGCATGGCACATTTGCGACGGATTTTCACGCGCGGATATTAACCTGTAGTCTTGTAGCTTTAATCAATTAAATATGCTACCTCGAAAAATATATTGCCTAAATTTCCATAGTCTTCGTTCCTTATTTCATGGTATTTGGATATTTTGTCCACCAGTGCATTCAATCCATGTACCCTCCAAGGTTTGTTCTCCCCCCCCCGGAATCAGCGAGGGATCTACTTCTACCACCTCAAGGGCAGTGTCCTGGAGCGTAAGACATTTGATCGGGCTACAATTGGGGAGGAGGACCAAAACTCCGCCCAGGTGGCCTCACCTGCTTTGCTGAAGATGGGCCTTGGGGGGGATGGGAAGATTGGAAGGGATAGGCAATGAAGGGAGAAGGAAGCGGCCATGGCCTTAAATTAGGTACCATCCTGGCATTTACAGGTATCTGAAGAGAATTAGGAAACCATGAAAATACTGCTTCGCGGATGACTGAGGTAGGAACCGATACCCCTCCCCCCCCCCCCAGGAGTTGACAGATAACCACACTAACCGCTACACTACACAGGTGGACAATAATAATAATAATAATAATAATAATAATAATAATAAATACAAAACCACCTGGCAGAGATGCAACAAAAATCTATATGTAAAATGTAAAATTACGATACTACAACGCAGTCTTCCTCTTTTTTTTGAAAAATTTGTTTTCCTTTCAATTTCTGTGATCTGGCTCCATGGCTAAATAGTTAGCGTGTTGGCCTTTGGTCATAGGGGTCCCGGGTTTGATTCCCGTCAGGGTCGGGAAATGTAACCATTAACAGGTTAATTCCGCTGGCTCGGAGGATAGTTGTATGTGTCGTCTTCATCATCATTTCATCCTCATTACGACGCGCAGGCCGCCGAAGGGCGTCAAATCGAAAGACGTGCTGGCGAACCGAACTTGTCCTCGGACACTCCCGGCACTAAACGTCATACGCCATTTTCATTTCTGTGAAAATGGAAGTTATCTCAACATTTGGAAGAAAAGTAATTTAAAAATCTTAAATACTACTCATGCTGTTCATTTATGAAAGGAGAACTGCAAAATATATATTCATCCTTTTCACCACATGAATGGTAAAGAGCTGGTCCTGTCAGGCGCACTCTTCTTAAGCATGCGTGGTCCTGAAAGGATTGACGTATGTGGAATCCAAAGAAAATAATGTTTTCTATATCCACGGTTCTATCCCTGCAGGCAAACAACGCAATGTTGAAAACGTTCTAGGGATATGAGCTATGAATTTTAGGTAAATATAAAAATACATGAGAAAATATACTTTATTCCTAAAATGTCCGGCTCCACGGCTAAATGGTTAGCGTGCTGGGTCGGGAATTTTAACCTTAATTGGTTAATTTCGCTTGCACGGGGGCTGGATGTAGGTGTCGTCTTCATCATCATTTCATCCGCATCACGACGCGCAGGTTGCCTACGGGAGTCAAATATAAAGACCTGCATCTGGCTAGCTGAACTTGTCCTCGGACACTCCCGGCACTAAAAGCCATACGATGGTTTTCCGTGGTTTCCCATTTTCACACCAGGCAAATGCTAGGGCTGTATCTTAATTAAGGCCACGGCCGCTTTCTTCCAACTCTTAAGCCTTTCCTATCCCATCGTCGCCATAAGACCTATCTGTGTCGGTGCGACGTAAAGCCCCTAGCAAAAAAAGCCATACGCCATTTCAATATTTTTATTCCTAAAAATTGCAATCCTTTTCTTAATCATCGTTATCCGGTCAATGAAATTAGCAGTTTGCCTTTTTCTACCACTACGAGCGCTAATGTGAGTCAATGCATTGTTTCACTTAAGCCCTTATAACTACATTCGGTGTGGATATTTTTCAAAAAATCAGATAATACCTGAGGGTATTGGACAAAGGAACACATTACAGAAATAATTATGTAAATATGCTAACGTGGCTAGGATCCGATTAAAACAGAATACGTGTAATGGAACAAGCGATCTTAGGCAGTTTTTCCGGAACTGCATTTAGGCCGCATATAGCTATCCAGGACTCTATATTTCAAACCCTTCCGGGCGCTTTATCCCTTCGACTTTCGGCACAACTGAGGAAATTGGTTAATTTTAGGTTCTTCGTCGTACGGGGACCGGCACTTTGTCTGTTAAGAACTGTTTTCAGCATTAAAATTATTTGTATTTCTTTAAGAAAATGTCCGTACTTAAAAATGCGCCTCGTTCAAACTACTAGACACGCACAAGAATAGAGCAAGATGCAGATGCAGTCCGGGAGTTCCATCCGAGAAGGTTTAGGTACAGTAGAGCAAGCCGGCGGCTCCAGTATCGGATATCGATAGCACGCAGCAGCACCGCCTTCAATGAGGAAAGTTATTAGCGCGGCTCCACATACTATCCGCCCTCATGCATGATTACCAGCTGGCTTTGGCCTCGCTACCGTCGCCCTCAGGAGGCCTTACCTGCTTTATTGTCTTAAAGAGATGGCATCGTTGTACTACTGACTCCAGATTCTTCAAGAGGAGCACGTCTTATTGAACGTTACGAGAACATTGAGGAAATATTCGTATGTAACCATTTCAATCGTCTGAATTGGCATATTATTATAGATGCACATTATAATGCTCCGTTCATTCGGAAATATTTCCAGAACTTGGATTTCATGATGAATCGTAGCAAGCAAGTGTTTTGGCCTTTTGACGACACAAGGGAAATAGGAATACACGAAAAATCAACTTCAGGGCTGCTAAAGTTGAGGTTCGAACCCACTACCTCTCGCAGATACGTGAACCAACTGTCTCATGTAGGTCACACATATAATCAATAAGGTCGGGTGGAATTGAATGAATCTCGAATTAAGTAACAAATAGATGCACTCGGGTGAGTGCAATGGTGATCTACATCAAACCAGTCTAGGCACTGGTGATCCAAATAAGAACAACGGCCACCACTGAAATAATGACGAGTAAAATAAAATCACTATTCAACAAATGGAAAACCATGAACAACTATAAAAGCATCCGAAAGTAATGTCCATCTCGATTTGGTAGCGTACGCTGCGCACTCTCTAACAATGCCATCTGTAAACTGAGCACCGACAACTGGAAATATTGGGAAATCTGTTGGCGCTGTATTGACATTGTCTAGTGCTTTCCGAAGAGACCATTACTGTTATCGTTAATTACGAGAGAGCTACCCACGAAACGCAACACAGCTCCCTCTGACAATAGCAATCGTGTTCCCCATCTCCACATTTGAATACAACATCAACATTCCGACAGAAGTGCTGAGACGTAGTCTTCATATTTAATAAACCTTATATTTAAGTTCACGAACATAACACGAAGACTTTCTCATTTGCAGATTTGGAAATGTTTTAATTTATAAAGGTTGTCAACCGCTGTGGATACGGGCGGTTGAATACACTCACGGAATTCCCTGCCTGTCGTAAGAGGTGACTTAAAGGGCGACCAGGGCCTCTTAACATGGAGTGTGGGTTGGTTTCCATGGTTCCTTTAGCTGAGTTTGGCATTGCTTCCGCTTGTGATAATCTCGTTACTTTCATCCTTCGTATCCGATCTCTCTCCTTCTTTGCAATTTGTTTTACGTTGCACCGACACAGATAGATTTTATGGTGACGATGGGACAGGAAAAGGCTAGGAGTGGGAAGGAAGCGGCCGTGGCCTTAATTAAGATATAGTCTGGTTTGAAAAGTAGAAACGAGGGAAAACCATCTTTAGGGCTGGCGACAGTGGGGTTCGAACCCACTATCTCCCAGATAGAAGCTCACAGCTGCGCACCCCAAACCACGCGATCAACTCACTCGGTTTGTTATTCCTCCGAAAACAACAATAATCACCATAACGACCACCTCTAAAGGTCGTCTTTATGGGACTGAGGAACAATCCGGGGAAAATTTTAAGACAAAATTTGAAAACCGGGAAATATCTGCTCTATAAATTCTCAGAATGTATTCTCTGAGCAATTACGTCTAACTGTGTATATTTTGACGGATTTAGCTAGGTTTTGGAGGTGTTATGAAAGTCTAAATCTTAGAAAAGCTAGCTCAAATCACGGTCATTTTTAGTGAAGTACTGTATTTTTTACTTCGTTCACGGTGTATCACCTAGATTTTCTATCTTGTAAAATTAAGTAGACCACCCTCTGAAGTAAAATTAAATCCTGCCCCTGTTTATATTATTTGATATATTATGATGGGTGGTAATAAGAGTACAAGTTATCAAGTTATGCCAATCTTATCAAAATCAAATTCAAAGGGTGCAGAAACGCTTTTTAAGATATATTTATTGTAAAAAATAAGATATTACCGTTTAGAAATTATGTTTCATATGGATTTTTGTTGAATGAATTTAAATATGTATCGCTAGCCAGTAGGCGTGTAATAGCTCAACGAATTTATCTCTATAAGTTGGTTAATGCATTAATTGACGATAATAGTTCACTTCACGAGTTATGCTTTAATGTTAGAAAAGGAAATTTAAGATTTCGGAAATTGTTTATTACTCCAGTCTCCAAAACTGTATTTTAAGTACTCTCCGTTTATCAATATGTGTGAGACGTACAATAACTTAATTAATAAGTATCATATAGATATTGACTTTGCTTATGAATATGCCACATATGTAAATATATTAAAAGAATTTTCCTCGTCGAAGTTTTTTGTTTATATTTATAATATTTACATGACTTAGTTACAACTTTTTTGTTTGATTTATTAACAGGCTTCTGTATATGAGATATTGTTTCATCCATTTCATACAGAGCATTATCTCATGTACATAGCGTTTTCACATTTTCTTCTTTTTGGTATTTCTGTGTTATTTGTTCAAATAATTTGTAAAAGCCACCTATAATTGGTGCGTGTCTCTGTTGGTGGTACATAAATTAAATTAAATTAAATTAAATTAAATTAAATTAAAGTTTTTTAACATCAAGATAAGTACATATTTGACATCTTCTGTGAGTGGGCAGACGAATAAAAGTTAAAGCCTGCTCTAACACACTGTAGTCCATAGTGCACGTAGCAGTACAAAATGAAACTTTCAAATAACGAACGTACAGAGTAGTACAAGTTTAGTTCTATTCTTCATTTGTCTCGTAATGCTATTGCAGACTGTGTATTTCAAAACTTAGCTGTAAAGGGCTACATTGAACATGAAGTCACAGAGCGAGTTGCTAAGTCAGTTTCTTCCAGTTCTAATTTTACTCTGAACTTAGCACAAAGAACATGTTTCAGTAGCATTCGACCTAGCCTCGTCAGTCAACAATGAACGAAGAGAAGAAGGTCGTAAGTTCGTTGTGTTTGCATTGAGGAAAAGAGTGTGTCATAGAGAACTGTCAAACCAGTGTCCAGAAGTAAAAAATGCCTCGTAGAGAGATAACACATCGGTGAAGTGTGAATAAATTGTTTCAAGACACGATAAGCAAGTAAAAGGCTTAGGCCCGCAAGGGTCTACCACCAAGATCGAACCATTGTCGTGATTTATTAGCAGAGACACCAGCTATTAATTAATTAAGTACCGTATTTTATTTCGTCATAGCGCCTTAAAATACCGCTATGTGGCAATTTTGATGGTAGAAATACTGACCCGCAGTACATGGAACACTTGGAACGAGCATTCATTGATACAGCTCATGCGATACTGAACCTTAGATGACAGAACCTCTCTGGTCAGAGTTCTAAACTGAAGTATTATCATATAGCGGTTTTTTCTAGTTGCAACGATGATTTATTTATTTATTTATTTATTTATTTATTTATTTATTTATTTAATCTGACACAAAATGGGCTTGAAAAAGTACAAAAATATCTATAGGTCTGTATTTACGTAATAATACTAAGAAGAACGAAGTATAGAAACGATGGACAGAACATACGGTAAAACGAGGTATATTTTTAAAAAAGTGTATCTAAAAACCTTAAAATACAACACTACAGTACAGCAGTCAAACTGGAAAACCTGTACGTGACGAAGTCTAGTACTGTATTACAAGCTAAATAAATCAGAAGTACTGGAAAGAAAAAAATGTACGGAAAATACTCGGTTCGCTAAGAACTACAGAATTCTGGAAATCAAAAAGTAATGATGAAATATATCGTAACATGGAAAACATAACAGAAACAACACGGAAGAGGCGATTGATAACTTTTCAACATTCACACAGAATGGATAACAACAGGTTAAACAAAGAGATCATCAAATATCTTTGGAAAAAGAAGTCAACAACAACGTGGATGCTTACAGTCAAGAAATATTTGGAAAGAAGCGGTTTAAGAGAAGGAGACAAATCCACAGAGGTAGGGATTTTTAGAAAGGAAGTTTTAAAAATGGAAGGATTCCAAGGTCAGAATGGAAAGAAAGAGGCTCAGAATCGTCCGAGGAGAAGAAAGGGAGACGTAGTGAAAAGATGAAGGAGTATTGGAGGAACAACAAAGGGTGGAGCATTAAAATTGCTACGTGGTCCTTCGAATACCCTAACGGAAATTTAATAATAATAATAATCATAATAATAATAATAATAATAATAATAATAATAATAATAATAATAATAATAATAATAATAATAATAATAATCGCATGACCTCAACTATCGTGTGCTGACATTCAATTTTGACGCCATATGGCTGTCTGCTTGTCAATTTCGGCGTTCCGCTTTACTCTATGCCTACTAGATGGCAGAGTAAATCGAATCTCTCTTGGGCGTCTAAGGCAGACTTTTTATTAATTTTGTCGGGTAAACACCAAATTTGTCACCAGAGATCTTTTACATGCCGACACGGAACGACATGAAGTGTCACATGGACCTTTTTTCACCCTTCGAAAATCCTGTTACCTCTGCCAGGGTTGACCTCGCTCTCTTGGGTTCCGGAGGCCGACACACTACCACTAATCGACGGAGGTATATTATAATTTAAAATCTCTATTCCAGTCTTTCTGTCACGACGTAATCCATACAAATGATTTCGAAAATAGCTACGTATTACTGAATTATATAAATGGCAATACTTTCTTAAACTATCTTTTCCAATTTGTTATACCAACTCCATTTAACAAAAAAATTATTTATTGTTTCTCTCGACTAAGAAAAAACGACAGACCATCCACTTGTTGTATTAAATTCATATTTATATAAAATGTAGGTACAGTTGGCTTATAGCATTGCTTCGTCTCTTTGTCAACTACTTGTTGGGCGTCTGACATTTTGATACGAACAGCAGTATCGATGATTTGTCTCATCTTATTTTGTAGATTGATAACATGAATATCATTTGGTTTGAAATTTCCATTCTCGGCCAAACAATGAACCTCTTCATAGACTTCTAATCCTTTACTGAGAAGCAACAACTCACGTACTATGTTATGCCATTTAATTCGTAATGCTTACCCCTTGGAACGCTTCCTCAGCGCATGGGCAAGAGTTTCATACTCAGTGTAAAATCTGCAGTGGCCTGTGGATGGAGAGCGTCCAGGAAAATGGAACATAGAGGAGAGACCATGGCATTCATTTTCAAAATCTTCCTCGATTCAGGCTAGAAATGCTTTTTCTCTTCATAAGCCGTGTGTTATCAGATGAAACTTGCGAACATAGACACATTATTTTCACTTTATGAGGATAAGCACTCTTGCTCTCGAAGATTAATACAGGATGGTTGCCTAATGGTAAATACCAAGTTATCCGGTTGTGTTGTCTGAGCATACTGGCAAGGCAGATGTTTTCAGGACGGAATGAATATTGTGGGTTGCATAAAACTACCATGGAAGGGGCGGCTGAACCACGCGGTTTATAAAATCCTTAAATCTGTCTGTCAGTCATTCACAGCTATAGTGAGATAACGTGGAGGTGAAATTGGGAACAGTTATATATTGTTACACTACGTTTTCTTTAAAACAAAGGTGCTATGAACCCACCACGATCACCAATTTTGGATTTTTTTTAAAAAAAGAAATACATTTCTATCAGTGAAATCGTTGGTGCATATTCACTATGATAACGTAGGTACACAACTATATCTATCGGCATGATGTCGAACTGCGTACGTCCTGGTTTCTCTTGCCTTCCACAGATATATTTGAGAGAATTAAACTGGTACCAGTTATGGGTTACAAGAACCGTGCAGTGATGGCAATCGTACATGAATTAAATTCAATTAAATTAATGAAACATTTTATTTCCACTCTGGGCTTTATCCCCATACATAAGCAATAGGTAGAGCAGCCCACTTGGTATCCACGGTCGTTAACGAATCACGTTTATAATGTCTTACACCGTGGTAAATCGGTTTGAGTCCCGTTCCATGAAAATACTGTACTTTTACCATCAGATTATTGATGATGATGATGCTTGTTGTTTAAATGGGCCTAACATTATAGGTCATCAACTGCTTATGGTACGAAATGAGACAAAATGTAATGACAATTTAAAAATCCAAAATCATCCACTGACCAGAATTCAAAACGTGATGACAAAAAATGAATGGTTGAATATGAATTTAAAACAATCAGTGCATCCGACTCGCAATGCCCCACATTCCCAGAAACTATTGTAAAACAATAGCTTTACTGACCAAGGGACTGCTTCTAAAGCACAATCCGGAATCGATGATGCTTGCTGTCAAAAAGGGTCCAAATTCTAGGTCACCGGCCTCTCATAATGGCACTTATCACTAGTAAATCAAAACCATGCTACTTGTCATTTGCAGTAATAATCAAAAGTAGCGTAGACTCGCGGAATTCCACACATTATGGTACTACTCACAGGTAATGAAATTCGCACATATAATACAGAGCTACGATGTTCCACTCATAAGAGCACCACTCATAGCCAACGCAAACCCATGGTGTTCGTCACATAGGTGTACTAATCATAGGGAGTCGTACTATCCCGTGGTGTTACTCATATAGTGGGTACTAATCGTACGCAACGCAGACCCACGGTGTCGCTCATGTAGTGATCCTAATCTCAGGCAACGCCCAGACCCGTGGTGTTTCTCACATAACGCTACTAAATAAGGCAACGCAAGCCCGTGGTGTTACGCATGTAGTGGTACTAATCACGAGTACTGTAAATCTCACACACTCTGTTGCTACTACTCACAAACCTATAGTGTACCTTCCATAAAAGTATTACTCGCAAGTAAAGGCGACGCGTGGTGTTCACCACGTGATGGTAGTAATGACAAGTAGTCTCATGGTTCTAATTTGATCATCTCTTGGTCGCCCCTTTTCAGTCGCCTCTTACGACAAGGTGTTGATTGTTTTGATTCCATTCGAATTCCGTATACAACCTGCAAATGTAACTTTTATTCATAAGATACATTAATAATCCGTTTAGAACTTCCAATTACTTTACAGATATTAATTTCGATTGTCGAAGACTATAGTTTATTCCATGTTAAGGAAACAGTATTCCTCTTATGGACCTACTAGGAGTGAACACACCCTCTCTGGGACACCCATAATACCTTGTTATTGAGGGATATTATACTGTACTTCGTAATGTATTTTGTTAGACAGGTAAATAGGGTGAGGCAATTCTGTCCGTGAGTTATTAAAATAACCACATACCTCGTAACATTTTCCTTTAAATACATATAATCGCAGGGAGGAAGCACAATGGCAGGAACAGCTATAGCTTTGTTTTCTTCCTTCATTTTCCTTCTTATGTGTTGCTCTGGTACAAGCCTCCTGTAGTCCCTCACTCTGTGAACCGCCGGCAGCTCACTTCTGTAGTGAAGTATTTATTTCTTGCATGTGTGTTTTTAGGCTTTAAATCACTTCGTACTTGTCTTGTGTTGGTTGAAATTTGGCTGCATATTACATAGTACTTTTGTGTTCTATTACTTTCGTACTGTACACAAATTTTTAGTGAAGGCTTTGGTGTCGTGGCGTGCAGCGATAGAGCCTCCGTGGCTCAGGCGCCAGCGCGTCGGCAGCTCACCGCTGGGTTCCGTGGTTCAAATCCCGGTCACTGCACGTGAGATTTGTGCTGGACAAAGCGGAGGCGGGACAGGTTTTAGGGGTTGCCTGGCCGAGGCGGTAAAGGCGTACTCGGTTCACCCGGAAGGATGTGGGTTCGAATCCCCGTCAGGAAGTCGTAAAATTTAAGAAACGAGATTTCCACATCCGGAGGTGCATATGGCCCTGAGGTTCACTCAGCCTACACCAAAAATGAATACCAGGTTAATTCCTGGGGGCAAAGGCGGCCAGGCGTAGAGCTAACCACTCTACCCCATCACGTGCCAAGGTTAATAATGGTGGAAGCCTTTACCTTCCACTCCTCCAAGGGCCTTTATGGCCTGTACGGAGTTGACTTTGGTTTTCTTTGCTTTTGGCGTGCACCGATACGTTATGGCATAACTTGTTCTTATAAAAGTAAATTGTTGTGTGTTTTATTTGTGCTTGGTTTTGTTATTTAGCTGTTCTTTCTTAGCGCATTCTAATGTTACCACTGTTTTTTACGACCGCATATAATTTTTACTATTTCTTTTGTGAGTAATACGACTGCACAGTAGTACCGCGCGTTGCCGGGGAAAATTTATTAAATGCAAATAAATGAATCCCTCACCCCTCGAGCCCATGAAAATATTATACTTATATTTTCTCCCCCCAATTTGCCTTACACTTCAATGCTGAGGTTTTTCATGTGCCGTAGTTTATCTCTGATTCTGTTCAAACTAAAAATACCCCTGAAACCACCGTCCCCTTTAATTCATAAAAATAATTTGCAGCTTATTTTCCTCCGAATTTATCTTGAAGTTAAGTATGGATTTCACCAATTTATGTGCCGCCGTTTTCCAGTGATGGTGTTCAGCGGAGCCGTTCAATATGGCAACCCTGTTGTCATAAGAGCAATGCTGTTTTCTTAATATGGATTTAACTATATTGTTATATAGGCCTACATTCGTCCATTTAAATATAATTGTGATCATAACTGGTGGAAGAGTATTTAGATGTCTACTTCCTCTATTCAGGAAACTGCTTGTCGGGACATGTTACGTTCATACCCGGTTCCGTGCGATTTTATGCCACATTTGGAGTTGATATTAAACAGGGATAGACTGCTTTTGTTGGATGAGCAAATACAATGGTATTCCGAATCATTGTTCTTGGCATGCTGAATATCTCTAGGCTCTATTTCACAAAGGAATGGTCGAATACATTATTATTTATTAGTAAACCTTCTTGTAAAATATGGAGCTGTAACTTCCTGTTCCACAAAATAATGTACAACATTTCCCATCAGTTCTCAAGACGAACTAATTATCAACACATGTATTTGGCTGCCATCTTTTTCCCATGTTCTCTCGTAGCATTTTTCGATCACTTCATACTACTGAGAGACTCGTCCTGGCAGCCCCTTTGTGGTCCACACTCACACGCGGTTTCATCGATTTTACTCTCCATCATTGATCGCACTCTGTTTTCAAAATATCCTTGAACACCTTGTCCCGTTTACAAAGCAATGAAATACCTCGATAGACGCTGAAATCCTTTCCACCGCTTGCTAGTAGATAGAAGCAATTACTGTGCTGTCCAATCAGAAAGTGCCTTAAACACATTCCAAGCCTCATCTCGTTATTTTGAGACCATTTAATCACTGCCTTCCAATCATCTTTGACTATTCAAGGCCAAATTTCATATAAATTCCTGCATCTTTAAAGCAGTACTTCTTTACCATACTGCCCATTTTCTCACCCATAATTTAATCGTTTTCGTTGTTATTCTTGTCGACCCCGTGGTGTAGAGGAAGCGTGTCTGCCTCTTACCCCGAGGCCCCGGGTTCGACTTCCGCCCAGGTCAGGGATTTTACCTGGACCTGAGGGCTGGTTCGATGACCACTCAACCTACGTGATTAGAATTGAGGAGCTATCTGACGGTGAGATAGCGGCCCCGGTCTAGAAAACCAAGAATAACGGCCGAGGGGATTCGTCGTGCTGACCACACGACACCTAGTAATATGCAGGCCTTCGGGCTGAGCAGCGGACGCTTGGTAGGCTAAGGCCCTTCAACGGCTATAGTGCCATGAGGTTTGGTTTGGTTTGGTTTCGTGTGGTATGGTTGTTATTCTTCCAAGGAATTCTTAGTCTTCTTACAATGATTGTTCCTATCCCTATCCAAATTATATAGGATCGATACTAATAAGTCATAAGCCCTATTTTGTGGCGGGATGCCCTTCCCGACGCAAATCTTATGAGAAGTAATATACTCACTAATCTGTTCTATGTAAATGTGTATTAATATGTTCACAAAGAATCAGTCTTCGAGCTAGAGGAATTAAATAGGCACGGATACAATTCCCGTCCCGACCGGAAATCGAACCTTAACCAAAGAATACGGTTTAAATCTGTTAAATACATTCTATAAATAAAATGCTGGGAAAATACTGTTTCGAGAGGCGTAATATAAAATTACGGTTTTAAAACATGTCGTTCATTGGTTCCTCGAATATTTCATCATCCATTCGAAATAATTGCATCGAGTACGTTCTCCATAGTATCCATTTCATGATTAATATTTCTACGAGAAGGAGGAGAGAGAGCGACATCAAACCACAATATTTTCCGTAGCTTTGTCAATATCAGGAGTGTATTGCTTTCCTTCAATAGGGCTCGCAGCCCATTTTCAATGCGGTTCGAAAATTGAAAGATAATATTGGACTGAATGCCACAAATAATACCATCAAGTGTAAACTTCCTACAGCCATCAAATTCTAGGGATCGATGAGTTAAAAATTTAAGAGAACGTATTTAATCAGGAATCCGAATTAGAACGTTTTGGTGTGGATCTACATTTAATGATAATTTCTACCAAATAAAATCGACAAACTGAATCCATTATAAATATCGTCTTCCTTATAATTTCTTCTCCTGTCGCTGAGGTACGGTATATGATACCTGAAGTCACGGAATGGAATTCTAAATAACGTTAACAACACTTCACCTTGACATTTAAGAGCTACATTGGCTGAGCATGATAGAAATAAAGTGTGGGCGGAGCCACATGACGATTCCCTTCTAAAGTAGAATTAACCTTTACACTCCCAAGTTATTTACAGCCTTACGCATGCCCCATACCTGATGTTTCTGGATGTTTCGACAATGGTTGAAATAGGCTTTAAATACCTTGTATCTACACAGCTATTGAACAGTCATGAAATGACAACATTAGCAAGAGTTTTCTCTTGGCTTTCTTTTTTTTACCAAAACTTAACAATGGCGAGTTAAATGTCTACATCTTGATTCACTGCAAATTACCTTCCCTACACTCATAAGTCAGATTCATCATCATACCCTAAAATATTTAAAATATAGTCTTCCTTCATGCTTTCTTTAGAGTTCTGTGCATCCATCTCGAAAGACAGCTATGAAAGAAAAACACACGGCACATAATTATTGTTAAAACACGGTGAGGTGATTTAGGAATCGACCGTCGTCTGAACAGAGAATATGATGAACATCAAAACTACAGAATGAACTCGGAAATGAAGAAGAGCGCATTGCATAAACTCCGAGTTGACTCGTGTTTGGGACAAAAGGTGATATGTTGACATCCGAGGTAATTTGGGCATGGGATGGAAAAGGTTAAAGAACTTGCATGCATTGAGTCTCAAAAGTGTATCTTCAACTAACGACTGGAAAGTAGGCCAAAAAGATGTTATTAGAAAGTTTATTTTGATCAGGGCGACTAAAATGGAGATCCATGAGGTCACAATTTGGTAACGTCGGTTGGTAACGACGGGGCCCCAAGCTGAGTCTGGCACTGCTACCACTTACTTGTGACAGGCTATCCGCTTTCCTTCACCCTATCCGATATCCGTTGGTCAACTCTTGTTTTTTGAGACCCAACGGAAATAGATTTGCTAGCCGAGGGAGTCTCCCATTTTCATGTCATTCTTGATCCTTTCTTTTGTTTCACCAATATCTTCATTTTTGGACTTTTGACCTTTATCCAATTTTTCCTGGAATTAGTGTTAACAGTGAATGGTTTCACCCCCCCCCCCCACTCCCCATGGCACGGTTCGCCTCTCCTTAGACAAACTGGTCACAGCAGGCTCCCCCAGGGTCACCATGTTGATGGCAAGCTTAGTGCGGACACCAAGTCAACGTAAGTCACTGAGCACCAGAACTCCCGACCTCAAACCAAACCAAAACAGAACAGCGCCCTCCCGCTGCATAGACAGTCTTCTTCTGCTTCCTGGCGACATCTGAGGTACTTTCTCTCTCACTAGGAAGGCAAGGCTGGAGCTCACATCCAAGGATGGATACTAGTAGCTGAGCAGTTACCACTTGCACGTAATGAAAGCTGGCTGGTGTGGAAGGCCCTGAACAGGCTATGATCAGGAATGGGAAGATCCAGGGATAACTTGAACAAAATGGGCGTTCAGTACAAGTGTTACAGGGTGTAAATGTGGACAAGAACAAACCACCACAGGTCACAAGGTTCACTGCACTCTGTGCCCGACTCTTGCACAGAAGATGATCTACAAGCCACCCCGAGTACATTGGACATGGCAAAATACTGAACATTTGGTGATGCTGCTGCTGATGCTGATGATGCTTGTTGTTTAAGGGAGCCTAATATCTAGGTCACCGTCCCCTAACGATACGAAATGAGCCGAAATGAAATGACAAATCAAAAGCACAAAAACATCCAATGACACAATCCAAAACGTGAGGACGAAGAATGAATGGATGGAGGGATATGAATTTAAAGACGATCAGTGGAACCGATCCACAGTGCCTCACATGCACAGAAGATGGCGTGCTGACCAAGGGACTGCTTCTAGAGTACAATACTGAATCGATTATACTTGTAGTCGAAAGGGGTCCAAAATCCAAGTCAGCGGTCCCTCACAATGGTACTTATCGCTAGGAAAGTAGAACCATGGTATTTGTCATGTTGCAGTACTACTCATAGGTAATGAAATTCGCACTTGTATTACATACCTACGTTGTTTCGCACATTGCGCCGCCATTTACAGGCAACGCAAACCTATGCTGTTCATCACATAAGGGTACTAACCACAGGGACTCGTACTATCCCGTGGTGTTCCTCATATAGTGGATACTAATCATAGGCAAGCCAGAACCATGCGTTCCCTCATCCCGTTGTGTCGCGCATAGAGTGCTACGAATCACAGGTACTGTGAAAAACCGTCGCGCTCTCGGTTGCTACCAGTCACAAACCTATTTGGTACGCAACACGGTGGTACTACTTGCAAGTAAAAGCGACCCATGATTGTTCCCCGCGTGGTGGTACTAATTACAAGTAGTTTCATGGTTCTAATTTAATCATCCCATGGTCGCCCTCTTTTAGTCGCCTCATACGACAGGCAGGTGATACCTTGGGTGAATTCTTCGTCTGGGTCCCCCACCCACAGGGGGTCTGAGCATGTGGAATATGAAGTTCTTGCATGTTACGTTTTTGTGTAGTACTACTTCAAGCTGACTTGTATATTAACTGTAAATTTTTTTGTTTTCGACTCGAGAATAATAAAAAAAGAGGATAGTTACCCAGGTGTACTTACTCTCTTTATTTCTCTCTCTCTCTCTGTGTGTGTGTGTGTGTGTGTTTTTACAATTTGCTTTCAGTCGCAACAGAGGGGCTGGCCGGGGTGGTAAAGGCGTACTCGGTTCAACAGCAAGGACGTGTGTTCGGATCCCCGTCAGGAAGTTTTAATATTTAAGAAATGAGATTTCCACTTCCGGAGGTGCATATGGCCCTGAGGGTCACTCAGCCTACACCAAAACAGAGTAGCAGGTTAATTCCTGGGGGCAAAGGCGGCCGGGTGTAGAGCTAACCAGTCTACCCCATCAACTGCCGAGGTTACGAATAGTGAAAGCCTTTACCTTCCACCACTCCCAGGATCTTCATGGCCTGTAAGGAGATGAATTTGCTTTCCTTTGCTTTGCTTTGCTTTGCTTTGCTTTAAGTCGCACCAACACAAATAAGTCTTATGGCGACGATGAAACAGGAAAGGGCTAGGAGTGGAAAGGAAGTGGCCATGGCCTTAATTAAGGTACAGCCCCTGCACTCTCCTGGCGTGAAAATGGGAAACTACAGAAAACCATTTTCAGGAATGCCGACAATGGCGTTCGAACACATTATCTCCCGAATACAAGCTCACGGTCGTCCGGTTGACTATTTGTTTCTGTATTTTTTGATGAAAACCCATAATATCATTATAGTGTGCAATGGAACCAGCCGACGGTTTCTCTCGTAGTATCCACGGAGGAAATAGAGCGGACGTGGTCTCCGAGCAAGATAGAGATCATACATCATAGAAGAATAATCCTTTATGGATCACTAAATGTATATAATGTTGGTATTCGAACCAGTACTGTGTGAGAACAGAGCAGTGTGTATTATCCCAGTAGAATACTCTTGATTTTCATTTGATGAATTACGCCATGTTACACGAGAGGTCTTGTTAACCCCCACATATGCTAATGTTTGATAATGAGCTACAACACTATCGTATGGTGGTTTCAAACCACTCCACATTTTAGCATGTGACAGTGCAAGGCGTTGTTGTGTCCAGTCAGTGGAAGTTCAAATGGACCTACCACAGATACGGTAAAACATTTAAATACAGTCTTCCTCCGAATTGACCTGGACTCTGGCTGTACTCTCACAAGCCAGTGGACTGAACTATCATTGTTCATCGTTCTTCAGTTAGTCAAAACGTTCATGCCTTTCTATGAGAATACGGCTGATTTCTTTCTGGTCCTCCACCTCAATGTGTCCAGTGATGTCAGACTGGTGGATGAGTGACCAAGTGTCGGCTTTCGAACTGCAAGTTTACAAAATGAAACCCGTTAGAAGTTGTCGAATATTTAAAAGGTGGAAAGAAATCTGTTCGTCACTTGATATGGGACATTTTCGGCAGTTAAAGAAACTCTGGTTATACATTTGCTATTTGTTTACCTCACACCGACACAGATAGGTCTTATGGCGACGATGGAATAGGAAAGGCCTAGGAAGTAAAAGGAAGCGGCCATGGCCTTAATTAAAGTACAGGCCCGGCATTTGCCTGGTGTGAAAATGGGAAACCACGAAAAACCATCTTCAGGGCTGTCGACAGTGGGTCTCGAACCCACTATCTCCCGATTTCTGGATACAGGCCGCACTTATGCGACTGCAGCTATCAAGCTCGGTTAGATAATTTCAAGTATTTAGGATGTATGACCTCACAGGATGAATCAACGTGTAGTAAAGCTAATGCAGCGAGCTCGCAGTTGCGATCAACGGTGTTCTGTAAGAAGGAAGTCAGCTCCCGGACGAAACTATTTTTACATCGGTCTGTTTTCAGACCAACTTTTGCTTTACGGGAGTGAAAGTTGGGTGGACTCAGGATATCTTATTCATAAGTTAGAAGTAACAGACATGAAAGTAGCGAGAATGATTGCTGGTAAAGACAGGTGGGAACAATGGCGGGAGGGTATTCGGAATGAGGAGATAAAGACTAAGTCAGGAATCAACTCGATGGATGAAGCTGTACGCATAAACCGGCTTCGGTGGTGGGGTCATGTGGTGTGAATGGGAGAGGATAGGTTACCTACGAGACTAATGGACTTTGTTAGGGAGGGTAAGAGAAGTAGAGGAAGACCAAGACGACAATGGTTAGACTCAGTTTCTAACGATTTAAATATAAGAGATATAGAACCAAATAAGCCCACAGCACTAGTTGCAAATAGAGGATTGTGGCGACGTTTAGTATATTCACATTGGCTTGCAGACTGAACGCTGACAGGTATAACGGTCTATAATGATTATGCATTATTACTATTATTATTATTCATTCATACATCTTAATTAGATATTAGTATACCTTTCAGCGTTCGGTCTGCCCTGCGCGGCGTTCGCTTGACAGGCCAAGCCCAGTCAAGAATATAGCACCATGGGGTTCGTTTGTTGATTTTCTTTGTGTCAAAATTTAAAAACTGTACAACAAACAAGATGAAAATTAGGATTACGTCAGAGTTTCTTCCTCAGATAGCTTACCGACTCCTGTAATGGTAATGACTAATTTTCAGCCTGTTTTGTGAGACAATATTAAATTATGACACACAACTGCTCTGGCAGCAACGAAGTGAACTTACAATTATTTCCGATTAGTATGTAAGTAACTTCGACGCCGAAATTACTATGTGAAAAGTACCTCATTAACGGAGACATTTTATTAAAAAATTGTAAATGGTCAGCCTCTCTGGTGTAGGAGTTAGTATGAATAGCTGCCACCCTCGAAGGCCCGAGTTCGATTCCCGGCTCTGTCACTGAAAAGTGGTACGAGGGTTCGGATGGGGTCCACTCAGCCTAGGGACGTCAACTGAGTAGAGGGGTTCGATTCATAACTTCAGCCAAATCGAAATGATTTTCCATGCTGTCCCACTTCTCCTCCAGGCAAATGCAGGGATGATACCTTCTCTCTTACTGGTCTATCCCTTCCAATTCCCCCCCCCCCCCACAAGCCCCTGTTTAGCATAGAAGGCGAGGCCGTCTGCGCGAGGTACTAGTCCACCTTCCTAGTTGTATCACCCCGATCCAAAGTCTCACACTCAAGGACACAGCTCTTGAGGCGGTGAGGTTGGATCCGTCGCTGAGTCGGAGGAAAAAAAACAACCTGGAGTGTAAACGGAAAAAGGATGAAGACGTCTGACTCGTTGGCTGAATAGTCAGAGTACTGCCGTTCGGTTCAGAGGGTTACGGGTTCGATTCCCGGCCGGGTCGGGGATTTTAACCTTCAGTGGTTAATTCAAGTGACCCGGGGGCTGAGTATTTGTACTGTCCCCAACATCACTGCACCTCACACACCACACATAACACTATCCTCCACCATAATAACACGCAGTTACCTACACATGGCAGATGCTGCCCAACCTCATCGGAGGGTCTGCCTTATAAGGGCTTCACTCGGCTAGAAATAGCATACGAAATTAGTATTATTATGGATGAAGACGTAAGGATATCGAGCTTGATAGCTGCAGTCGCTTAAGTGCGGCCATTATCCAGTATTCGGGAGATAGTGGGTTCGAACCCCACTGTCGGCAGCGCTGAAAATGTTTTTCCGTGGGATCCCAGTTTCACACCAGGCAAATGCTGGGGCTGTACCTTAATTAAGACCACGGCCACTTACTTCCCACTCCTAGGCCTTACCTATCCCATCGTCGCCATAAGACTTATCTGTGTCGGTGCGACGTAAAGCAAATTGTAAATAAATAAATAAATAAATAAATAAATAAATAAATAAATAAATAAATAAGGGAAAAGTGCATGTATCTCTACGCTACACAGAAAAGCATAGAATCATGGATATATTCTTGGGCTCAGAAGACGAAAGTACGAGTAAAGATTCTTTGGGTGTTCCCCTCTTATTAGCCTCTTACAACATGCAAATTGCGTCATTTTACTCCATCCACAGGGGAGATGAAGTGTGTCGATAAAACTAAATAAATATGTAGCATCAAGGTCTACGTCCAAGAATATGGCAGCTGATGCAGCACACACGATTCCCATGCCATGTCACAAGATAGCCCTACCTCTCGTGATCTACGTCCAACAAATTGGTCGCTGATTTAGCGCATAATTTGATGGCCTTAAATATTTTCAAGATGCGTATTATGAGAAATAGCAACTTCTATTGGTTTAGGGCGCATGCTTTTATGTCCATTATTTTATTTCAGTGTTGAAAATGTTAAATAATGTTTTCCCGTTAAAATAATTCGGCATTGCTTTGTTTACTGTCCCTCTTTATGGGTCTAATACGTCCAAAACTTGCCTTTCCGTCCACCAAAATGGCGCCGTTCTTCCTTCCATATGACGTGCTGTACAATGGTTACGGTGTTTATTATTGTCGGCGCTAAATTGAGTGCTAGAATAGGAGAAGGAGCTAACCCACAAAGTGTCAAAAGGAGTTATTTACATGTTTATATATTTATCACCTCACAATATATGAAGAATGGTTACCCACTTTTACTCTACTCCTCTCTTATTTATCCGTTTACTCTCCAGGGTCGGTTTTTCTCTCGGACTCAGCGAGGCATCCCACCTCTACCGCCTCGAGGGCAGTGTCCTGGAGCTTCATCCTCTGGGTCGGGGGATACAACTGGGGAGGATGGCTAGTACCTCGTCCAGGTGGCCTCACCTGCTATTCTGAACAGGGTTTTTGCGGGGGAAGGGAATATTGGAACGGATAGTCAAGGAAGAGGGCATTTGTCTGGAGGAGAAGTGGGAAGCCACGGAAAACCACTTCCAGGATGGCTGATATTTGAATTGAACCCACCTCTACTCAGTTGACCTCCCGAGGCAGAATGGACCCCGTTGCAGCCCTCATACCACTTTTCAAATTTCGTAGCAGAGCCGGGAATCGAACCCGGGCCTCCGGGGGTGGCAGTTAATCACACTAACCACTACACTACAGAGGCGGACTTTTGCTCCCCCACAGTACAGAATAAAGATTTAGGTATATCTCTGAATTCCGATCTTGCAGTGCGAGATCGAGCTAATCCAAGTGGTAACTACGTCACCTAGTGGTAGTCAATAGCACACGCGCTAGCAAACAGCAACTCAAATCTAGCTAAGAAACAGACGTGCACATCTGAGCGGAAGATGGAATTTCGCAACATTTGTGTCATGAAGATCGAAACAAGGAAGCCTGGCATTTAGGAATTTACAGAAAACTACTCTCTGTTGGCTTTTTGGAAGGAAATTGGGGTTTTGAACAAAAGTACTGGACGACCTCCAAAACACAGATCATCAACAGATTTCAGCCCCATCACAGCTTATTCACGCTTGCAATATATGGGGTTCTTGTATTATCCTTTTCGCTAAAATATTGCTGATGCAAAACACAAGGATTTGATGTCCCTGCTCCCTTACATCCCTGAAGACCATCATACCGTGTACCGTGCTCTTTCAATAAGACACTCAAGGTGCCAACATCGAGAAGGAAGAGAATCCACACAGCTGGAAAGAAGTATAGCCCTAGAACTGGCAACTGTCGAATATTTGACACTTTGATCCCCGCTGTAGTGGTACTTTCGAACATTCGACGTGTTCGTATTTCTTCTCGTCATTTCCCCATTTCTTCCACAGATGCCATGAGTCTAATTTTTGTCGTTCTGGATGACGACAACAGCCGGGAATTCAGTTTCATTCATATTTACAACCTCCTTGGCGCACTTTCACAAAAAATAAATGAGTGTGGTTTTTCAACCATCTGTTGGAGCACGACTTTTGTAATTTTTGGGCTCTGCTTTGTTATTCTGTTTCATTTTATTTAATTTTATTTATTTTATTTCATTTTATTTATTTTATTTACTGCTGTATATATGTTGTTATTTGTTTATTATATATTTGTAATGAAGTAGTGCGAAATTTGTTAGAAGATGACAGTGATGCATCTGACTTTGAAGTTATTGAGAATGAACCGACAGATTCAGAGTCAGAATTGGATTGGTTATCAGCTATTTCTTCGCATCAATATCGGAATGTGTAAGTCATGACGAACCACCCGTAAAGTTACCTGTCGTAACAACGTGGTCGAAGAGCACGCCTTCAAATGATTGCATGCCAAACCTTTTCCCTAATATCTTCAAGAAGATACCTCTCAGAGTGATGAAACGTTTGCCAGTACATTGCAGAAACATTTTTGGCAATCGGTATACCTCAGTTTGTTTGTGACGTGTTCCAGTTTTGTGTACACAAAGCAAAGCAAAAGCGAAGTCACCTCCACACAGGCCATGAATGCCCTTGGAGGAGTGGAAGGTAAAGGCTCCTACCATTGTTAACCTCGGCACGTCATGGGGTAGAGTGGTTAGCTCTATGCCCGGCCGGCTTTACCCCCAGGAATAAACCTGGTACTCATTTTTGGTGTAGGCTGAGTGAACCTCAGGGCCATTGCACCTCCGGAAGTGGAAATCTCGTTTCTTAAATTTTACGACTTCCTGACGGGGATTCGAACCCACGTCCTTACGGTGAACCGAGCAACCCTTTACCGCCTCGGCCAGGCAGCCCCTGGTTTTGTGTACAGATGATCGAAAATGCTACTATTATTTTGAATTTAGGAATTACACTTTTTGAACAGGCTGTAATTCTTTCTAGTCAGAACATTTGTGGAATTTTGTGTCACCTTGACAATCATCAGCCTATTTACGTAGATATATAAAAAAATCATAAATTTATTTCGTATCTTGCGGATATTTTGTATTATATATAGACAAGTAAAAGCATCCAAATATAGATGCCACCACAAGAATTAACATTGCAAGTTCGATACGGAAAGCTACTTAGCGTCAGTGTGACTTGAATCCCAGACACTATTAGTAAACCTCAAATCTAACAATAAATTAATGTCGAAGTAAATCTGAACGTAACTGAATTTTAAGACTAACGAATGAAAACTGGACTGTTGTACATGTAACCCTGCTTTTAATTTTTTCACATTTGACGATTTGGAGCCGATATTTTTCGGATAAATAATGGATATAAAAAACGTTTTTCCTTTCCTATATTTTCTGGGCTATATATAATTGTTTGAGAACGAAAAAGCTGACTGTTAATATACTCAATTTCATGGAATAAAGACATACGCAAAACTCAAAATACGTCAGTTCCATGTCTGTGTGGGTTAGCTCCCTCTCGTATTCTAGCACTCAATAGCTTACCCTAATTCCAGATACATCCTCAGTACATAAACTTTCCATGTTGAAACCAATCATGCGGAATTCCACTTTGCCTGAATCATATCTCAGCCAACTAAACATCCAGGTTCAAAATCGATCCGATGCCAACTCCAGGAACTCAGTGGCAAGAGGTTTCATTTTTGTTTTCTGCTGGTGTGTTAACATGGAGGGTTTTCGGAGACACAAGTACAGGAAAGGGCTAGGTTTGAACGGTAGTGGTCACAGCCTTAATTATGGAACAACCCCAGCATTTGTATGGTGTAAAAATGGGAAACAACGTAAAAGCATCTTCAGGGCACCTGACAGTGGAATTCGAACCCATCATCTTCAGAATGCAAATCCACACACCGGACTCTAATCGCATGGCCAACTCGCTTGTTTTATTTTTTAAATTTTGCTTTATGTCGCACCGACGCCGATAGGTATTATGGTGACGATAGTATACGAAAGGGATGAGAGCGGAAGGGAAGTGACCGTGGCGTTAATTGTGGTATCCCGTGTGAAAATGGGAAACCACGGAAGAAGCACCTACAGGGCTTCCCAAAATGATGTTCTACATGTCCACAATGTCATATGAAGACCGCAGATATTTATGCAGTGACAGGTTAGAACGCAAACTAACGCAAGCGAGTAACAAGTGTACTCTACTCTGCACAACGGTTTTGCTATGAGTATAGCATAAAAATGAGGGGTTCGGCCCATGATAACCCCTAGAATTTGTGTTATTCTCTCTACATTGCGGAGAGCGCCCTAGACGATAACTCCTAATAACCAAAACTCCGGAGTCTAGTTATTGGTAGGTTTTTAAGAGCTACGGATTATGTCAACTAATTCCTGAGTTCGGACGTTAGGAATCCACTGTTTTAACAGTGTTGAAAGTACTAGAAGAAGAATCACTGGTATGTCTACCGCATAGTCCCGTTTCTTACGGTGTCGAGGATAAAAATTTCTTCAGCTTACCCCAGTAACTTTTTAGATTTCAGGATCCACCCAGGATGTTTTTTATTTTGACCGCAGTTTTAAGGCCGGATGGCATTCCTAACTCTACTGTGTTGATGAGATGGAAAATGTCAACCCAGGATGAACAGAGATTCCAACTTCAACCTTCCAGCTAATCATGACCGCCAAGAATATGATTCAGTATATAAGTTAAAGAAACTAGTATCTACTTACATCTCCACACTCATGGGATTCTTTCCAGTCTGATGTGACTTTCAATTAGTAATATCTCGCACCAGTAGGCCTCTGTAGTGTAGTGGTTAGTGTGATTAGCTGCCACACCGGTACGCCCGGGTTCGGTTCTCGTCTCTGCCACCCAAATGTGGAAACTGGTACGAGAGCCGGAACTGGGTCCACTCAGCCTCGGGAGGTCAACTGAGTAGAAGGGTTCCAATTCCCGTCTCAGCCATCCGAAAGTGGTTTCTCGTGGTTTCCCACTTCTCCTCCAGGTAAATGCCGGGATGGTACTTAACTTAAGTGCACGGCCGCTTCCTTCCCTCTTCATTACCCATTTCTTCACAACTTCCCATTCGCGCACAAGGCCCATGTACCGCATAGCGGGTGAGGTCGCTTGGGCAAGGTACTGCTCCTCCTCCCCATTTGAATCCCCCGACCCAAAGTCACATTTTCAGGACACTGCCCTGGAGGCGCGAGGCGGTAGAGGTGGAATACCTCGCTGAGTTCGAGAGATAAAACCAACCCTGGAGTCCAAACGGATTTTTTAAAAATTCTCGCACATGTTTTCCCGCGACAAAACGTCACTTTCAGCGTTTCAAGCGATCAGTACACTCGAAAAAAAAAACAAATGAGCGTCCTCAGTCACATGCTAAAAATGCTCCTTCAACATGTAAAAGAGCACAACTATATGGGAAATATAGGTACCAGGAAGACGTATATGAACATTTGTATAGGACATTTAATTCTAAATCTCATATGTATGCTCTCATTTTTTTACTAACAGTTTAGTGGTGGTGATGGTGATTATTGTTTCAAGAGGAAGTAGAACTAGGCAACCATCCTCTACTAACAGTTTACCCGTGATCTTGGTTTTTATCAGTAAAGCATGAACCAAGGCATAGAAGAGCATTCATTCCTGAAACACTCTCTGTCAGCGCAACACTGTTCTTCTGTCGACAAGTGCATAAAACTGCGTTCACCTACCTGAAGTTTAATCCACCGTTAACATTTCCGTGCCTAATCATTACAGATGCTAGCATAATATGCTGACTTCAACTCTTTTGGGGTTACTAAAAAATCCCTACTTCATCGTAAAGTTCCACTAAGAATTTGAATTACAATACTGATGGAGTACAAGTACTGCAGGGAGATCGCTAGAAGTACCACCCCGCCTGGTGGCCGTGACAGTTAGGGCGTTAAATATGTATGTCTTTTTTTTTCGAAATTATTCGCTTCGAGTCCCATTGGTAGGGAGGAAAAAGTTCACCTAAGGTGTGTTAGAGGTTCGGATAACCTTACATTCATTGAAAGGAGAACTATCTGTTAATGAGTATATATGACTATGTTTTATATTCACTGGAAGACTTGCTTCAAACCACTTTCATATACTTGTAGGGTTTGAAGGTTATATCGACGCACACATTAATATTTCTAATGTGCTTAGTGCTCTAGCGCGAACCTTTGACCTATCGGCAAATACAAAAAAAGGAATTCTAGACAAAAACAGTACGTTAATCTCCTTTAGAGCCCAGCCCTCTCTAGTAGCAGAATGTATCTCTTTGCGATAAGTACAAGCACTGGACGAGCGTGAATAAATACGTGAAACTCCTAAGTTGTCTGAGTTATTTAACACAGTCGGTGAATTGTGAAACTGCTGTGTTGACCAAAACCTACTCATCGTGATGTAGCCAAACTATTCTCATCAGGTTGACAATATACCGTAATTACCCATACAACTTCCTTCCACCATAATCTTGCAGTTAATTTGTAGAGAATGAAGTTTGATGTTGTTTTGGAGTATTCTTGTTTATCGCCGGTATACATCGATCGATAATGTCGAATATCAGACCATTTCAACTGATAAAATTTCGTGGACATTTGTCACGTTGGATGTATAGAATGACGTCCCAAGTTAATCACCCCAAATATCGTCCGATTAGTTGTGTAACATGTATTACTCTTCTACAACGCAAGCAATACGAAACAAATCATCCCTTGTATATTCCATTATAATTAATTTCAGGCACATTTATATTCAGTTAACTAAAATATTGTAAATAGGTTAATATTATTAGGTGTAATTACACACACACACATATCTATATATTATTAAATTATATGAATTATTCACTCTGTATAGATAGGTTGAGACATACAGTACTTGTGAGCTAGCAGTTTCCCTCACTTATCCCTCTCAGGATTTTCTCGTTTGTTTTTATTATTTTTACAAATTGCTTTACGTCGTACCGATACCGACGGTTCTTGCGGCGACGATGGGGAAGAAAAGGGCTGACAGCAGGAATGAAGCGGCCGTGGCCTTAATTAAGGTACAGCCCCAGTATTTTCCTGCTGTGGAAGTGGGAATCTACGGAAAAACCATCTTCAGGGCTGCCGACAATGGGTTCGAACCCCCTACCTACCGGATGCAAGCTCACAGCTGCGCGCTCCTACCGCACGGCCAAGTTTCCCGGTGAAAATTCTTCTTTTTACGAATTCTGTGGTAAAATCCACACTCTGCAAAACCTGTTAGTGTGTGTCTTAATTCAGATCTTGACTTAATTCCTGGCTTCTATCACCCATGTTAATCTTATTGCCGTCAGTAATTTTGGCCGTGATAATAAATATTTCCGTTTTATAACGGTCCTTGGTTTGTTGCTGTAAACAGAGCATAGTGGAGAGTTATCGAACCAGGCATTCTTGATATGCTGATTTAAAGAATTCTCACTAAATTTATTCTGAGAACACAAATATGAACAAAATTTAATACTTCAAAATTCAAGTTTCGAAGTTTGTAATTTGAACACGTTTGCAAGCAGTTATTAACATTTACAAGCTATTAATTTTGAAATGGAATCTGGTAATGTGATTTGTACTAAAATGGGTTTGACTGCTTCCCTATGTTAATATTTCATCTTCTAGAAGCGAGACGTCACATACATGTTAGTATTACAAATACTCTGTGTCCATTGTTAAGGGATAATCTTCGCATTTTGTAAGGATAACAGCAAGCCCAAGGTAGAGATTCTTAAGAATAATCAAAGTATTTAGAAGAAAAACAAAGCATCATCGAACACAGAAGTGGTTTATCAGAGACCAGAACATAGAGGAACGACCAGAATCAGAAAAATGCTTGTCTTTAGCTTCCAGTTCTTACGCGTGTGTGATTTTTTTTTTGCCATTTGCTTTACGTCGCACCGACACACATAGGTCTTATGGTGACGATGGGACAGGGAGGGGCTAGGAGTGGGAAGGAAGCAGTCGGGGCCTTAATTAAGGTACAGCCCCAGCATTTGCCTGATGTGAAAATGGGATACCACGGAAAACCATCTTCAGGGCTGCCGACAGTGGGGTTCGAACCTACTATCCCCCGTGTGTGAATATATGAAAAGCCTATTTTATTTTGAAACCTTTAATCGTATCCACTGTTCTGTTTATTTATATCTGGGGTTACGATACGTCCTTGAAACTGTAAACAATTCAAGCATAATGCTGAAGCGTGCGTGAAATAACCCAAAGAGAATGTGCTATCAGGTGTGTGTGTACTCAGGCTGAATGCAAGCAGTGTTAGTTTAACCTTTCGCATGATGTAGGGAACAAAGAAAGGTCAACGTTCCTTCCCTTTGTACTTTGTCAATAAGAGTCAATTGTACGTAAATCCAATCATACCATTTATTGGAGAACCAAACAAAATGTATTCCTTCTGCTACTTTAGCCGTACTTATGCTGAACTTCAGTAATTAATTGCCGTGATTTAATGTTTTATTTACAGGGTGCATAAAATTAGATCGACAAAAGTTACAGATGTTGTATAGGGCACAAAAATATGCTATATTATCTAACGGCATTATTTGTGGGATATACAGTTTTTCCACTAGTCTAAATGACTAAGTTTGTCAGTAGTTCCTTGAAACTTTCCTCCGGTATCAGTTCCTACGTTAAGGATCGTCCCTTTCAAAAGTGTGAGTGAACTAATTAAGCGTTTGGCACTTTAGCAAAAATTCAAATGCTGCGTGCTAACTGGTCGCCCATAATGTTTTGCCACTAGATGACGCACTTGTAACAGTAACGCAGGCAGAGGGACCTCCCCTGGCAGAAGCACCCTCAATTTTTATAGAAACATTTTCAAATTTTAATTAAATTTAACGCATGACTGAACAGTCAATCTCTAATGTTTCTATCGACAATGGCTTCATTAAAGTGTCTCTTAACAACCCCTTTGGCTATGTTATCTTAATATGAAAATGAGCTTACTGAAATTAAGTCCATGTCGCAAGTGGATGCCGTTATGTATCATTAGACCTAGCGCCAGAACTTTTTTTCGCCAGACTGAGTGGCTCAGCACTGAGGGACTGGCCTTTTGATCACAACTTGGCAGCTTCGATCGCGTCTCAGTTCGTTGGTATTTGAAGGTGCTTAAAATACATCAGCCTCGTGTCGGTAGATTTACTGGCACGTAAAAGAACTGCTGCGGTACTAATTCTGGCACATCGGCGTCTCCGAAGACTGTAAAAGTAGTTAGTGGGATGTAAAGCAAGCAACATTACAGTGGTTGATCATATAATCAAGGCCAATGGGTAAAAATTGAAGAATTTATGTTTGGATCATTATTCTCGGGTAAGTGTTTACTTATTGCTTATTTTTATGGTTCTATATTATTAATTACACATTTCTATATGCAAATTCAACAATCAGCCCTACATTAAGAAGATCAATAATGAAAACTCTGGTCAAGAATTGAGAAAGGCGCCAATTATGTTACAGTTCCTTGCTGACTATTGTTGAAGTAACACACGTGATTTATTATAGATTTGTTTCCTTGCATCTCTTGTGCGAATTTTACTCTCTATGTGATACAGTGAGGTGATAAGAGTAGAATACAGTTAGTTATAGTTCAGTATATACTTCAAAATACTGGTATTTAGAAAAGAAACATGGGGAAAGCTAACGACCTTTCTCCCAGTAAATATGTCGGATATAAAAACACTTTTAAAGAATGCTGATTATTCTCATAGAAAAATAGCATCTATCACTTCTGTTTCAAAGTCAACAGTGGACAGAATTAAGAAAAACTAGACCAAGGCACGAATTTTTCACCTAAACTGGTGGGTAAATGTGGCCGCAAAAGAATCACTTCTCCACGAGCCGAGCACCACTTAAGAAATATCGTCATTAAACACAGAAAAGCTTCAATGAAAGTCATTTCAACAAAGATTCGACAAGCGGGGATCAACGTATCTTCAATGACAGCTCGTTGGAGGATCAAAGAGCTGGGTTTCGCTTGTCATCGTCCAGCAAACTGATATCCACCATGATGAAGAAGCGACTATTATGGGCAAAGCAACATCAAAATTGGACTGCTGATAAATGGAAAAGTGTAAGCTGTTAACGAACATTATAACTTGTTTACTTTCTCCCTGTTATGCTCAACCACACTTGGCGTAAAACAAGGTTTTATATAAAACTACATTTTTCAGGTTTGCTTTTCGGATGAGTCATCAACACACATACTTTATGACAGATCTGTATTTGTGTGGAGACACAAGGGTGAGAAATACAATAGTGACTGCATTGTCAAGACCGTTAAGCACCCGTTAAGTGTCATGGTGTGGTCCATCATCAGTAGTAATGGAACCGGCCGCCTGTGTATTGTCGAAGGAACCATGAACCAACACCAGTACATTAAGGTTCTAGAGAAACGGCTACTTCCACAAGTTCGTGAATGGTTCCCAGATGCCAAAATTGTGTTTATGCATGACTCTGCACCTTGTCATAAGGCTAAAACTGTGACAAAGTTCCTTCTGGGCAACAAAGTGAAGGTTCTGGACTGGCCTGGCAATTCTCCTGATCTCAACCCGATTGAGAACCTTTGGGGGCTAATGAAGGGGAAAATTTGTGCTCATAATATCACGAATAAGACCCAGCTGATCGAAAGACTAATCAACGTGTGACATCATGATGACGAAATTAAAAATAGCTGCCTCAGATGCATTTGTAGTACGCCAGATAGAGTCCAAGCGGTAATTGCTGCGAAGGGAGGTGTTACAAAATATTATTTTTTCCCAGTTTCCTTAGTTTTCTTGATTCTTATTAATATTTCAAATATAAAATTGTGTAATATGTTTGTCAAAAGTCAATTTTAGATTAATTAAATGTATATCAGTGAAGTTTAATTGTGTATGTCTTATTAAGTTTGAAAATTACAACTTTCACCTAGTGGCCCTAATAATATGATCAACCACTGTATTATTAGTATTAATAAAAACTAGAATGGAACGCCCTAGCTGTCAATCACTTAGGGAGTTATTCAACTCTGCCAGCGAGATGCGTTAAGTTCAGGGGCTAACAAAACAAGAGTATTATTATTAATAGTACGACTAAACAATATGTACGTAACATGTTATCTCGCGTACTTTGAAAAACAATTCAATGCCATATAAATGTTAAGTAATTTGTTTTCTTCCATTTTAATGAATTTCTCCTACGTACAATTAAATATTTGTAGATAAAATGTTAACTGAAATGGCCTGAAACTAGTGGTGGGATTATGGAATGTTGATGGTTAGTACATGGAAAAGTACAGGGTGCGGCAGAAATACCTGACGAACTTCAAATGTAAATAACTCGGCAACGCAACAAGCCATTTGAAGACTTATGACACAGTTGGAAAGAGAAGCGTTTGCCATATGCGTCACACACCTACACATTAGGTTTTGAAAATAACGTCATCCAAATGCCGACCGTCCTCTTCGATGCACCTCTGAAGCCTCTCCCTGAAGTTCCGCATGACTCACTTGAGCATGTCTTGTGGTATTGCCTCGATTTCTTCACGGTTGGCAGCTTTCAGGTCATGTAGTGTTCGCGGCTTACGTCGGAAGACGTGATCCTTCAAATATCCCCAGAGAAAGAAATTGCACGGGGCGAGGTCAGGGCAACGGTCTGGCCATGGAACGTCACCCCGTAAGGAGATGAGATGTCCTGGAAACATTTCTCTGAGGAGAGCCATCGACACCCTAGCGGTGTGTGCAGTGGAACCATCTTGTTGAAACCACACAGCAGGATTCCCTAAGTCGGTGAGTGTCGGCTGCAGGAAGTTGTGTAACAGCTGTACGTAACGATCCGATGTTACTGTTACAGTTCTATCCTACTCTTCAGAAAAGAAAGGGCCTACAATTCCGAAATCAGCGACAGCGCACCAAAGAGTAACAAGCTCGCTGTGCAGAGGTCGCTCATGGATCTGTAGGGGACTGGTTGCTGACCACTATCGAAAATTTTGTTCATTAACGTAGCCTGACAATTGAAAGTGTGCTTCATCACTTGCCAGGACACTGGTGTCAGCTACTACAGCTTCCAGTATAGTCTCATAACACGCTCTGCGGTTGGCCCAATCTCGTTCACTGAGTTTCTGAACACCCACCATTTTTTACGTATGGAAATTCATGTCTGCGTGTAATATCCTCCTTGCGGTGCGATCCGAGAGTCCCAGAGCACGTGAATGGCTACGCACTAAACGCTGAAGAGATTGCGTAACGGCGTGTCTCACTGCACGGACGGTCTCTCGTGTTCGGAAACTATGAGGCCTACCAGGCGGCTTCGTTTTCACACTCGGAACAACTTTTTCTGAAACGGTTCACCCATAACAGAATGGTGTTCCTGCTCGGAACTTTCTAATGTCGACCTAAGCCAAAGTGCCTGCGAAACAAACGCTGTATTGTGGTAATAGAGTCAGCATTTTTAAATAAGTCTCAATCACGAGACCTCTGTGTTGCCCACTCCACGCCATGCTAGCGGCTGGCTGGCTGGCTGTCTGACTAGCCCGGACGAGACGATGGACGTGTTCTCCAAGGCCAAGACCACGCGCACCACGACAAAAACGCCTGTTTGAAATCTGTGGCCAATACGACCTTTAGTTCGCTCCAAACAACTGTATGTGACATAAATGGCAAGCCCTGCTCTTTTAATCTGCGCAACAAAATTGCGAATGGCTTGTTGCGTTGCTGAGTTATTTACGTCTGAAATTCGTCAGGTATTTCTGCCGCACCCTGTATTTTAAAAGTGCGCAATAATAAAATTACATTGATTATTATACCACTTTGAGTCCGATATCTATTCATTTATAAGAAATGAGTAAATATAAGTAACAATTTAATGATGGAAATCCTATGCCTACTAATAGCAGTTTCTATTTTCAAGCAAGTTTATATTATCCAAGACATTCATTTTAATCCATGACTGTAACAGATATTCTTTGTCATACATATGGAACTTCCAATCTTCTGTTCTGATAATATCACATTTAAACCACACCACTGTATAAATTACAGCTTGCGGGCTTATCTTACTGTGTGATGAATTTCAATCATAAGATATGAACGGTTAGCACACAGAAAGAAAAGGTAAAATCTACAAGATGAAAATCCTATTTGAATAATGTTTTAAAAATAAATATCTGCAGTTATCTCCCTGTTGCCCAAATACCGAGTCATGATTTAATATTTCCTTATAAGAGTTATAATTTTTAATTTAGACACCAATTGCTGTAAGAGTTCATTCGGTGGAAAATTGTTATATTGGTGTTTAACTATACATAATTGTAGCCAAACGAAGACACGTAGCGAACTGCCAATGCTTGCTTCTAACGCACCACTGAGTCATAGTTCGTAAGAGAGTAGCAGGAACTATATAATAGAGCGGCAAACTGCTGCAGAGTAAATACCAAATAAATTCGTCCGTGGGTCCTGAGGACACAAATCTTCCAGTTTCATGTAAATTATGACCAACAATAAAGTGAAGTAATATTTCAAGAGTACAGCAATTAAAACCTATTTAATACAGGATATACATATATACATCATTATAGACCGTTATGCTTTTCCAGTCTGCAAGCCTCTGTGAATTTACTAAACGTCGCCACAATCCTCGATTTGCAACTAGTGCTGTGGCCGCATTTAGTTCTATTCCTCTTATCTTTAAATCGTTACAAACCGAATCCAAACATCGTCGTCCTTGTCTACTCTACTTCTCTTACCCTCCATAACAGAGTCAATTATTGTCCCATGTAACCTATCCTCCTCCATTCACCTCAAATGACCCCACCATTGAAGCCGGTTTATGCGTACAGATTCATCCATCGATTTATTTCCTCATTCCGAGTACACTTCTGCCGTTGATCCCACCTGTTTGTACCAGCAATCATTCTCGCTACTTTCATGTCTGTTACTTCTAACTTATCAATAAGATATCCTGAATCTACCCAGCTTTTGTTCCCATAAAACAAAGTTGGTATGAAAACAGACCTATGTATTGATAGTTTCGTCCTGGAGCTGACTTCCTTCTTACAGAATACTGTTGATCGCAACTGTGAGCTCACTGCATTAGCTTTACTACACCTTGTTTCAATCTAATTTACTATACTACTGTACTATCCTGGGAGAACACACATCCTAAATGCTTGAAATCTACCTGTTCCAGCTTTGTATCACCAATCCAACATTCAGTTCTCTTGGATTTCTTACCTACCGACATCAATTTAGTTTTGTAAAGGCTAATTTTCATACCATACTCATTGCACCATGTTTTCAAGTTCCAAGATATTAGACTGCAGGCTTTCGGCACAATCTACCGTTAAGATCAAGTCATCAGCATAGGCCAGACTGCTTACTACATCTTCACGTAACTGAATACCTCCCTGCCACTTTATACCTTTCAGGAGATGATCTATGTAAACTACGAACAGCAAAGGTGAAAGATTACAGCCTTGTTTAACCACAGTAAATACCCTGAACCAAGAACCCATTCTAGTATCAGTTATCCCTGCAGCCCAAATGTCAACAAAAAGGCTTTTAATTGATTTTAATAATCTTCACTTAATTCCATAGTCCCCCGGTATGGCCAACATCTTTTCCCTTCGTACCCTGTCATATGCTTTTTATGTATGTACGAAACTAAACAAAACTGTCCACTCCTGTCGTAGCATTTTTCAGTTACCTGGCGAATACTGAAAATATGATCCTGACAGCCCCTCTGTGGTCTGAAACCACACTAGTTTTCATCCAACTTCATCTCAACCACATTTACAACACACTAACATTAGAAACAAACATGTAAATTAATGAAAAAATTGATGTCTAGACTACTGTATACATAAAAGTACTACCTAAACTAATGCTCGCTATTAAAGTTGCACTTTGAAGTAGCCTGCATCTAACATAATATGTTGCCAAAGTGCACAATAATACAAGGTAATTGTATAGTACACACCTTTGAGGCAGGTGTATCTCTATGTAAAAGAACTGAGCCAACTTAACTAGCAATTTAAAATAACGAAGCACCGAGCTCGAAAACTGCAGTCGTTTTAAGTGCGGCCAGTATGGAGTATTCGAGAGAGAGTGTGTTCGAGACCCACCTTCGGCAGCCCTGAAGATGGTTTTCCGTAGTATTCCATTTTCATCCTAAGCAAATCGTATGGCTGTACCTTAATTAAGGCCACAGCTGCTTCTTTCCCACTGCTAGCCCTTTACTTTTTTACACATAATTTGATTCATTTTATTTCGCAAAAATTGCGGAAGCTTGGAAGTTTGCTCACTGCTGCGAGGGAGAAATAAATCCGACCATATTATTCGCTTTGTTAGTTTATATTAACATCATAATTTGCGCGAGTCTATGGGTTCGTGCCAAGGAGTATGGAGTCTACTATCAACTCTGAATTTACTCCATGGAGAAAGGCAAGGTAAGGGTGTATTCTACCCGAAGGCAGGTCCGAACCTCCACAGAGGTGTGCCTGAGGAAGAGTTAACGTACGGTAGTGTGGCCAGTTCCTTTCCGCTCCTCCATTCCCTTACCCCGCACCTACAGCGCGTGGCAACCCATCCAAATCTTGACTACGCCCAATGTTGCTCAACTTCGGAGATCTCACGGGATCCGCTGTTTCAACACGGCTAGGCCGTTGGCCCACGGTGAAGGAGGGGGGCCGATTTCAGTGCTGACAAGTGCAAACAATTGGAATTTGCGATCCCAATGAAAAACCGAACGCAAACGGAAACAGACGGTCGTAACGGTAGTCGAAGGCTATCGAATAATTTGGCAGTTTACATTGGATAGTACCGTCACTACTTCAAAACTTATTATAAATTTATATATGACGAGATTAAATTGTAACCATATAAATGAGCGAATGATGTGGAATTTTTAACTGCTAGATGAATTGGGACGAGAATGGCCTCAGTGTACACGGGCGCAGATGAGGATGAAGTTGACAAATTTAAGAAGCACTGTGTGACATCGTAAACAGAGTAATCAGCGGAGACAGGATCATTCTAATGAAAGGTTTCAATACAGCTGAAGCATATGAGAAAATGGTGGACAAAATATGGAAGCTAATAGGAATAGGAAGGGTCTGCTGACTTCTGTTCTAATACGAGATTAGCATTCTTCAAGCGTAAGGTTATTCACCGTTACACATGGGAGGGTAGGGGTACCACATTCGGACTATATTATCATAACTGATCTTAAACTCAATATATATATTAGGAATGTACGGTTTTTCAGGAAATATTTCGATGGTAGAGACCACTATCTGATCTGCTGTGAACTAAGTACACTTGAACCACGTCCGACTTGATGCGTTGCTCGAGCTAGCTCGAGCGCAGAGAAGGATCCAGTCGGCCGTGACTTGGACTAGCATAGAAAAAGTTAAGACTGTCTGCAGATGGATAACTGTAGAATATTTTAGGTTAAGTAATAATACAGACGTAGAGCTATTTGATTAGTGAAAGGCTCCAAATATTAGACAGTAATTAAGCATTTTGAAAGATAATTGATGGCACACACAGGGATGCTGTAGTAGATATGACAACGGAATGCCTCGGAACAACAATGTGTAAAGATGGGGAAAAAGCGAACATCTCTGTGAAATGATAGAAGCAATCAATAAATAAATAAAATAAATCAATCAATAAATCAATCATTGCTGATGTGCAATTAGGCCTTCGCACAGGTGGAAGATCACTTTCAATTGTTTACTTAGTTTTTCTTCAATTGTTTCGAAGAACTTGGATATTTATCGAATATTTCACTTTAAAATTATTCCAACCCTAGTGTCTCTTCATATAAATGAATATTTACCCAAATTTGTCAACTTTATCTTCAGATTATATTATTTCCTACTTTTAAAACATCACTCAAGGTTATTCGTTACAGGGTAACAGGACAGTCAGGACAGGGCGTATCAATGTCTCCAAAATAACAACGGACATAGATGGGTAATTGTACGTAGATGAATGAAAGCAAATCACTGTGTACCCTAAGAGGAAATAATGGGAAGCTTTTAGTAATGAAGTCGAAAGGCTTGGTTAAGCTGTGTGAGAACATGTTTGCAGATGGCATCTTACTGTACTGTACTATATAGCACCATAGAAGGCAATGCCTTAAATTTAGCCGTAACAAAGTCGAGTACCTGCGGCTAAGAGGAACGGGATTTGAAATTATTGAGTTACAGACTGAATAGTTTAAATTACCTAGGATCATCTGTATGCAGCAAAGGCAGTTTAGACTTAGACATAACTCGCAGGGTTCAGGCTCGCTGGTCAGGCTGGAGAAAGTTGTGACAGACGATTAAGTGTGAGAGTAAAGAGAAATGTCTGACCTGCGATGTTAGACGGAGCAGAGATGTGGCTAGTAGTGAGGTCCCAATGCCAGAGGCTTGACGTAGCGGGACTGAAAATGCGGTGATGGATGTGCGGGGCTGGAAGAAAAACAACTGCTGTTTATAAGGTACAGTGTTAAGGTGACGAAAATATATTATTCTTCTTCTTTATCTGTTTACCCTCCAGGGTCGGTTTATCCCTCGGAATCAGCGAGGGATCCCACCTCAACCGCCTCAAGGGCAGTGTCCCGGAGCTTCAGACTCTGGGTCGGGGGATGACCAGTACCTCGCCCAGGCGGCCTCACCTGCTATGCTGAACAGGGTCCTTGCGGGGGATAGGAAGATTCGAAGGGATAGACAAGGAAGGAAAAGGAAGTGACCGTGGCCTTACGTTAGGTACCATCCTGGCATTTGCCTGGAGGGGAAGTGAGAAACCACGGAAAATCATTTGCTGGATGGCTAAGGTGGGAATTGAGCCCACCTCTGCTCAGTTGACCTCCCGATGCTGAGTGGATCCTGTTCCAGCCCTCGTATCACTTTTTAAATATCGTGGCAGAGCCGGTAATCGAACTCGGGCCTCCGGGAGTGGCAGCTAATCACACTAACCACTACACCACAGAGGCGAACGACGAAAATATCTTTCGCAAAAAGTTCAGGAGAGACTTCTGTTTTAGGATGATAACTGTATGCGCAGTAATGGCACTTGTGTGCGACGAAAAGTGCTGGACCTGGAGGTAGAAGGTAGTAGAAAGATAGGACGACCAAGAAGAAGATGGCCGGGCTGAGTGGCTAAGACGGTTAAGGCGCTGGCCTTCTGACCCCAACTTGGCAGGTTCGATCCTGGCTCAGTCCGGTGGTATTTGAAGGTGCTCAAATACGTCAGACTCGTGTCGGTAGATTTACTGGCACGTATAAGAACTCCTGCGGGACTAAATTCCGGAACCTCGGCGTCTCCGAAAACCGTAAAAGAGTAGTTAGTGGGACGCAAAACAAATAACATTATTAGAAGAAGATGGGTGGACTGTGTAGAATTAAGATGCTGACACAGCGCATGGTTTGAGACAGAGGCAAATGGAAACGGCTTGCCAGAAACGCCGGCCCGCGTGAACGGGACAAGACGCAGAACGGAAAGAAAATGAAGTTCCCATAGAGTTCCTTACTTTTGTGGGAATAGTCTCTTTCACTCCATTCGTCTCGAACTGTATTTTCGAACTCTGTGTCAATTTCAAACGAAATACACCCCTTACTGCTACCTATTCAAGTAATCCGGGGACCGTTAGGCATCGTCGACCATTATTGAAGAGGAAACACTGTGAATGTGGGATGAATATTTGATGGAAAGCAGTCTTCAGGACTTGGCATCTGCGGTCAAGCGAGCAGGTGAATATTTCAACTCTTCCAGTCTCCTCTCACAGCCGAAGTGGATTTCGTAACATGGACGACAGGCCCATCAATTATTTCCTTATTCATGTTTAATGGACGCTCAGAGTGACATTCCGTTACTCTTGACACGATAACAAACAATTAATGTACTAATTTGAGCCGGCTAACCTTCGATTCAGTGTAAACTGATCGAGCGGAGTTTGAGAGCACTCACCTAGAACGACTCGAAAGGACAGAACGGTCATTTTCGATGGAAGCTGTTGAGCTGAGTGGGTCGAATTATAGACTAAAGAGCAGTGTTGCCAACTCCACTTAGGTCGTGTCCCTAAAAGCAAACGAGAATGCCCCTACATTTTACCTATTATTTTGTTAAGTAATTATAGACCGCTTAAGTCCTAAGACTAAGGTACAGTATTTTCTTTTTCATTTCCTTCCCAGAACTACTTCATACATCGGTGATCACCTGCCTCCATTCCTCCGATAACACTCTCCAAGATTGACGTCGAATTTGCAAACACGAACAATCTGCAGAAGTGATCGGTCGCCAGAAGGCCACCCTCTTATTTATTGTGTCATCTGCGATATTCAGTCTTTTTAGATCCCATTGTATCTCTTGCAGGCAATCGGCGGTGTGTTTTAATTTGGAGATGTAATTAATAAATATTATTAGTTAGCCTGTCGATGTTCTTTCTGTAACCATAAAACAGTAGTCTTTTAATTTTGTGTGTAATACTCTCCATATTACTGTAGAGATCTTCATTTTTCTTTTCATCCAAAAATTTTTCTTTTTCTTTTGGGATCCCAAAATTTTCCTAAGTATTTTCCTTTCCTTCTTTCTTTCTTTCTTTCTTTCTTTCTGTCTTTCTTTCTGTCTTTCTTTCTGTCTTTCTTTCCCTGTTCCTCCTCTTCACCTCTTTTGTTCAACGTTAAACTTTATGATCCTTATGATAGCTCTAGTTTAATTGCAGTTATGTAAAACCTAATTTTTCCCTGGGACGATATCGAACATTTCTTGTAACGGTGTTGAGTAACTTTAAAAGCCAACATTTTACCTAAAGCCCCCCACAAAATTATTTTTAATTTAGATACTAAAACTGAGCATATATCTTTGATCGATGTTCTATTATACAACGTGACGCACAAACAGATGACATTTATGAAGCAAGTACATACATACATACATACATACATACATACATACATACATACATACATACAGTCTGCAACGTTCAGTCTGCCTCTTCTATTCTTTGCTAGTGGCTTTACGTCGCACCGACACAGATAGGTCTTATGGCGACGATGAGATAAGAAAGGGCTAGGAGTTGGAAGGAATCGGCCTTGACCTTAAGGTACAGCCCCAGCATTTGCTTGGTGTGAAAATGGGGAAACCACGGAAAACCATCTTCAGGGCTGCCGACAGTGGGATTCGAACCCACTATCTCCCGGATGCTAGCTCACAGCTGCGCGCCCCTAACCGCACGGCTAACACGCCCGGTGCAAGCCTCTGTGAATTTACTAAACGTCACCACAATCCTGTATTTACAACTAGTGCTGTGGCCTCATTTAGTTCTATACCTCTTATCTCTAAATCGTTAGCAACTGAGTCTAACCATCGTCGTCTTGGTCTCCCTCTACTTCTCTTACCCTCCATAACAGAGTACATTATTCTTCTAGGTAACCTATCCTCCTCCATTCACCTCACATGACCCCCCACCGAAGCCGACTTATGCGTACAGCTTCATCCATACAGTTAATTCCTAAATTAGCGTTTATCTCCTTATTGTTTAAAAAATCTTGTGCCGAATGCCATTCCACTTTCATGCTGGCTCGACTGTTTCCTGTAAAGGTGAGAGCAGTGGATCCGACTGTCGACTATCTTTGTTTCAGTTGTGTTTCAACCATGGAGGACACAGTCTCGCCTATGTTAAAACAGCGCTGTAATAAAATGTGTTACATACGCTAGGAGGATGGGGCTGTAAGTAAGGAAAAATTTACGACTTTGGGCAACAGGAAAGCTTAAAATTGACTACGATAAAAAACAGTCATGTGGAGAAAGAGACCGTCTGCGCTGCTTTATGAAGCCACAGAATTATCGGCCTCGTATTTTTCAGTCACACAGCTAATTCGCAGCGGTACTTCAATATGTTGTAGAACGATTTTGTATCTTAACTGCCAATCCAAACGTAGTGGCTGATGTAAGATGGTACGACACCTCACATTGCGGAATTTGACCGGAAGATATGGAATATTAGGACACATCTCAAGACATACAGGACTTGTTCAGTTAGTTTTTGAGAAAAATGTAGGCAGTAAGAACGGAAGGCCTACACTTAGCATAACAAAACGCATTTTGTTGTACTTCACTCTAAAATTCTTTAATGTGTTTTCAGGTTCTTTACAAACAACTTCATTAAGCCAGAAAACAAGTCGGAAGGTTCTTAAATTCTTTGTCATGGATAATAAAACTATTATTGAATAAATAAATAAATTAAAATATCACGTCATCATATTCAGTTTCTATTCGATGCTCCACCATGTGCTGTTGATCATATCCATCATTCACTCATACCCATACCAGTACTTGTGAAATATATTTCTTTCTATATAATTAATATTCTAAATTACCACACACAAAGTTTCACCTTACGTGGTATTTTACTGATATCCTGACTCAACTCTGCTGACTTTGGTGTCATTCTGTTACGTTTAATAATAATAATAATAATAATAATAATAATAATAATAATAATAATAATAATAATAATAATAATAATAATAATAATAATAATAATAATAATAATAATAATAATAATAATAATAATAGTAATAATAATAATAACATCATCATTAATCTAAAGGCTTCGCCCTGTCGCTGCAACCATTGATCTCTTCTCTCTGCGATCATTTTCATCTCTCCATAACCTTGGCATCCCATCATCTCAACTACCTCTTCAATGATCTTCTTCCGTGGTTTCCCTCTGCCTCTCTTTCCCAGCACCTTGCCTTCGAACAAGTTCTTTATGAAGTTATTATGCCGGAGAATGTGACCGAAAAGTGACGCTTTTCTTCTTTTTATCGTTGTTATTAAATGTCTCTGGGTGTTTATTTCCCTAAGCACTGCTTCATTAGTTTTCTTCTCAATCCAGCTAGTTCTTGTCATCTTCCTCCATAGCCACATTTCCACTGCCTCTAATCGTTTCACGTCCTCCTTCAAGAGAGTCCATCCTTCACAGTCGTATAACAGCACACTCCAAATGAACGTTTTGATAAATAATTTCTTTTGTTCAGTATTTAAGGATTTATTAGTTAAGAGCTGCTTCTCCTCCTCAAACGCTTTCTTACACAGGGAAATCCTCCTTTTTATTTCCACAGTGCATCTGTTGTCATCGGTAATAACTGATCCTAAGTAGCAGAATAATAATAATAATAATAATAATAATAATAATAATAATAATAATAATAATAATAATAATAATAATAACTAATATAGTTAATGTGTGAAAGAGATAGTTACAAATTTAATTGATTTTAACTATTAATATGTTAATAAAAACTCTACTACTGTAATATATGTGAGAATTTGTTACAAGGTTTCTTTCAAGAATGAATGTTGTTAGAAAAGTTATGTGCGTAAAAAGCAGAGTGCTGTAAATATGTAAAGAACACAATGAGTGAATAAATACTACTACTAAGGCACGTGTATGATAAACATATTAGAGTAGACGTCGGATACAATAATTGCACAGAAATGAAAAGTTATCACAGAATAGAGTGGCATGGAGAGCTGCATCAAACAAGGTTATGGACTGACGATCTAAACAGCAACAACATTACTATCTATCTTCAGTCTCCAGTTTCTACCCATCACCAGTTTATTCATCCTGGTGGATGTGCAATATTCCTCCTCTGCGGCCAATACCTGTTACGAGGGGACATCAGCCTTCCGTGACCCTACAACACTTTATATAATAATGCTTGTTGAGTTCCAAGAAGTTAGAGACGTGCAAATCATTTGCATAATGAATGACAACTAAGATTAAATCTGGCGGGGCAGCTAAACTTATGATCAGTTGCGTGCGTGTGTGCAAGCGTGCGTGCGATCATATACCTTAACTCAACTTCACCTGGAAATGCGTAGGTAGGGTAGATAGGATTGCTGTATGAGAAGTGCACTATGTTTAAAATGACGAAAGAAATAATATTTGAGGACAGGTAAGCTTTGTAGAAAAAAATTACAATTTAAATTGATGCAAAATATTATCAAGGGATGACAAGGAGACTAGGTAGGAAGATGGTCCAAAATGTGAGAGTCATAGAAAGATAAATAATAAGGATTGACTGTAATACTAGGAGAATACTAGTTTTACTAAAACTAACACGTTTTCATTCCGTCGCTGAAGGGGGTGGTGGGCCTCCTACCAGGGTAACGCCGTGTCTTAGGCCAGAGAGATGTTCGGAGAAGGCGAGAGGGTGGACGGCCGTGGCCTACACAAGGAACTCACCCGGCATTCGCCTTAGTGCAGGAAAATGGAAAACCATGGACAGCCGACGGAGGAAACCAGCCCCTCTCCGTCGTGTGAATGCATAGACGTAGAACCACAGTAGAGCAGTGGCCACGCCTCCTCTGTACTCCGTTGGTCGACCGGAGTGCAAAGCTGTCGGACCACGGATCAGCCGTGGAAACTCTGCAGCCATCGACCCTTCACTGGTAACAGTATGGCAATAAGGACGAAAATTTAACTACACTGGAAGAGTAATTTTTCGGTTTATGGGAGTATATAAGAAGAAAGCTAGCATCATTTTAGAGTTTCAGTTTCCCGGGTACTGTTGAGATGGGTTCTCTTGTTAATGATGTCCTCTAATATCCGTCCCGAATTTGCAAGGTCCATCTTTATGACATTCGTCTAGTTTGTTCTTGTTCTTTCCTGACACATGCCACTGCTCGTTAACATAATCTGCCCTTGTTGGCTCCAACATGAAAGCTGAGGTAATTGTCTTTGGCAGAAATGAGATAACAGCAATAAATTTTACACCAAGAAAACATGATCTTCAGGGGGTGAGGTGAATAACTTCCAGTACCTGGGCACTAAGTTTACGTCTAACAGGAGAAGCAAGGCTGATATCGATAGTCGAATCTTTCAGGCCAAAACAATTAAAGAATTATTCGAAACAAGGAAAGTTGACTAAACATCCATCGGGATCAGGAAACATTTCCTTGATACACATATCTGCAGCACAGCTTTGTACGATGTGAGTGTTGGACAGTGAGTGGATATGAAAAGTGCAGGCTTGAAGCCTTCGAGCTCTGGTACTACAGGCAAATGTTTGAAACTGGCTGGACAGAAACGATGACAACCAACATGTCCTCATAAAATATACTACAGGTAATGGTTTGGTCCGCCCTGTCAATATATCATCAGTTTCTAATTGTGTCCAGTCCTTCACTCGTACATGTTTCGAGAGCCCCAAATCCCTTCATAAGCGATGTCTACATCATAAATCAATATTCCCCATATCTTAAGATCTAAGAGGAAGGTATTATCCACTCTGTTGAAATTCCAGGCCAACACGAACATAGCACGATTCCATCTGACCTGATATAATTATATCAAAAGGTTCAATGGTAAACGAGTTTAGAAAGGGTTCTAACAATAAGAAGGTGAATATTTTAACTGTGGCATTATAATAGTTGATTTTTAATAGGCCTACATTTAAGTGGGCTACAACAGAACAAACAGTAGCAAGAAATATGTTATCTTTGGCCGATTTGTCTAAGGAAACCATCTGTTTTAATACGTGTTTTAAAGTGTCATTTAAAGTAAGAATACACAGTTGAACTTTTTATATGTCTTGTAAAGTATTCCATTATGTTGTAAAGTGTTCCATTTCAACAAACATTATCAAGGGATGGTCATTATTTGTGTATGTGTTAAAAATAATGTTATACATTGACGATGTCTTATGTAAAGCTGAATAATGCTAGATATTAACATATGGGGAATATTATTTTACTCATATGATGTAGATATATATAATGTTATTTGATTTACTTCCCACTAACTACTTTTACGGTCTTCGGAGACGCCGAGGTGCCGGAATTTAGTTCCGCAGGAGTTCTTTTACATGCCAGTAAATCTACCGACACGAGGCTGACGTATTTGAGCACCTTCAAATCGGACTGAGCCAGGATCGAACCTGCCAAGTTGGGGTCAGAAAGCCAGCGCCTCAACCGTCTGAACACTCAGCCCGGCATATGATGTAGAAATCGCTGATGAAGGGAGTAAGGGCTCCCGAAACATGTACGAGTGAAAGATTGTACAAAATTAGAAAATGACAATATATTGACAGGGCGGACCAAACAATCACCCGTAGCATACTATATGTACCTAGAATACGGACCAACTAAGGGACCGAAAATGATCAAGTTTGTCGAACAAGTCCTGATGCAAATGCAAGAAGACCAAAGCCTGTAGAAAAACATTGTCCGATGAATTTGCAGCTTAGTAGGACGTATACCGTTACTCAGAAATGGAGGGATACTACTGACCATACTAGAGGGATGACACGAAGGAAAAGTAGTAGAGGAGGACAAAGATCATCTTATGTCAAACGGATTCAAAAACATGATCGCTGCAGGAAGTGACAAGGCACTAAGCGACCGGCTCAAGACAGAAATGCATCGCGGATGGCTACTTTTGCTTCTGCAAACACACCAGAGAGGCCTGAGGCAGGTCTTTTGCTAGTAAACAGCCTATAGGCAACTTGCATATCTGTATGGATGGATGGAGCACTATCTAATGTAATTCCTAATGTTGAAGATTTCAGAAACACCAAGCCCAGACGAATTGACAAATTAATATTTAAGTCCCCATTCCGGCCTGGAATCGAATCCAGGACACCTTGGGGCAAAGGCCAACATGGAAAACATTTAGCCACGGAGCTGACAGGATGATGATAATGTTGATGATCTCCCACAATACATGGCCATACTGAATGAAATGCAGCGAAATATATTCAATTGGATGCAAAGTTTTAGCGAAATAATTTACTGAGGTGGTAATAATAATATTATATGTTTTATGTCTCACTAATTAATTTTAAAGTTAACAGAGACGCCTAGGTGGCGGAATTGTCCCTCAGTTCTTTACGTGCCAGTAAATTTACCGACACGAGGCTAACGCATTTAAGCACCTTCAAATAGCAACGTTACTGAGCCAGGATCGAACCAGCCAAGTTGAGCTCAGAAAACCCGAAGACCCGCTGACTGAGTATATAAGGAAGAAGCCCCTGAGTTGCCTGAGAAGTGCCTGTGCTCTTTTTATTAATATCTATTTCTTCCTTTTCTATCCTAAGTTCCGTAAATTTAATTTATCTTTCCAGCCAGCCTCTCTGCCTCGGAGAGTAAAGTTGAGTGGAGGTTTCTTCATCTCCCGATCTCTCCTGGGATGTAGGCGGTAGAATAATACCCGTAGATATTAAGAGGTAACTAAAAGGGGCGACAACGACTTAACTAGGGAAGGTTGGCTCGCAATTTCGCGTCCCTTAGTTGAGTCCTGGCATTGCTTCCACTTACTTGTAACAGGATCCCCACTTTTATTGATCCTGCACCCAGTTTGTGTGTGGGCATACAATAGCATCCACAGTATTCATTGCCTATCGTAAGAGGCGACTAAAACGGCCTCCAATTGCTCTGAACTTGGGAGCGTGGATTGGCAACTACGGGTCCCTTAACCGAGTCCTGGCATTGCTTTCACTTACTTGTGCCAGACTTCTCACATTTATCTATCCTTTCCGACCTCCCTTGGTCAACTCTTGTTCTTTTCCGACCCCGAGGTATTAGAGCATTCGAGGCCTAAGGAGTAATTCATTTTCACGCCCTTCGTGGCCCTTTTCTTTCTTTCGACGATATCTTCATTTTTCGAAGTGTCGGAACCATTCCATTATTTCTCTCTCATTAGTGTTAGAGGATGGTTGCCTACTTGTACTCCCTCTTAAAACAGTAATCGCCAGCACCGCATCCTAAGTCAGAACTTTTGGGTGATATATCATTCGAATGTGTGCTTAAACATTCGTCCAGTGTTGGATAGGCAATGAAGCCATGAGGTAAAAATGCACAGCCTGTTTCCAGTTATTCAACTGGGTCAGGTATGAATGAATGAATGAATGAATGAATGAATGAATGAATGAATGAATGAATGAATGAATGAAGCTCCCATCTAGCGGCGAAGGTAAGAATTGCGACCGCTGCCTGTCGCATTCATTGGGGCAATGATTAATGACTAACAGATGAAACGAAATAATATAGAAGTGTGTTGCTGGAACGAAAGATGGCAGAGAAAACCGGAGTACCCGGAGGAAACCTGAACCGCCTCCCCTTTGTCCATCATAAATCTCACGTGGAATGACCGGGATTTGGTCCATTGAACCCAGACTCACGGTGATGTCATATAGATATGAATTAAAATTATAAGCGTAACTACTGCTAGAGGGTCGTATCATACCAGTAGCATCAAGTAGCATTAGAACTATGGCTGAACCTCTGGAGAGAGCTACATCACTCTCGTCTTACCTCATTACTTACTCAAGAGCCACCCCGCTGATCTGTGTGTTTCCGGGCCACTGGCTAATGTGCCCCTTCCTAACCATATGTACTCATAGCGGAACTCTAGTTTGGAGTGGAATTCAAACAAGCCCAACTCCGTGTTCGCTGCAGAGGGAAGACTTCGTAAGTAAACCAGACCTTTCGTCTGTTCACAGAGAATGATCCTTTTCTCCGGGCAATAATTCATCACAAAAACGTAATCAATATTGGCCGTATTTAGCAATGTAATTACGATTTTTGCAATATAATACAGACAGGGGATTGTATAAACTGTTAATACCCATCTGTAAAATTACACACACCTTTGATTAAAAGTACAAACCTCGACGAATGGATTGAACCCAGCTTGCCGGAGAAAGCAGCTCTCTACACAAGAAGTAACAAGCTGGAACTGGTCTATCGACTAAGTCAAAACACCTACAACAGAGCCTCTCAAACGCCCAAGATCTCACGCGTGCAATGCGAGGCGCAGAGGTTCTGTGCACCGTGCGTCTGTCCGACTCTGTTAGACTCGGACCAGCGTTTTGTCTCGGGACGACTCGGCTAAGCTCGGCTCAACTCGGCTCGGATGGCAGAACGCTTCACAGCTTGTGAAGAAAGGGAAGATAGAATATGCGAGCGAGACAGGCGTAGGGAAAGAGAGAGACAGCACTATTGCTTAAAATCTGGAAGAGGGGGTCTGCACTCTGGTCAACCTAGCGAAGTCGTCTTTTGCACCTTGCGCAGCGCAATGCATCAGTGCATGCGCCCTGAGAGGTTCTGACCTACAACAATGAACAGCTGCTCTGAAGAGTACAGAAGATGTTCGTCCGAACCAACTGCACATGTCCTTCGATCAGGAATACCTACGGCTTTCCACAGATCTACTTCCACCGATTTCTCCTCACAATTTATCAGGGAGGAGAAGATAGCTTTTGGCTCTGGTTTGCCTTTCACGAACTCTGAAGCTGAAACACTACACAATAGTCATCCACCTGAAAATCCTGTATGACATGGAGACCTGTTACTAAACAGCAAAGGCTTGATTGCGGTAGTGAAAGAGAGAGAGAGAGAGAGAGAGAGAGAGAGAGAGAGAGAGAGAGAGAGAGAGAGAGAGAGAGAATAATTTTTAGAAGGATCTTACGCGCGTCGCTGGAGTGTGGGGAATACCGGAGAAATCACAATTCAGAGCTACACTCCCTAGCAGAGAGGCTCTCTCAGTGCGTCAGGAAAACGGGGGTAGCTTTATATGGTCATATGTCCAGACTGCCTTAACAGGCAGACCTACCACCTGTTCACCTTCTGGTGAAACTAGACATTCTGTACCACATACCTGACGGAGATTTAAAAAGACGTAAAAGAACTGGGGCTGACAGATTTAGAAACCAGACAGGCTGTGCGACAGATACTGAGTAAAGTCCTTGGTTTCCAGGAAAAAGAAAGAAATTAGCTACACCGGGAGAATATGCGACAACAATGGGCAAAGGTTGAGTAAGTGTTGTCCTATGCAAGCCTATTCGCAAGATGAAGAGGAAGAAGAATAATTCCATTTAACAGTGCACATAAGCAAGCATGCAAATTATGGTCGATATGTTTTGCTATAGAGCCTCCGTGGCTCAGACGATAGCGTATCGGCCTCTCACCACTGGATTCCGTGGTTCAAAACCCGGTCACTGCATGTGAAAATTTTGCTGGACAAAGAGGAGGTAGGAAAGGTTTTTCTCCGGGCACTCCGGTTTTCCCTGTCATCTTTCATTCCAGCAACACTTTCCAATTTATTTCATTCATAAGTCAGTCATCAATCATTGACCCAGAGGAGTGCGACAGGCTTCGGCAGCCGGCACAATTCCTATTCTAGCCGCTACATAGGGGCTTCATTCTTTCCATTGCCGACCCGATCGAATGACCGGAAACAGGCAGTGGATTTTTTGATATAATTTTGCTGTATATGATATTCTCAATTTTCTTCAGACACCATCTCCCTCCAAAGTTTGGCAATCCCCAGAGATTATGATTAGACTAACCATCGAACGGAGGCTCTGAAGATTTCGAAATATGTCAGCACATGTCCTTCCACCAGGAATACCTACGACTTTCCGCAGATCTACTTCCTTCTACTTTTCTCCCAATGATTATCTGGAGCAGATCAGCGTTTGCCGATGATGATGTTTTTAATGTACGGGGGTTTCTTGTACGGTATTTGATGTCGTCAGGAACCTATTACTTTTACTAATCCCTCTAAGGACTTTGTCATTAGTCCTCGTTTGTATATCTATGGCTCAGTCCCGTTTCCTGACGCGGGGTCGAGAATAAGGTGAGATGAAATGATATGGCTGGTTTTTACAGGTGAATGCCCTTCCTGTCGCCAGCCTAAGTTAAGAAACAAATGAATGATGTTGAGGGAAACTGGGTAAGGACGAGGAAGAACTCAGCTCTGGCCTATGGATAGGAACTGTCCAGGCAATTTCCGGGAAGGGAAAATGGGAGACCACAGAAAGGTATTCTTGGGACAGCCGACGATGAGATTGGTAACCACAATCTCTCGAATACTGGATATTGTTCGCACTTAAGCGACTACAGCTATCGAGCTCGGTATATGAAATTTTAAAGAACACTTTACTTCCTAGGTACAGTAATGAAGCAGTGTCCATGCAGAGATTTATAGAAATAATAATAAAAATATCATCATCAAGATATCTGTACTATTATTTATCATTTTCATTCGGAAGAGACCCCACTGTCGGCAGTCCTATAGATAGTTTTTCCGTGGTTTACCATTTTCACACAAGACAAATGCTGCGATTATTCCTTAATGAAGGGGCAGGGTCGATTCCATCCCATTCCTAGGCCTTTTCTCTCTCATCGTCGCCATAAGACCTATCAGTGTCGGTGCCACGTGAAGCAAATAGTTGAAGAAAGGCATGTTATGTATTTGAAGGTCTATCTTAAAATGGGGTTACAGTACCCATGTTATAATTGCGATAACTATTAGATACTAAACAGGACGTGGGATAAGTATTACTCTTTATTTCTTTTTATTAGTGGTCTAATGAAATGAAATACAAGGTATTCGGTGACGCAAGTACTGGAAAGTGGCTAGCTCCTTTATTATTATTATTATTATTATTATTATTATTATTATTATTATTATTATTATTATTATTATTATTAGCTGCCTCTGTGGATCAGTGCTAGAATGTCGGTCTCCGAATCCCAAGATAGCGGGTTCAAACCCGGCAGAGGTAGTCGGATTTTTGAAGGGCAGAAAAAATTCCATTCGACAATCCATGTCGTACGATGTCGGCATGTGAAAGATCTCTGGTGACACTTTTGGTGTTTACCCGACAACATTAATTAAATCTCAGCCACAGACACCCAAGAGAGTTTCGGTTTTCTCGGTCTGCCCTCTAATGGGCCTAGAGTAAAACGGAACGTCGAAATTGACGAGTAGACAGCCAGATGGCGTCAAATCAAAATGTCTGCACACGGTAGTTGAGGCCATACGATTATTATTATTATTATTATTATTATTATTATTATTATTATTATTATTTATGGAGTGCAGCTTCCGGAGAGGTCTGTTGCATGTCTTTTGAACTGACGCCTGATGGCTGATCTGGCCATGTGTAAGAATGGGGCCCTACCTATGAGGAATTCTAATACCGAAGACGACACACACACCCAGCCCCCGAACCATCGCAATTAACCAATGAAGGTTAAAATCCTGGACCTGGCAAGGAGTCGAATTCGAGACCCCTTCTGCCAAAGGCCAGCCATTTAGCCGTAGAGCCGGACAGGGCCTTTTATTAAGATACAGCCTGATGGAAATCCAAGGTCACAGCTAAGTGAGCCTAATATTTCAGCCAACTACATTACTTAATCGAATGTCTGGCTCCTACGTTAAATGATCAGTGCATTGGCCTCCAGTTTAGACGGGCCTGGGTTCGATTACCAGCCGTGATGCAAATATTAATTGTATATGATTCATTCCCCTGGCTCGGGGACAAGGTGTTAGAATCCTTTTCAATTCACATACCACGCCGCACGACGAACCCTCCACATAGGGTTGGCAGCAGGAAGGGCACCCCGTTGTAAAACTCGTCTAAATGTACATCAAGCGACTACCCCGATATAATGCGAAATTAACACAAAGGGGTAGTACTGAAAGGAAGAAGAAGAACCACATCACTAGGGCTCGGAAGTTGACCTATACATTGCCTAAACGAGACCTGTAAAAACCTAAAAAATATCCATAAGGGAGTTGAAAACTGAAAAATAGGAAGTAACTGCGATCTAAAGTCATCATAATTTTAGTTTCGATTACATGTTTAATGAATGAATATAATGTTTTAAAATATAAAATTCTGGTTGTATGCAACGTACAGTTCAAAAATATATGAATGAAGTACTTCTTTCAGATATTACATATTGTTAGATTAAAATAATTTTAAAAAGCAATTCCGTGTTTGTTAAAAGAGTACTTACAGAACTTAGAATGATTTTTCCGGTTAGAATGAATTTAACGAACCCTCAATGGACATTCTCTAGAAATAAATTGAAATTAGTGTACCTGGAATCGTATTTGACTTAACCACACTACGGATACAGAAACTGGAATTCGGAAACCTTACGTCAGTTGGCTTTATAACATATTAAAATAATAATCTCTAGGTTCTTACGTGTATATGTTCGTCGGTTTTCAGACAGAAGGTTGCTAACTATCGAGGAACTTTTCTCCTCATCAACGGACGTTAAACGTTCATGGTTAAAGCAAGCGAGATCTTCCTCTTCGAGAACACTCACATAAAAATTATCTGCGTTCAGTATTTCACTTACCTCCCACATAATTTGATACGTATGGATTTTTTCAAGCATTTTGTCCCTTACTACATAAAAGTGAGAAAAGATGTTTGAGATGTGGTGGATGAACTAATGAAGATTCGAATTTAGAATGGGCAGTGCTAATCGTGTCGGAAAAAGGTGAACCTGTCAAAGAAGCCGGTAACACCCAAATAAGGCTCAAAACCTACCTACAATGTTCGAGAATGAACATATATTAGGTTAGTTCTCGTTTTCGGACACTCGAGAAAAAGAAAAAAGGATTCTTCCACAACATCCGAGCATTACCCATCACTAGAGCTCGGAATTTTAAACAGTAATGGGTTAGAATACAAACTTACTGAAGCGAGTAACAAGTATAGTCTAATCTGCACAGCAGTTATGCTATGAGCTTTGCATAACTTTAGGGGTTCAGTCGATCAGAACCCCTAGTTACTCTCACTACATTACAAAAGAGCGGCCCAGACGACAGCTGCTAATAACCAAATTAGTTTGCATTCTAACCGATTACTGCATAAAAATCCGGGCTCTACTCATCACATTAGGACTTTTTAGAGCACTTTCGTTTAAAGCTTCTCTTATTTGATAACCCTCTCGAAAAAGGAGGCTCCATTCTCGGTTCGCCACGTCAGTGAAGGAGTTGTTATAGTTCGACAATTTGTGTTTGCGAATAGTGAGCTCTGGTACTCTTCTCACGGTGCGCTCCACTACCACGCCCCTCGATGTTATTTCCTGTCCATTCTAGTGTGTAAAAGTTTGTTCTTATTTGAGTCATCTTTTTCTTAATCTGCTTACCCTCCAGGGTTGGTTTTTCCCTCGGACTCAGCGAGGGATCCCAAATCTACCGCCTCAAGGGCAGTGTCCTGGAGCTACAGACTCTGGGTCGGGTGATACAACTGGGGAGAATGACCAGTACCTCGACCAGGCGGCCTCACCTGCTATGCTGAAACAGGGGCCTTGCGGGGGGATGGGAAGATTGGAAGGGATAGACAAGAAAGAGAGAAGGAAGCGGCCATGGCCTCAAGTTAGGTACCATCCCGGCATTTGCCTGGAGGAGAAGTGGGAAAACACGGAGAACCACTTCCAGGATGGCTGAGGTGGGAATCGAACCTAACTCTACTCAGTTGACCTCCCAAGGCTGAGTGGACCCCGTTCCAACCCTCTTACCAATTTTCAAATTTCGTGGCAGAGCCGGAAATCGAACCAGGACCTCCGGGGGTGTTAGCTAATCACACTAACATTCTGAGTCATTCACATGGAAATTATCTTTTAGCCTTTTCTTTTTTTACTATCCCATTCAAGGCCGAACGGAAAACTTCTGTTGTTATCTGACATGATGCGATTACTTTCCATACATAAACAAAGAAATTAACTTGTGGTAGTAATTATGCACTGTTTTCTCTCACAATATGACGCTGTTTTCAGCATCTGTTGTCCTAGCGGATTACTGTTATTAATGTTGGAAGTCTACGTTAATGGATTCTGTAGGTCTGAAGTAAAGCTGCTGAAAATGTCAAATCAATACGCCTAGTGGCAGGCTTCAGTCTTTATTAATGGTATTAATCGCTTCAATTCCATTTCTGAGACAAATTTCAGTATAAAATACGATACCAAATACATGCACCTGTCCGTTGCTGACGACAGCCTCCAGGATGGATAGAGAATGCGCAAGAACGTCAGGCCATCATACACATTTGGAAACCTAAAACCTGTTTTCCAGTCTTTGACCGGGTCAGGGATTATTAGTACAATGGGTTCACCGCTTCCAAAGTGATTATTATGAATAACTGAGAGATGCTATGGAATTATAATGGAGAGTGTTGCTGGAATAAAAGACGATTGGGTAAACCGGACTACCCGGAGAAAAACCTGTCCCCCCTCCGCTTTGTCCAGCACAAATCTCACATGGAGTGACCGGGATTTGAACCACGGTATCCAGCGGTGAGAGGCCGACGCGCTGCCGTCTGAGGCACGGAGGGTCCATCATACATAGTTATTTGGGGTAAATGAAATCACGGGACAAGTCTAACCACTGTGATTTAATTATGATGATGATTTTTGACGTGCTGGAGTTTTTTGTTTTACTTTTACCATCTGCTTTATGTCACACCGACACAGATAGGTCTTATGGCCACGATGGGATAGGAAATGTCTAGAAATGGGAATGACCGTGGCATTAAGGTACAACCCCAGTATTTGACTGGGTGAAAATTGGGAACCACGGAAAACCATCCTCAGGGCTACCGACAGTGAGGTTCGAACCTACTATCTCCCGAATACAAGATCACAGCTGCGCGACCCTAACCGCACGGCCAACTCACACTGTGCAACATTAGAGAATACTATCAATGGCCACTGTTTCTTTACCAATAAAGTAACACAACGTGAGATATACTGCAAAATCTCAAAACATGACATTTAACACCCCTCAGACCCCGTGGCGCACTAGCGACCGCTGATCAGCATGAAGGCCTGCAGCTTACGAGGTGTCGTATGGTCAGCACAATGGATCCTTTCGGCAGTTATTCTTGGCTTTTTAGACCGGGGCCGGCATCTCACCGTCAGATATCTCCTCAATTGTCATCACGTAGGCTGAGTAGACCTCGAACCAGCCCTCAGATGCAGGTAGAAATCCCTAACCTGACCAAGAATCGAATTCGAGACCTCCGGGTAATAGTCAGGCAGACTACCCCTTCACCATTGTGCCGGCAGACATTTAACACGGTCGGACATAAGCATATGCATCTTACCAATAAATGGTTATGAAGGCTCCTATAAAAATATGGCGTCTTATTGGCTTAATGAATTTAAATATCTTTTTAAAACGGTATCAAAACCGGATATGTAGAAAAAAAATACTATACAGGGTGAAGCAGAACTCCACTGACAAACTTTCACAGGCTGTTCGGAGATATCTTGAGTCCAGTGGATCGTTACAGAGTTATAATTTAATTATTATTTAGTCGGTTTGTTACCCCAATCATCCTTGTTTCTGTGAACATTCATTTCTTCAGATCAGTGAAAACGCTTATAATGTGCAATAACCAAAATATAGAACACAGTATACAGAGCAATGTAAATCCTGTAACATGTAATAACCAAAATGAGCAACACGAAACACAGACAAATGCAACAGTCCTCACATGAAACACGTACACTTTTGTCACCGTGTGTTCAATCTGTTCTGCCAGTGTACTGCACAGGACAGTACGTAACAAGTTCAGAACTGTTCCCTTACAGGTATTGTTCAAAATGTGGATCAGGGCATAGTTTGCTTCCGGCAAGTTAGACACCTCCTGCGGTACAAAATTCCGTCACCCAGGTGTTTATCAAGAACTAGCATTTATTATTTTCAGTTCAATGCAGGTACAAAGCTAACTGGGGCAACAAACCACAACAAAATGCGATCATTCTGTAACGAACAACCGGAGACCACGGGTCCCTTGTACCAATATACTCAGAATGTTTCCCTGAACAACCTCCGAAACTTTGTCAGTGGACTTCAGGTTCACCCTATATAATGTGAAATGGACTATTTTTTACAAAACTTAAATGTTTTTATTCTTCTCCTAGAAACAGATTATTTTATACATACTTGTAGTACCCGCAAATGATGTTAAGCTCAGAGGCTCAGAGTTTACCCAAGCACATCTGAAAACCGGCACGTAAATTTAGAAATTCTTTTTTCCATCCCGTGAGTTAACACAAACAAACATGTAAGTTCACCCTTATACAGAACGATGTCACTGTATAATAAATTACATCCTCTGAATATAGATTTATTTCATAATAAAATATCCGACTTTTTGAAATCTTGTAAGCATTTATTACACATAATAAGCTAGATGAATGATGCCATGGTGCCTGTTTTTGTTCAGTTTTTATTGTGTTCTTTATCTTTATTATTGCTGTTATACTGTAGTTATGTGACTCTTTATTTCATACCCTATTTTGCGTCTATTGTTGTATTTTTCTCATTATGTTTAATAAGCTTAGAAATTATGAGCAAATGTTGCAATTAGGCTAACGCCTGTATATTTGAATACAATAAATTAATTAAATAAATAAATAAATGAATAAAATAAATAATAAATAAAAAAATAAATAAATAAATAGTGTATTTTGTGATCCTAACATGATTGTAAATGCTCAAAGGTACTTCAAGTACAATTTAATTGTAACTGATAGAACAGGAAAATAGGTTCAGATTTGTTCAATGATTTCCTTCAGTACTGTCAACAATAATGGAGTATGGCCTCCGGAGAGACCTTGTGCAGGCTGTTCGAATTCTCGTCTATAGGCAAACTGCATGTCTGTCAGCATAGGGCCGTGCTCACACAGAGACCGAACCAAAGGAATTAAGCAATGAAGTTTAAAATCCTCGACCCGACCGCAAATCGAACCAGGGATACCATGGAACAACAGCTAGCATGCTAGGCAGTTAGCCATAGAACTAGACAACAGTACCATTTATTCATGAACATAACTGGATCCTCGCTGGATTATTATTATTATTATTATTATTATTATTATTATTATTATTATTATTATTATTATTATTATTATTATTATTATTATTATTATTTATTCATTCAATAATAGATCGATAAGCCATCTGTGGGCCACGTTTACACTATCTACCCGCTCTTCTGTCACGTAGACAAATCACCTTCTCTTTGTTCTCTCGCCAAAACTCGAAGTCTTTGGCTTTCCATTCCTCGTTCTTCCGCCGAGATGTTCCGCAGCTTGACCAGTGGCTTTTCGGGTGCATCCCTCACTTCCACAAACTTTTTCCTGTCCTAAATGTTGTTCTGTTCTATATCTCTTTCTCCTTGACACGCCCTTCTGTTAGGTCTCTGTACACCTGTGTAAGCTACCCAGGTAGTGTTTTCCACGTTTGTTGTAAAAGGAGTATATTGTAGGCTAAAGTCTCTTGAACAATCCTTATAATATGTCCATAAAAGGGCGGTATTCTTTTCTTTCCTCATCGTCGTAATTTTTATATGGTTTTATAGGGTTCCTGGTTTCGTCTCTACTGGAAAGTATGTTGGTCATTTTTCAACTTCTTTGTACCGAAGATTTTTCCAAGGAACTTCCTTTCTCTTTTTTCAACATCAGAGTCTGCCACCCTTGTCAGTGTTTCTGCTCAATGAAGAAACTCCGTTCTGACCGCTGTTCAGTAATGTCTTAATTTGTCTTGAATGGAAATGCACTTGAACTTGTAGGTATCATGGCATAGTAGGAAGATCATCTCCATCCTCCTCACCCTCTCTTTTAATACCTCCCTTTAATTTACATTGGGAGTGAGAATTTCTCCCAGGTATTTACATTTATGAACGCGATAGACAACCCGAAACTGAGTTACGATTCCGTCCGTGTCATCCGCTTTGTCTGAGTCTACGAATACTGCTTTCTGAAAGGAAATTCTTAATCCTGTCTTGTCCCCAACATTTTATTAGTTCTTCAAATTGCTTCTCCGCTGTGTTAGGGTTGTCTGTTATCAGAACGTCATCTGCAAATGCAGACAGTTCAGAATAAGGCCCACCTTTACCCTATTCTGAGTTTTATTTTCAGTCATCAGTCATATCCATTCCCTGATGACATTTTCAAGGATGCAATTAAGGAGGAGCCGGACTGAGTAGCTCAGACATTTGAGGCGCTGGCCTTCTGACCCCATCTTGGCAAGTTCGATCCTAGCTCAGTCCGGTGGTATTTTAAAGTGCTCAGACAAGTCATCCTCGTGTCAGTAGATTTACTGGCACGTAAAAGACCTCCTGAGGGACTAAATACTAACACCTCAACGTCCCTGAAAACCGTAAATGTAGTTATTGGGTCGTGAAGCAACACTATTATTAATTAAAGAGGAGTGGAAGAAGGCTGTCTCCTTGCCTTAGGCCTGTTTTTATCTCAAATGGTTTGAGAGTTCACCCAAAAACATATCTTGGGAAAAGGTGCCCGTGAGCGTTTGCATTATTATTATTATTATTATTATTATTATTATTATTATTATTATTATTATTATTATTATTATTACAATTTGCTTTACGTCGTAGCGACACAGATATGTCTTATCGCGACGATGGTATGGAAAAGGGCTACGAGTGGGAAGGAAGCGGCCGTGGCCTTAATTAAAGTACAGCCCCAGCATTTTCCTTGTGTGAAAATGGGAAAACACGTAAAACATATTCAGGTCAGCCGACAGTGGGGTTCGAATCCACTATCTCCCGGATGCAAGCTCATAGTTGCCCAACCCTAACTGCACGGCGAACTAGCCCGGGTTTATTATTATTATTATTATTATTATTATTATTATTATTATTATTATTATTATTATTATTATTATTATTATATTGTATACGTTTTATGATTATAATTTATGAATGTTTATTTTCCTGTTATCTCTGTGCAAAATTCGATTGCTATTTCACATTGATGGCCTACTATTTCCAAAACACATTACCTGTTTATGAGAACTGACTCAAATTCTACGTTAAATTACAGATGGATAAACACTTTGTCTCCTTACTGTAATGCCATCTCCTTACACAAGGTTGGTTATCATTCCACTATTGTGAATTATAGCGTCAGGAAGATTTTCGTATATCTATCCTTCCCTCAATCTTCCCTTCTATGATGAACTGAGACAATTTACATCTTTCAGCATATGACGAAGATACGCTGTTTTTCTTGTTTTAATCCTGAGAAGCAGCTCTCCCTTTGATTATACTTTGGATGGTCATCCGTGGTGTGCAAGCTATTTTCAGAATACGTCGCAATACCCACATCTCAAATGCTTCGAGTTCATGCTCAGTAGCTACTTTGAGACTCCATATCTGGACGTCTGGAGTAAACAATCGTAAATGCAAAAACGACGTTTTTGAGGGTTTTTGTCTTATGTAACTTGCTTTTGTTGTGTTTTCTTATGGGTACACGATTGTATGTTTCATAGAAATTTTGTGATACATTTGAGTCTGAAGGGTATCGGTTCTTCAAGAGCAAATCCCATAATTGAGTAATGAAATACACCCCTATCTGTTGCTGTCAACAACAGAATCCTTAAGTCAGTCTCAAATTTTGAAGCTGTTAGTGATAGGTTATGCCTAAGTTACTATCTCTGCGTTGTGCAAACAAAACATATACGCTAGTCAGTGCACTTGCTCCAACTAATGAACAAAATAAAAAGACCAGGAAGACACAGATAGATTCTGGAACCTCCTGGATGCCAAAACACCACGTCATGATCCTAATGGACGATTTTAATGCACATTTAGGACGTGAATGGAAACGCAGGAAAGTTGTTGGGCTCTACCCAGCACACAAAAGAACCAACAGGAATGAAGAACGCCTCATTGAACTATGTAATAACCATAACCTCCAAATGATGTCAACACACATTCGCCACTTACTTAGACGACATGAAGATGCCTAAACATAACAATAGGAGAATTCCAAATAGACCATGTTACTATATCTCGAAGATACACCCCGGAAATCATGAACGTTGCCGTTAAAAAAGTTAATAAACATAGACTCAGATCACTACGTATCAGTAAAAAAGTTCCGATTAATCCCTCTCAACGATAACAAGAACGAACCTACCATAATTCGCTTTGACGCAAGAAACGCTCAGAGAAAGAGTGACGAATTCAAATAACTTGTCCAACCTTTGTAAAAAGACTTCAACAGCACGAGAAAGTATGTGACACAAGCTGCAAAAGGAGTGGCCGAAATCAAGAAGAGGAAGAAGCACACGTGATGGAACGATAACGGCGAGAAGACCATAGGGTATCGTCTGAATGCCTGGAAAAATTATTACACCTCGAAAAAAAAAGATTGAAAACTGTACAAAAGCCAACAAGCACAAAGGGAAAAAATAATACGCAGTGAGAAACGCAAGTATAAGACGAGCTAATGGACAAGACTTTCATAAAGTTGAGACCCGTGAATACTTCAGGAATTTGAAGGTACAAGGATACAAGGCACCTTCCCTTTGACTTGTAAAGGAAGATGGACTTCTTGCAACATTAAAAAAAGAAAACTGCGAAATCTTAGCGAAGTATTTAAACGACCTTCTAAACTGCGAAAAACCAGCCAACCCCATCGAAACAAACGAACTAGTGAGCCAAAATCTGCCATCTTCTCCACCAAATTGCGATGAAATCAAACGGCACATAAAGAGAATGGAAAATAACAAAGCACCTGGTGAAGTCTCCATGATTGCGGAACTGTGGAAACATGTCCCGGAAGAAGCAATTGACATCCTATACCAATCCATTGTAGATATATGGGAAATAGAACAAGTACAATAGGACTGGAAGCTAGCTTTGATACATCCTTTACAGAAGAAAGGAAATATAAGAGATGTGAACAATCACCGTGGCATATACACATCTGCCAGTAGCCTACAAGATCCTGTCAATATTCATCCTTGAAAGACTAGAACAGCAAGTTGAACACAAACTCGGGGAATAACAAGCAGGTTTCCCGAAAGGCCGAGCATGTGCAGAACAATATTTAACCTAAAAACCATAATATGATACCATATGCTGAGGGATCGAACATATGTATCGACATTTGTATGTAGACTTCAGGAAAGCATACGACTCCATCGACCGTGATGTGTTGCTTAACATCCTTGCAGAAATGGGAGTCGATGAGAAACTGCTGGTGATAATAAAGGCAGCACTAACTAATACCAAATCCAAAAGATGTCTATCTGAACCCTTTGAGATCAAGACAGGCGTTCGACAGGGAGATGGGCTGTCACCTCTTTTGTTCAACTGCGTACTTGAGAAGGTAATACAGCAGTGGCGAAAGATGTTAAAAGAAAGAAACCTTTACAAACCTTTTAGAATTGGGACAAAGAAACACGAAGTGGAAATAGATTGCTTAGCGTTCGCTGATGATATAGCCCTGGTGACAGAAAACTTCGAACGTGAAAGAGAACAGATCAATGTGTTGAAGGAAGTTGCAGAACAAACGGATTTAAATGATGATGATGATGCTTGTTGTTTAAAGAGGCCTAACATCGAGGTCATCGGCCCCTAATGGTACGAAATGAAATAACCAAAAGTACAAATTAATCCACTGAACAAAATAAAATAAAGATTTTGAAGAATGAATAGATAGACATGAACCCAACAAAAAAAAAACAAAAAAAGAAAAACAAAGAAACAGTGGATCAGACTCAAAAAGAAGTAATTAATTAGAGTATTACTGACCAAGAGACCAAATATAAAGCACAATGATGCTTGATGTCTGAAGGGGTGCTAAATTCACGTCTAAGGCCCCACAGAATGGTACATGTCGCGAGTGAAGTAGAACCATGGTATTTGTCATGTTGGGGTACTAATCAAAAGTAGCGAAGACTCACGGTGTTCCACGCAAGATGGTACTACTCACAAGTATTGTACTTAGTACAGGGAACGCAGACCTATGGTGTTTCGCACACAATGGCGCCACTTATAGCCAACGCAAACCGGTAAGGTTCCTCACCTAGGTGTACTAGTCACGGGCGCCGGTATTCCCGTGGTGTTCCTCACATAGTGGGTACCAATCACAGGCAACGCTGACCCACGGTGCCGCTCATTTAGCGGTACAACTCACAGGCTACGCCCAGACCCGCGGTGTTGCTCACATGGGTACAACGCATGGGTACTGGAATCCACCAGGCCAGGCTTTTACTGCAACTAAGCACAAACCTATTTCGTACCAATTTAGTGATACTACTCGCAAGTACATGCAACCCATAGTGTTCCCCGCATGATGGTACGAATCAAGAGTAGTTTCATGGTTCTAATTCAAACATCCCTTGGTCGTCCCTTGTAGTCGCCTCTTATGACAGGCAGGGGATACCGCGGGTGTATTCTATTTGTGCGTCCCCCACCCGCAAGGGGTAACGGGTTTAAAATGTTTCCTTTCAAATTACAGAAGTAATGTCGAAAATCAAATATGATACGAAAAATATGGAACGATAAACCATGTCAATAAATGTAAATACCTTGAACGGATACAGCAAAAAATGGACTTGACAAAGAGGCTATAGCAGCAAGAATCAAACAAATGAAGGTCACTTTCCAAACCACCCGCAACATATACAACAAAAAGTGCTTTTCTCTAAACACAAAAATTCGTCACTACACTACTGCCATCAAACCATCCGACTCGTTGGCTGAACGGTCAGCTTACTGGCCTTCGGTTCAGAGGGTCCCGGGTTCGATTCCCGGCCGGGTTAGGGATTTTAACCTTAATCGCTTAATTCCAATGGCACGGGGGCTGGGTGTATGTGTCGTCTTCATCATCATTTCATCCTCATCACGACGCGCAGGTCCCCTACGGGAGTCAAATAGAAAGACCTGCACCTGGCGAGCCGAACCCGTCCTGGGATATCCCGGCACTAAAAGCCATACGATATTTCATTATTTCATCAAACCAGTATCCTGAATGCCTTATCCTGTCCGTGAATTGTTTGCTCGCGGATTTAGAGAGGAAAGAAATGAATAAAAATCATACACATCATACTTGGCCCAAATTACAAAAAATGGCATCTACGTTAGAAAATCCAGGCGAGAAGTATACTCGAAGATTGAGAAGATCACGGACACAATGCGTAAAGGCAGAGTTCGCTTCTGCGATCATATACGACGGATGATCGACTCTAGATGGACGAAACGTATCTTTAGTATATTTGACTCAAAACTAAAAACGGCAATGCCATGGTACGTTAACGACAAGAAAGATCTCAAAGAACTTGACATACAAGCAGGAGATGCACAAGACCGAAATCTTTTCAGAGCAGCCTTCAAGACTTTTCGTACCTTACGGGACGAAAAACTAACAACTGGTGCGAAATGGACCAAAGAACGTCGTGCTAAACACAGTGAGCTAATGAAGACTGTGTGGATCAAGCGAAGAATGAACAAATGCTAGAATGTACTGTGTGGCTTATCGTGATCCCTAGTTGGCTGATTAGCGAATATGAATGAATGAATGAATTAATAAATAAATAAATAAATAAATAAATTAATTAATTAATAATAACTAGAAGATCCGTGCTGCTCCGCAGAATTCGTTATATCTAAATCATAACTCGTCTTGATACTCCTGTCGTAGTCATATTGTTTTGCCTGTTTTTTTTTCAATGGTTTTTATGAACATTAAATAAGAAGCGCGTAATGGTATGCAGCAGTTCGTAGTCAGAATTCAACCATTCTGATGTCATCATGCCGTCTGTTTTGTAAAATATCTATCCATGTAATCGCTTTTTATATCCGGCAATTCTTTATCTACAGCTTGGTATTGTGTAGTACTTTTACTCGCAGTTCTTCTATGTTGTCTTGTAAGCTCGAAGGATAGTTTTTGCCAGGCAGAGAACTTCTTTAGTACACAACATGCCTGCATGCAATGTCCTTACTAAGTGTTCCGAGGTATCTGTGGAACAGCAGAGGTGAAAGAAGGTGCGGGGGTGAACAGGTCTCAGGCTACGAAATTAAAGTTAATTTAAAATTTAACAAGGTTATATTTTCTTTGCAAAATCAAGAAATAACAAGCATGGCAGGTACAGAGTAGCAAGGCAACAAAAGTACAATTACAGTATTTACAGGATTTGGGCTTCGAGCCCCGAACTCACAATTCTTGGGCAACTAGCCCAACTTTACCCCAAAACAAGATTTAACAGAGGGGCAGAAAACCCCATTCATGCCCGCCCAGGAGCACTTGCTCTAAATTACACAGAAAAGCCTCCTCAAGGCATACAACACTCAATTTTCAAGAAAGAGCCACTCGCTGGCTCTAGGCCGCTAATGCAAGGGCTAATCCCATACTAAAGAGGTGACTTTAGAAAGAAACCATTTACATTACGTTAAGGAAGAATTGGTTGTGAAAAATAAGTTCACCTCAAAACAATATGAGTGGGAGCTCGAGAGGGTTAAGCACACTCTATCCCAATATGTAGCTTAAAAGAGAATAGATACTAAGAGGCTTTACATTTTAGGGAAACGTTACATGGTGGAAAAGCTTCGGACCCGCCCCGAGAGTTAAACTGCTGAGCTAGCAAGAAAAGAAGTTATTAAACGGCCATTACCTTATGGATGAACTGCTGCCCGAAGAAAGAGGCGCTTCCCGCCCCCTGCTACGTACTTTACACACAGAAAGATGTTACTGAAGTGGCCCGGAGACCCGAAAATCAGCAGTTTATATACTCTCGCAGAAAGTTCGAGGCGTTTCAGGAATGAGAACACCCGCCCACAAAAACTTTATTGGCTAGGGTTAAGCAAGATATTCAAGTTGGAGAAGATACACCTGATTGGTCATAAATTAATTAAAGAAATTCGGGATTGGCTAAATTCAAAACAAGGGGAAAGAAAGGGTTATACAGCCAACTTAAACAATAACAGAAAGAAATTTAACAAGGAACAAACTTTTGAAATAAAAATTTCTCCAAAAAACAGTTCTTTCACTTCGCACTAGGGTGCACCATTGTAGTTCTTCAGTAGTGTCCTCTAGAAGAGAAAGCCCACACTTCTTACTACAGGTAAAACAATAATACATCGAAAACGACCCAGTTCAGAAACTTCAAACTTTCCACGTAGTGACATCTTCTGAGAAACTTGAAAATTAATACAGTTGATAAAGTTCAGACTTCCTCCAGCAGAGGAGTTTCAACTGGCGCAAGGTTTGAATTAGCGGGGTGGAGGTGTACCGCCCGGTACACTAAGTATGAAAATTACATACAGTATATCATAATACAATAATATTAATAAAAGTGTTAGTCGCTTAGCAACCTGCTAAGTACAGAATGTACTGCGGGATGCTGTAAGCCTTCGCCTGAAATTATTGGAGTGATCAGGTAATGATTTGATTTTATGATTACTCAAATCTGGCTGAACTTAGAGACCTATCAATGTTTCATGATTCGCCGGAAGGTAATTCCGGACAGAATAAAATAAAAATGAAGAAAATCGGTCAAGTAGAACAGACGGACGGATTTGCCAAAGATGCTTTTAGTCAACTCATTTAATATACAGATAATAATAATAATAATAATAATAATAATAATAGGTAATTTAATATTATTTATATTGATGATATCCACAGCTTTAGTCATTTCGATGTGGACATCCATTTCGAAATAGCTGCGTTAACGATGTGATGTAGTCCCGAATCTGCATGGAGGGTTGTATATTAAACGTGCAAAGCAAAATGCTTGTTATTTCACAGCGCTAAATACCACCACTGCTAAGTATCCTACATGGCGAACCCATAGAGAATGTTATCCGTGGTTCGCTGCCTATTACTGCATCATGTTGGGGATTTTCAACAAACTGGTACAGGAAAGTGCTGAGACCCTGGAGTAAAGGTTACCATAGCTCGAATCCAGGCCATGCCCCGGGTGCTAATATTTGTAAAAGGTGGTTACAAGTGCTGATGCCATGACCCGTTTCGTTTTGGCTCGCGGTCGCACAATAATAATTAAGAGGTGCGGTATCGATTGTTTTAAAGGAGAAGTACTGTACCGGCCTGCAGCGGCCACGGCTCTTCTCACAAACATGAGGCGATACATCGTGCTGGACAACTTCGATGGCACTGCACACACCTATGTCTAGAACATGTATCTTCCACGTGTGTTTCCACCCTCGTTCCAGTTAAGTCACGACAAGTCAAGACTGCTTCTTGTGCTACAGGGCCACTTTTTACTGTTTGAAGTTTCCCCTCAACAAATCTGCTTCATCAGGATTCGTAAATTAGTTTACACATTTGTCTTACTTGCTCTCTGTAAAGGGCATACGGAACGGTTAAAATGATCAAAATCAATATATTGTGTATGTATGTTCAGTCTTCAGCCCTAACGCTGGTGGGATCCTCAACAGCTCTGCTGTTTGCTGTGGTGGATTTTTTTTTTTTTGCTATTTGCTTTACGTCGCACCGACGCAGATAATAGTGAACTGCAATACTGACTATTTTGATGACAAATACTTGTTTTATCCTTTTTTGTCAAAGTTGAAAAAACTCAACACTAGGCAAATACCTGTGAAAAAACATTTTATTATAAACCTCTCACCATTAATCTAAAAACTCCTATTTTTATTACCTGCTGCTATTTAACACACATCTGAACATTTCTAATAATTTAGTGGTTCTCTGTTCAAATCTCCAACAACGCCCAACAAGTTTGCTTTTTTCCAGTTCATCTCGCCATCGCAGTCTTTCTCTATCACGTGGAGTAGCTTTTGTGCATTCCGTTCATCCCTTTCCTGGGTACTGCCTTTTCTAACCTACAACCAGCCCTCTGGATCCGTATGGATGTTCGTGATCCATTATGCATCCATTTCTCCTTGTTTGTCCTCTGTTTTCATTCTCCTCGACCATTGATAGGCCAGAGATTCGTTGCATCACTCTCCTTTTGAAGATATTGAGCTCGTCTTAGTTTATTTCGTAGGCTAAAGAAAGCCCTTTATCCTGCCTGGATCGTCCCCTAAACGTCGTTACATTTGGTAAACCATGCTCCCAGCTATTTAAATAACAACAACAGCTACAAAAGTTACATTTTTCTGTTAGATATCAGCATCGTTGAGAGAGAATTGCTCCATGTAATATTTATTGCTTCCTTATTAAATTATATTGAGGCGATCAGAACTTCACTCTAGTACATTACAAAGTATAAATCTGTTAGCTGTGCTCTTGCGCAATTGTATCGGGGATAACGAAGAAAATACTGGCAGTATCCACTCGAAATCTCATGGATATTACGAAAATTAATTTCTCCATAAAATGTGTATTTTTAACTGGATTTATAACTCAAATAGGTCTTCTTTTTAATTTTTTTATATTTCATTCATTCAAACATATTATTTATTGTCTAATAAGCATACCATCATGTTATGAATACCAGTAAACAAAAAATAAAGGAGAAAAATGAGCAGTAAGTTAAACAAAGAAACATGCCTTTCATTAAATATCCATCAGTACACTTTTCCCATCTCACTGTATTATCGTCTCTGAAAATCCCTTAACAAGGAGATTATTCCCCCTGACCAGCATCTTACCTTAATCCTTCTTTCTTCAAAGCTCCAAATCCACCTCATCACTTCGCCGTGAAGTGCACATCACCCGCTACGTATCCCGCCACGAACCCTCAGGTTGGGAATGGATTCAAAACGGCTATTCATCATCATTGGTAATAGAATCTAACTTCGGAAAAGGAATGTCTTGTCTTTTAAAAGCAGCCAAGTCATAAAATGCTATTATTTTGCGAAAATATATATCACAGGAAGTCAGTTTTGTATATTTGTATATTTTACAACTGGTCCGTAAGCCAGAGTGACCTCCTTGAAATATGATCCTCCTGCATAAGACATAATTATCACCTCAGTACATCAAAGTAGATCGCATAGCCAGTCGATAATGCAGGCCTTCAACATAAAAATGTATCGAAGAAATTGAAGATAGCATGGTTAGAACACAATCACCAACGAGCAGGTATCCCTCATGCCGGGGAATGACGTGAAGTCTTAAACCTCGAATAAAGCAGGATATCGGCGTATTTCTATCAAGACAAAGTCCGATACAGCTGACCATAGAATGCAAGATGTAAGGGAAACTGGTCGAGGACGGAGAAGATTATCCTGGACATGAAGTGTCCGACAGTGCCACATCCTCGATCAGTAGCGCTGACTGGAAATTAGAAGAGGAGTGGAGAGGTTCACGTAAATGTATAGACAACAAAACGCACCGAGGATGCAGGGGCGGGGTTCGACAACAAAATTGAAAAAAAATCATACCTACAAAATGGTAAGAATTGTTGCTCTCTGAGCGAATTACGACAGTTGACCGTTTTTTTTTTTTTTTTTTTTTTGCTACGGGCTTTACGTCGCACCGGCACAGATATGTCTTATGGCGACGACGGGATAGGAAAGGCCTAGGAGTTAGAAGGAAGCGGCCGTGGCCTTAATTAAGGTACAGCCCCAGCATTTGCCTGGTGTGAAAATGGGAAACCACGGAAAATCATCTTCAGGGCTGCCGATAGTGGGATTCGAACCTACTATCTCCCGGATGCAAGCTCACTGCCGCGCGCCTCTACACGCACGGCCAACTCGCCCGGTACAGTTGACAGTTTACCAACTTCACTGCGATAATAACAGGTGTTTATAAAACTTTCACGTAAGAAAGAATTACACGTGTATTACTATTAAATAGAAGTACCGCGTGATTATACAATAAAAATCCATTTAGTACTTGACTACTCACAAAGAAAGTGATAGACACTAGACAGAACTATACAGACAAATGGACTGAGTGAGACCTCAAGACTGAGGAACGCGCCTAGCGAGTGGGTGAAGTACACCTCACCATGACCTTAGCCCTTCCTCACAGCACATGCTATAAGTGTAATTACTATGTGATGGCACAAACCTGCGTGAAGCCCCTAGCTTCGAGGGGAAAGAAGAGAAAGGGTTAACTCCTGCTGAACTATTACGAACTATCATCCTAACGTAGTCGCCAGGAGCCGACGTGAACACTTCGGTAGCAACTAGTGTCTCTCAGGCATGCTGCAGCACATGGACTTGTCCGCATACAAAACTCATTTTGTGGGGAACTGAGGTTTTATGTCACTAGATAACAATCGCTCTTTTACACGCCGCTGCGCGAGTATCCACTACTTGCCGAGGAGCTATACGAAAAGATTCGCCGCGTCGAATGATAGTTCGTGCGTATTTCCGCTGAGTATTTTTTTTTATATTTCGAGAAATTAAAGTACTTGATCGCGTGATAACACAGCAGGATTTGTATATTTTTAAATAATTTTTAATTCCTGGTGGTTAAAATGGAATAAAGATATAAATGTTTCTTCACAAAGTGGGGAGGGGTGGGCGACTGCCACCACCCTCTACCTCAACCCCCATTTCTCCGCCACTGTTATCGGTATGGAAAAGGTGATACAGAAAGATATACCAGCAAGAGAATTAACTCATAATGGCTGCAAATCTTCCGCGCAGAGACGTTACCAGAAGAAGGAGGAGAAGAATTGCACTTAGTTATGCTCTCGCGTCGAAAGTAGACTGGACATGTTACTCCAATCCGATTCATCAGTACTAGCCTTACCATTGAGACCTGATTTAAATATTTGTGTCCCGATGGTATTGTAATCCGAGGAATAATCCCCTTTCCGTCGGCTGCCAAACATTCAGTGAGTTATGCCATTTTGAACTGAGGTGCTCATCACGTTCTCTCTGCGGAGAAGATAACACCTCTCTGAAAAAGACTCTCGTTAACACCCACGTAACTGAAACTTGATAGCATGAACAAACGGGATCATTTCTTCATTAAAAATGCCATACTGATAACTTTCTTTCAATATTTTTTCTTTTTTTTTTTTTTTTTTTTTAGTTGCTTTACGTCGCACCGACACAGATAGGTCTTATGGCGACGATGGGACAGGGAAGGGCTAGGAGTGGGAAGGAAGCGGCCGTGGCCTTAATTAAGGTACAGCCCCAGCATTTGCATGGTGCGAAAATGGGAAACCACGGAAAACCATTTTCAGGGCTGCCGACAGTGGGGTTCGAACCTACTATCTCCCGAATACTGGATACTGGCCGCACTTAAGCGACTGCAGCTATCGAGCTCGGTTTCTTTCAATATACCGGCATGTCATTTTTATTGTGGTATCCCACAATCTAGGGATAGTGAGCATGCTCATGATATGGAGGCCCCGGGTTGAATTATCGACCAACTGACTTGGATATGAGAGCTTGTTCGAGAGCAACTCAGTGCATGAGAGAACAATTGAGGAGCTATTGACTGTGAGATAGCGGCCCCGGTCTAGATAACCAAGAATAGCGCCTGCCGTGTGTTTCTGCTTAAAACATTAAAAGTTGGGAAACCTGCAAGTGCGATGGATAGAATATTATTAATTTTAGAGCATTGTGTCCGCCTCTGTGGTGTAGTGGTTAGTATGATTAGCTGCCACTCCTGGAGGTGCAGGTTCGATTCCCGGCTCTGCCACGAAATTTTAAAAGTGGTACTAGGGCTTGAACCGAGTCCACTCGGCCTCGGGAGATCAACTGGGTAGAGGGCGGTTCGATTCCCACCTCAGCCATCCTCGAAGTGGTTTCCCGTGTTTTTCTACTTCTCCTCCAGGAAATGCCGGGATGGTGACTGACTTAAGGTTATGGCTGCTTCCTTCCCTCTTCTTTGTCTATCCCTTCCAATCTTCCTGTCCCACACAAGGCCTCTGTTCAGCATGAGTCCCACGCTCCAGGACACTGCCCTTGAGGCGGTAGAGGTGGAATCCCTCGCTGGGTGCGAGGGAAATGCCAACCCTGTATGGTAAACGGATTAAGAATGAAAATTATACAGCATTTTAGTATGTTCTTTCTACCGAGCTCGATAGCTGCAGCCGCGTAAGTGCGGCCAATATTCAGTATTCAGGAAAGAGTGGGTTCGAACCCCACTGTTCGCAGCCCTTAAGGTAGTTTCCCATTTTCACACCAGGCTGTACTTTAACTAACGCCACGGCTGCTTCCTTCCCACTACTAGCCCTTTCCTGTCCCATCGTCGCCATAAAGACCTATCTCTGTCGGTGCGACGTAAAGCAACTCGAGTAAAAAAATGTGTAGATTCATTTGTAATTACAGCTGGCGAGATGTCATACGGTACTTTTAAATGAGCAAACAAACTGGACCTTCGCAAGAGCCATTGAACTGCCTTTCAGTATTATAAATAGAGTGTATTGCTTTGAATAATGACAATTGCGATTAAGTCACAGACACATGTATTGCCATTAAGGCTGAAAAGAAGTTCATGTAAACATGACTCTGTATTTCTAAGTGGAAAAAATTATGGCTTCATTTTTTTTATTTGGCTATGGGCTTTACGTCGCACCGACACAGATACGTCTTATGGCGACGATGGGATAGGACATGCCTAGGAGTTGGAAGGAAGCGGCCGTGGCCTTAATTAAGGTACAGCCCCAGCATTTGCCTGGTGTGAGAATGGGAAACCACGGTAAACCATTTTCAGGGCTGCCGATAGTGGGATTCGAACCTACTATCTCCCGGATGCAAGCTCACAGCCGCACGCCTCTACGCGCACGGCCAACTCGCCCGGTGGCTTCATTTTATTGGATACTAGCTGTTACCCACGGCTTCGCCCGCGAGGATTTCGTAATTTGATAAAAAATACTTGTTCCTCGGTATTGCACTACGACATTATCTGTAAATCCCTAAAGTATAAAAACTAACCGAAAACTTGGATTTCATTTACCCCAGAACCTCTTTCTAAACCACGTTTGTGGCATTGCCTTTTGGGGCCAAGATGACCAGGCTACCGGTAGACCTAAGTCTGGAACATGCGACCCGGAACTATATGTGAGAAACAGTCCTCTTTTATGTCGCAGAAATAAAGTTTTCTTTATTTGTAAAGGAGATTCCAGATACCAATTTTCACGTCTTTAACATCTTATTTTTTGAGATATAACTATTCTCATAAAGATAATTCAACTCCTTCACTTATTTTTGATCTCCAGCTTAAGTTGATTTACCGAAAACAAAAAGTAGGAGTTTATTTTTAAAGGAGACTAAAAATACCAATTTTCACGGCTGTAACATGTTAATTTTATGAGATATATTGTAGATATACTAATTTTAAAAGTGCCCCACTCCATGGCTGGAGAGTTCATCGTTGAGGCCTTCGGTTCACAGAGTTCCGGTTTCGATTCCGGACTGGTTCGGATATTTTAATCACTTCTGGCTCGAGGACAGGTTGTTTGTGTTTGTCCCAACACTCTGCTCTTCATATTCACTCAGCACACCACATTACCAACCACAACAAGAATACGGAATAGTAATTACGTCCCTACACATAGGGTTGCCGTCAGGAAGGGCATACAGCCGTAAAACAGGGTCAAATACACAACAACAACAACATCATCATCATCATCATCATCATCATCATCATCATCATCATCATCTATATATATATATATGTGTGACTCATTTATCACACCCGCAACCCTATAGCTGTGGAAAAGCGGTAGAAGAAGATACTCATTTTAAAAAATTCACCCGCTTTTTTATTCTTTTCGCCCCCTTAAGTGGATTTTCCAAAACAAAAGTGTGTTCATTTATTTTTAAACGAGATCCCAAGTACCAATTGTAACGTCTCTAACATCTTCAGTTTCTGAGATATGTGTATCCTCATAAAGAATTCAACTCCTTCCTCACCTCTTTTTTTTTTTTTTTTTTTTTTGCTATGGGCTTTGCGTCGCACCGACACAGATAGGTCTTATGGCAACGATGGGATAGGAAGGGCCTAGGAGTTGGAAGGAAGCGGCCGTGGCCTTAATTAAGGTACAGCCCCAGCATTTGCCTGGTGTGAAAATGGGAAACCACGGAAAACCATCTTCAGTGCTGCCGATAGTGGGATTCGAACCTACTATCTCCCGGATGCAAGCTCACAGCCGCGCGCCTCTACACGCACGGCCAACTCGCCCGGTCTTCCTGACCTCTTGTTACCCGTGACCCTCATCACTTAAGTGGATTTTCTGAAAACAAAACAATTGTCTTCTTTTATTTTTAAACGAGATTCTAAATACCAGTTTTCATGTCTGTAACATGTTAGGTTTTTGTGATATATTGTAGATAATCTCGCTGCTGTAGAATTCTGGAGCTGACGTTGCCATGGTTACGGCAGTTCATTTCTTTCTCCGATTCCTAGAGCAGGCGTGGTGTGGTACCAATATCTCCGTAACGGTTAGTTTTAGGGCCTTAAAACATGGTTTTCGGGCCCGTAGGGCCTACCGAGGTTTGTTCTTTGCGTCAAGGTGCTTAAATTGAGCTTTGTCTTGCCCTTGTACGACAAATTCGATATTTTGCCTATATTAGCCTATTATTTTTATATTTCTTCCCCGTGCCCCCACATCGAATTGTGTTGAAAATAAAATACAGCCCATATTACTCACTGGGAATGTATCTTTCTATAGGTGAAGACATTTTTAAACTCGGTTCAGTAGTTTTTGAGCCTATTCGTTACAAACAAACAAATTTTTCCTCTTTATAATATTAGTATAGGTAGACAACGATTTTATAATAAGGATTTAATTATAGTACATTTAAAATTGTAGGAAATATACATTCAGGCTTGCCTTAAGACAAAGGCCCACAAAAAATATTCAGAGATACGAGCACCCTATACCGTCAATACGCTCTAGTCTGTGACGTCCTCAATTGCATGCATGTTATTATCATGCATGAATATGTATACAGTATATTAATACTACTGCAAGGAAACGATGTTGAAGAAGTACGTAATGACAATGAATTCATTTTTAAAATCAAGAATTCCTTTCTAAACTGAATGACCAAATGAGAAATTACGCGAGTAAAAGAGAATAATTCTAAATCAGTTTACTAGAAATCTAGGGAGAAACTCCACTACGGGCTGGAATACATGAATAAATGTGATTTGTGACATTTCCACACGAACAAAATAATATATTTTCTATTTCATAGTCCATTTCTCCAAATTATACCAATGAATCTTCACAAACATGATAGCATTCCCTTGAAGAATTTCTTTCAGGGACATGAAGGATGTTTCCTTAACTTTTAGTATCAAGGTGAAGGAGAATGTCAATCATACACCACTGATCTACATTTAGACCTGTCGCATAGGTAGCAGAATCCTTTATAAGTTGATTACTATTTTCTTTCCTTAAATAATTTCAAAGAAGTTTGAAATTAATCGAACATCCCTCTTAATAAGATATTAGAATCCCGTATTCCTCTTCCTAGCAACGAGTATTTTTCCCCAATTGTTCATGTTGAATTATAACTGTACCTTCTTATTATAATATTTACTACTTTTAAATTAGTCTGGACGCGCGTATCGCGATGAATACAAAATATTCTTCAGAAAATTTGCCTTTGCCTTTTCAATTACTTTTAGGTTGTTCTTGATAAGACAGGGTCAAATGAGTTGTATCCCATAAGTAGAAATGGGACTTATTCTTCTGAAGAAGATCTTCATAGTCGTGTCAACTGGTAGTCTTCGTAGCAGTTTGATGTCGCTCATTGCTATTACCGCTGCTGTCGCCCTCGTTATTACATGTTTCGTGATATTTTACAGAGGTTTGTTATTAAACTTCAATTAACTTAATTACGATCCTATTTACAGAAATTAACTCCCCCGAATACTTTTAACCTACATGGAGAATCTATGAACTCCTTCAGAGAAGCGCGTATGGATTGTGCAATATTTGCTCTACGTTTCTCAACTTCATATAATAAGAGATGATCATAAATGGAATATATAATATGACCTTTCAATGACTGCTAATGGCATGTCAAGGAGTCATTGAAGGTCATAAGTTAAACAGATTCATGTGAACAGCATGGAAGTAATGTAAATCGTTGATGTACGGCTAATTTATGTGTTCATAATATACGAGAGCCGATACAACTCGCAAATCTATGGTAATCTTGTGCTCGGAAATCAGAAGATTAAGCTCAGAACCCCGTGGTATACAGTAGATCGAACAAAGAACAGTTCAGGTACAAGCAGATATTGATAAGGAATAATTACATCAACAGCTGTGAAGAGGAAAGGCCAGACATTGTAATTAGCCCGGAAGACGTCAAAGGAGGCCATAGAATAACTTGGAATCATACTCGGTTGACCATCCAGAAGGCGTATGGTGTGACGTATTACATGTTTAGAAGAATAATCAATTATAGGATGTGTTCCTTTATGAATCTCTGTGGTTAGGAAGGAGTGTTTGCGGTGACAAGTTCCTCAGATGTCAAAATCAGGTGTAGTGAAGGTGTAATATGGTAGCTCTGTGGATCGTAAAGAGCGAATCATTTATTATTGTAAAATAATGGAGATAGAGTTTTGTTTTTTCTGACAATACTTGCATGAAAGAATCAGTTGTCCTTCCAATTTCTTATTGCGATTTTTATTTCATGCCTAATTTAAGTGAGAACTTAGTATATGGAAATAAGATATAGGACCATTATTTGATTAAGTATTGATAGGATGTGACCGCTTTCTCGTCGAAGGGCCATGCCCTAGAGTGGAGATCATGCGAACCACTGAATTCTAGCTGAGCACATTTAGAAGTTTATTATTATCTTCGAACCACGCGCGTCCACTAACGGTCACAATATATATAATTGTGTTATTACTTATCAATTAAAGGCTTCTGGATCCCAGATGGTAAATAGCAATTTTTCTCTCTATATATATAACCTCGATGAATTCATTATTTACACATAAAATGAAATGGAATACGCTCTCTTTCATCTACATCGCAGATATTTAATTAACAAATGTAAAGATTCGTAAACATTTCTACAACTGGACCTGGACCTATTCTTGCTAGAGATGTACTGAGCAAACTACTGAATATTGGCATGTATTCTGTTATATTGCGTTTACCTACTTTGAACTTTAGATGACACTTATAATCCAGAACGCGATGAGTAAATCATGCGATTATTTGGTGTAAAATATGACCTCCATTTCGATTCTACTTGAGAATTAATTTCCAGAAGGAGAATTACTCTAGCAGTTTGAGATACCTTAGGCTACCGTGAGCTAGTCCAGTTGAGTAGATAATTTTTAGAATGTTATCCATTAAAAGTAGGTATTTGAGATTTTGTGATAAATCTCGTGTAGCATTTACCTGTAAGTCGTTTTAGAAGTACTTTCTGATTTTTACCAAATTACAGTTAAACAGTATTCAATTATCCACGTGGTTCTATTGTAAACTCTCCATTTTCTACACCAGGCGGCGTCAACTCAGAGCAAAACAACTTCGGAGCCGGTCTGCTCTCCGCTGTTGAGCAATGAGATCTGCTGGGCGAGCATGGAGGGGAAGTGCATGACGTAATCCGCGCAGGGGTTGGACGTTATTCTTACACCACACAACATTTAAGCCTCTATTTTCTTTCAATAAATGCAAGTATCCCAAACCTTAAGCTACATAATCGTGAAAATGTATTTATTCAAGGCATATTGCACACTGATGTATTTTCCCTTTATCGATGCAAGGCTTTTGACCGTATACCACATAAGCTTATATGGAAATATCCTCCGAGCCCATAATGTTCCAGAAGCCTATGTCCGATGGAACCAACTTTTCTATGACAAAGTCACCAGTGTGGTTCACTGTCCGGTAGGAAGCCCACCCTCATTTCCTATCAATATTGCGGTTCATCAACGTTCAGCACTGTTAGCACGCTTATTTATCCTATGTATGGATACAGTAACAACTGAAATCCAGACGCCATACCCGTGGACCATCTTATATGCTGATGATATATTCCTTGCAGATCAGTCCCGACGGAATCTGGAAAATCTCCTGCATATTTGGAAGTACCTTTTAGGGGAATATGGCTTGCGCCTTAACATCATTAGAACAGAGTATGTACAATGTGGCTTGCATACTGCTGGTAGAATTCGCATCAACAGGCAAGACCTAGTTAAAGCCAGCCCATCACTCAACACCTCAGACGGAAAGACATTACCAGACATCCCAGCACGAGTAAATGCTACATGGCTGAAGTGGCGTTAGGTAACTGGTGTGCTATGTGACAAGAAAATTCCCACCCGCCTGAAAGTCTACAAATCCATGATCCGACCAGTAGCATTCTATGGGTCGGAATGTTGGCCTACAGATAAGAAGCATGAGCAGGTTCTATATGGTATGGAGATGATAATGTTACCCTGGTCACTGGGTCTTACAAGAAATGAAGATGTCCGAAGGCGATTGGGAGTGGCACCTGTCCCAGAGAAGATGCGTGAAGCACAACTTAGAAGGTACGGTCATGTCGTCCTAAGCCCTGCAGACTCAATGATACGATCCCGAGATCGTACCAAGAAAGCGATGGCTCCACTGTATCAGGGAAAACATGCCTATTTTGGGCATCACTGAAACTAATGCCCTTGATCGCAGGAAGTGGAGGATGGGATGTTTAAAAGGGGTCCATGCACCATTGCGGGACTAAACGCTAGGAAGGAAGAAGATGAATAGTTTTCCTCCCATGTTATACTCTATAATCCATGTCCTTTTGGTTCAGCATGATTCATGTTCCGAAATTACCATTATTATTGTTATTATTATTGATATGGCAACAATCTGCCTGCTGTCATTTCTTGATGGATGCAGTACTTCTGCATCCATCTCTTGGCACAGGCCAGAGCAAAGTGTAGCTTCCACTGAAGTCCCAGTCTCACCCATGGCTGTGACAATATGGAAGCTGCTGGGGTGTGGGTCGTGCTGAGTAATGGCATTCAGAGCACAACCAGTGCGTCTGAGTGTTATGAAAGGTATTGCTCATAGGGTCAGTTGTGCTACAATAGCACTGCTTGGCCCAGTGAGGAAAGCAATGGCAAACTACCTCACTCCTCGTCTTGCCTAGTACGCCTCATTTAGGTACTGCCATTGGTTTTTGTGGTTTTCCTATAACTGCATAGCCTTTGGTGGTGCTATTTGGGGATCCAACCAGCCTCTGGGCTGATGACCTAACAGACAGACATTGCAACAATATCTCCGTGCGGTTACTGCAAGTACCGGCACGGTATGCAACCCGCCTGTCCCCTCCTCTCTTCTCACGCGACAGCCAGCCGTCCCGAGCAGAGGAAGTATCGTCTGCTCGCTACTACAGCAACTGCTTGATCACGTCTCTTCTACACGACGCGTGTATCAGGCTTTCATTTCTACGTATTTGTAGAGGAATCTTCATTACGCAGGTCGACAGTGTTTCTGATGCAGAATCGGTCTATATTTCGGAATTGTACATTTGTTATATAAACATGAGGATTTGAAAATCAAACTAGCGTCTGGACATCACGTGCGAGGACGGACTACAGTATCTCACTGTAATGAGAAAGGAGTGCCGTATCTAATAACTTTTACTGGGTAATTATCCGCCACCTTGAGTTATTAAAATCGCCTTGCTGCGTGGCTAGCAAGTAATGTAACTTGTCAACACGTTGTGTGAAGTGTGTGTGTGATCTATAAGTTTACTGCGGAATCAAACAGTGGATATTTTAAGAAAATTTGTGGTGCGTAGACACTCGGAAAGTTAATTTTTTCGCTCAAAGTTCAACAAATGGACAATAAATGGCTTTAAAACAATCCAAAGCGCATTTCAGACGATAGAATGACTCTTCAGAAATTGAAAAGAGTCCACGATTATCAATTCTGAGCGTCAAGAGGGATGTATATGCATCGTCTTAAACCTACGGCGACCAACAATCCTGAGACTAGTTGCGTACAACTGGCGCACCAGCGGAGGACATCTACTGCCCTAGCGCTGGAAGAGCGTTGAATGCATACTATGTAGATACCAGAACGAGTCGAAGGAAAAATTGTCACTACTGCCTCTCTTATCCGTGGTGATTATAGACCAAAAACTTAGTAAACGTCCTTCTGATTGATAGCGAGGCGTGATCATGCAGGGAGTCCGATTAGCGCGTCCTCTCTCTCTCTCTCTTCCCGATTCTCTATCTCGTAACTCGCTTGTTGACATGTTGTGTTCAACCACTGCGCACAGTGCTTAGCGCGATGCGTAGACGAAGACTAGGCAACGAGGGGAGTGGGAGACGAGGCAGTCCTCTTCGACTGCCCCTCTCCACATGCGCAGCCGATTCCCGCGCAGGACGTTTACAAAGTATTTGGGCTATAGTGGGTTAGTCGTCAACTTGCGCTGCGAGCGATACGGACAATCGCCAAACACGTGTTTACATGACCCATGTTGGCGCGCTACAACTTGGGATGTTGGCGTGAAGTACGTTCAACCGTGTTCCTAATCATGTCGAAAGACAGTGCCAGTAATGTTCCTTATGTGTGATACCAAGCAGTCAGAGTGTTACGTTTGTTATTAATAATAATAATATTATGCCGTTCTGTTTCTTTTCGGGTTGACGGTTAGAATACAATAAAATACCCGACGTTAGGCATATTTTAACGAAAGGATCTAATTATTTGGGAGTGTTCATTCTTCTTCAGTGCAAAGGGAATCCGGAGATAATTTGAAGCTAAAAAACCGTTTCGCGAAATTCCAAACGTAACGGATGCCTGCTCAGAAACTTTGAAGAGCAGAGATACAAATTATTATTCACTTTGTAGAAGACCATCGTGATAATGATCTTTAGTTTTCATTTCTAGGAACTATTGTCGTGAAAATAGATTCAACACTAGCAAATATAAACAGTGAATGATATCATCAGCTTAGGACGAAATTTAAAAATTACTTGAGTATAGGATTTCACTCTTACAGTGACAGAATTCAGGTGTTTGCTCACACCGGACAGGAGAATAATAACCGTCATGACAAAATACCACTAATTTCTAGTCAAAATCATGCCGATAGAACAAATTATCTTGCATCAAATAAGTGTTCTTCACATAACTCTTGACTCTAGTTAGTACTGACTCACAGAAAGGGGACACTCCTCTGTCACCAGCAATTAGTAGCTCCAAAACTCACCTGAAAAGAAAAAATATGTAATATTAATTTATATAACTAAGAATTACGTGTTTTTATAAAGATATTTTGTATTTCCAGTAACTGAAACAATGAAGACAATATATGCTACCATTTAACCCAAAGACAAAGCCAAAGTCACCTCCGTTACAGGCCATGAAGGCCTTTGGAGGAGTAGAAGGTAAAGGCTTCCACCATTGCTAACCGCGGCACGTGATGGGGTAGAGTGGTTAGCTCTACGCCCGGCCGCCTTTATCCCCAGGAATTAACCTGGTACTCATTTTTGGTGTAGGCTGAGTGAACCTCAGGGCCATATGCACCTCCGGAAGTGCAAATCTCGTTTCTTAAATTTTACGATTTCCTGACGGGGATTCGAACCCACGTCCTCCCGGGCGAACCGAGCACGCCTTTACCGCCTCGGTCAGGTAGCCCCTCACCATTTAACCCACATCTCTGAAATCGCACTAGTGTCATTAAACATCCACCGTCCCCAGCCCAACTACGAAGGAAAACAGATCTGCAGAAAGAATGGCAAAAGTACTGTTATAATTCACAATTGCCTGCACACTAGGATCGAAATAGTTATTAACAAGGAATAATAAAATCCAGAAATCCCCCGTGGAAGATGAAATTCGCTTCGACTTGGTTTCAACGTACCAAGGAGCTTATGGGCATCTCTAGGAACTTAAACAGGTAGTATATGAAAATGAGCCTGAAAGTCTGGTCACCTTCAGCAACTGATAACCGAGATATTTCAAGCAGTTATACTCCCACATGCTTCAACAAGCAAGAATGTCTTTAAAACGTCGTGATGAAATCTGTATGTATCATGTTGGCCGACATTTCGAGCACTTGGTGCGCTGAATATGCTTCCATCTTACAGGCCATCATGTCGTAGTCGAATCATCCGATGAAAATGTTCCTTTTCAGGGAAAAATAAAAATTCACTTGTTGGAACAAGTAGGTATGCTGCCGTATCACATCCACTCTAAATGGCATAAAGCAAAGAAAAAAGTGCAACAGCCTTGAAAATGAACCTGTTTCTAGGCTGCTTGGCTCCGCAAATGCAGGAATGCGTGATTTAGCCACCTCAGCTACAGCGAACTATGATGTCTACCTGGCACGGATAGTGGGGCATGGACAGATGCATCAAACGAGTCCGTGCTTTCCCACTTTCGCACCAGGAAAGTGCTGGGGATGTACCTTAATTTAGGCCACGGCCGCTTCCTTCCCATTCCTAGACCTTTCCTATCCCATCGTTGCCAGAATACCTATCTGTGTCGGTGCGACGTAAAACAAATAGCAAAGAAATCAAACGAGTCTATGGACTGATAACTCAAACAACAACCTGAAACATGCTCCTCACATCTATCGGCACCTCCATACCAAATTAGTAATAACTATGTCGAAAATATTTCGTTTAGAAATTCGATTATAAAAGACCGTCCGCATCCCGACGAGTGACATTTGTTCTCCTGATCCCACAACGGTTAACATTGTCGAGATGGGACATTTAAACTTCCCTTAAAAGCAATAAAATACGTCCGCAGAATTCATTATGATGTTGCGTTTTACTTATATAACACGAAGAGCAGATCACCAGAACCCCTGTTTGACTATTCAAGCAATTGCTAATTGTGATCTTAATAATCTCCTCAACACAAAGGACAGCTTGGAAGTTACGTATTAGCAGCCTCATTTCATCCAGTTGTTTGATTTCTTCATAAAGTCATCCTTGTATGATGTTATTGAGGAATGCTGTTCTAGGTCTGCTACTGGGAATTCTGCCTTTAACACATCCTTCCGCTAGCATGATGGACAAATTGGAGTATCTTATCAGCAGGCTGATAAGCTGAGTTTTCCTTATATCCACGGCATCAACGGGTCTTTACCTCTCGTGTTAGAAAAAAACATTTCTTCATTCGTTTCCTCCTGTCCAAGATATTCAAAACATACTTTGCAGCACCATATTTCAAATGCTCCCAGCGTATCCTTTCTATTTTTCTGAACTCTAATACGTATGCTTTTAAAAATATGATTATCATGAGAATGTTGACGATGCCTGTTGTTTAAAGGGGCCTAACATCTAGGTCATTGGCTCCTTAATGTACGAAATGAGACGAAATGTAATGACAATTTAAAAGTTCAAAATCATCCACTAACCTGAATAAAAAACGTGATTATGAAAGAATGGAAAGATATGAATTTAAAACAATCAGTGGATCTGACCCGCAATGCCCCATCTTCCCAGAAACTATCATAAACAATAGTATTACTGACCATGGCACTGCTTCTAAAGCACAATCCTGAATCGAGGATGCTTGCTGTCTGAAGAGGTCCAAAATCCAGGTCAACGGCCCCTTATAATGGTACTAATCGCTAGTAAAGTAGAACCATGGTATTTGGCATATTACGGTACTAATCAAAAGTAGCGTAGACTCACGGTGTTCCACACATTATGCTACTATTCACAAGTATTGTACGTCGCACAGGTAACGCAGACCTATGGTCACATACTGGCGATGCTCATAGGCAACTCAAACCAATGGTGTTCCTCACCTAGGTGTACTTATTACGGGCGCCGAAATTCCCATGGTGTTCGTCACATAGTGGGTACTAATCACAGGCAACGCCCAGACCTGTGGTGTTTCTCACAATGGTACAAAGAACGGGTACTCCAAACCCCATAGTGATTCGCTCCCTGTTGCTACTAATCACAAACCTGTTGTGTACCTAAGATAGTGGTACTACTCCCAGTTAAAGGCGACCCATGGTGTTCCCCGCGTGATCGTACTAATCACAAGTAGTTTCATGGTTCTAATACAATCATCCCTTGGTCGCCTCTTATGACAGGCAGGGGATACCGTGGGCATATCCTTCGTCTGCGTCCCTCACCCTTAGGGGGTTGAGATAGAGAGAAAAGAAAAAAAGAAAGGATCAGTCACTTCGAAAAATGAAGTAACAGACGAAGAAAGGCAAGGGCCACGTAGGGCGTGAAAATGAAAGACTCCCTACACCCCGAACGCTCTAATACCATCGGGGTGGGAAAAGAACAGGATTTGACCAAGCAAGGTCAGACAGGTTAGATGAAAGTGGGGAACTTGGCACAAGTAAGTGGAAGCAATGCCAGGACATAGCTAAAGGCCTCGTGGTCGCCTATCCACACTCCCAAGTTAAGAGCCGTTGAGGTCCTTTTAGTCGCCTCTTACGACAGGCTGGAGATACCATGGGTGTATTCTCCGTCTGCGTTCCCCATCCACAGGGGTTTTGCAAATGTCTTCCGTGTTGTTAGCGATATGGTTTAGATACCAGTAAAATTTTTACTGTGTATTAAATGCTTGAAGGTATATTATCATGGTTACAATTATCTTTTGACGTCCACCATCTGATGTTATGAGCGAGTTGACCGCACGGTCTGGGTGACGTAGGAATGAGCTTGCATTCCAGAGATGGTGTGTTCTAGCCCAACTGTCCGCAGCCCTGGAGATGGTTTCCCTAGCAAATGCTAGGGCTGTACCTTAATTAAGGCCACGGTCGTTTCCTTCACAGCCCTAGTCCTGTCCTCCCCCACCCGTCTCTGTTGGTGAGATGTACAACGAATGGAAAAGAAGTTTATGAGGTCGCTTACGTAAGAAAACGGCTTTACTTGTTGTAGACCATCTAACCAGATGTCAGTTTTCATATGTCGGTATAACACTACGGTAATATGACCTGGTCAATCAGAATGCATTTTGGAAAAGTATGGTCGCTGATGGCCTCTGCCATTTCCGAAAGTGCTGCCATCTGGTATGATGTGTAGTAAATATTACAACTGATTAGCAATTGTTTTTGCGTAAAGGCAGGGAAAAATGTGTGTTTGAATTGTGTAAGCATGTGATCAATATATTCGTTTGAATAATTTTTCCTATTTGTGGTAAAACGTAATTAGTAAGTTCATTTGGAAATATTTGATAGATTTCCAAGTTATTTGAAATCATTTGAGAAAATACTAGGTAAAACAATAAGGAATCTGCGAACTGGGCTACATTGACTTGATAGAATTCTTCATACTTCTTAAGTAAGGACCGTTTTGTTGTGGACACTAGTAGTTCGCGCGCGCGTCGCGACGGGTGCGTGCGTCGTATGCCGGCATGCCTCGGGAACAACGGTGCTCAGTTGCAGCTCTGTTGCTAATCTGTATGGTTCTGTTCTGTGCTTCCTCAAATGTTCAACATTATCCACTCGCCCGCCCCGTTGTTTCTGAAAACCTAATGTGCCCTTTTAAAACATTCGCTTATGGGTGCACTAAACGTTAGGAAACTTTGCTCCCGTTGGGTCCCGAAACTCCTAAGGAAAGACCACAAGAACAAAGGATTTGAGTGTTCGATGAATGAGGTTTTTGGCTCGTTATGGTGAAGAAACGACATCAGAAACATCACACAACTATCGATCAGCACAGCTATGGACCTGTTTAGGTTAAAGATTCTACCTGTTCTGACATATGGCCTAGAATTGGTGGGAGAGTACCTCACATACAAACAGCTGGAAGCATTGAGCGAGTAAAGGCTAAATACCTGAAGAGAATTTTAGGAGTCCCACAGAATGCAAGATCGAGGCTAGTGTATGAGCTTACCAGGGAGACCTTGTTAATAGAGGATCTGAGATGCGAGCTCATACTTCCAGCTAGTACCAGCTTCAAACAGCTTATACAAGATCTGCATGAGAAGAAAAACAACACACCGGAGGACTTCTATGCAACATCTGGTACGCAAGACAGGACCTGGATGGAAGCTAATCATGATATGCGCCACGTGACGACGAGACTGGCGATTCATGGTTTTCACCACAATGTGCGCTGCAACAAATAATTTCACGAACGAAATGACAAATGTGTATGTGAGTTATGCTTGGAATTCTGACATAGACACCATATTATAAAATGCAGGAATAGACAGAAATCAATCGTAGTAATGCAACAGTAATGAAAATACTTTTCTTGCACGGCATGTATGCGTTTTCAATAATAAAATTACTTTGTTCAATTTAATTCTTCTATTTCACGTTATCAGATAAACGTATGTGGTGCAGATAGCATAAATAGGCCGAATTCGATCCTAGATGCCCTCATCAGCTGATCAACATAAACGAACTTGTCACAATCACCAAAGCGAGAGGATTATGGAAATAAAACACACACAAACACTGCGAGAATGCGTTGTGGTTGGCCAGTACGTATTATCGTAGTGTTATACCTAGACGCCGGTGTCAGATTACCGTCACCAATCTATTCTTCTTCTTACTAACCGTATGACAGCTTTGCAATGATGAGCAACACTTATGATCTACTGTGGCTTGGGATTAAATCCTTCGTTGTGCGCGTAAGAACGATCAATGCGTCCACCTAAATCACTCGCACTTTGCAATCATCGTGACTCGTCATCAGCTGAGAGAGAGAGCTCCGTCCTCATTCCGAGCATACCGAACTCAGTCTAGTTTGTTCTGCCATCAATCAAACAACGAACTCCGAAATGAGCTAAAATTCTTGACATACCGGCTGATTTGTTCCGTTCAGTCAACTACCTCGTCATTGCGAAAACAAAGCGCGTATGTCCTCGTCTCAGTGGAACACGGACTGAATTGATTCGTATCTTCATCTTCTTTGTACCTGAAGATTATAGAGGTAAGGGAGTATTCTGCCGGAAGGCAGGTTCGAAACTCCGCAGAGGTGTGCCTGAGCCGGAGTTTACGTACGGTAGGGTGGCCAGTTTCTTTCCGCTCCTCCATTTCCTTACCCTCCACCAACAGCGCGTGGCAACCCATCCAAATCTTGACCACGCCCAATGTTGTTTAACTTCGCAGATCTCACGGGATCCGGTGTTTCAACACGGCTACGCCGTTGGCAAGATTATAGAGGAAGAATGTAATAAATCTGAGCGAGCTGGCACTGCGAATTGGGTCGCGTAGCTGTGTGCTTGCATTCGGGAGATGGTGGGTTCCAAGCACTGAAGACTTTTTCCGTGGTTTCCGATTTTCATACCAGGCAAATATCGAGGTTGTACGTGAATTAAGGCCAAGTCCACTTCCTTCCAACTCACATCCCTTTCCTCTCGCATCGTAGCCATCAAACCTATCTGTGTCGGTGTGACGTAAAGCGGATTGTTAAAAAGGTTAATGATCATCAGTTATTATTACGTACAGAATGATAGAAATTCGATTTACAAATACTTAATACCATAATATCCCAACAACTGTAGTTTATAGTTAAATAAGAAATGCGACAAAGGTTCAATCTCGACGCACAGTTGGTAACTTTTCCGCGCGTTGCTATTAACAGTGTTTTACTTAAGCTCTTTAAGTCTTTATGCGTTTTCAATCGTGAAATTGCCATCGTTTTCCCCCAGTGTAGCAGTGGGCTCATCAGTTGGAATGCTACTTGTTACTGCGTTCGTAGCACATAATTTATTCCCACTTCCGTCTCCGTAGCGTAAGGGTTAGCACTATTTGTTGCATTACTTACGCGCCTGGGTTCGATTCAATTCGACTCGATTCCCGTACTACCAGAAATTTAAGAATGGCAGGAGGCTGGTCTGTGGTTGAAGTGGTGCATGCAGCTCACCTCCATAGGGGGTGTGCATGAAAAGAGCTGCACCACCTCGGGAGGAGGACACGAGTTTAGTTTCTTACTTGATTGCTGGATTATACCTATATGGAACTATCACACATCTTGATCACAGCAATAATATTTTCGCATGGCATATCCCCCAACCGAAATGATGGCTTTCTTCTAGTACACTGTTGACAACGAGGGCTAAGTACAGAAATATTTTCAGAGTAAAATTACAACTAACCATCTAGAGGGAGCTGAATCTGACAGCTCACTCAGCGACCTCATGCTTAATTATGAGAAAGTACCTAGCTTCAGCTAAGCTTTGATTAACGTAAGACCACAGACCAAAACTGTACAGAATTTCATTTTCTACCTCAGAGACTCCTTTAATTCCACTTCTGAATAAGACAACATAGATCATTCTTGTAACTACTTAAAGCACGAAATGCATCCGTTCTTCAAAAGCGACTATATTGTGATCGTGGGTGGATTATCAGGTTATTCGTGCATTATAAACATGTATTTAAAACTTAACGAAACACCGTAGTGCACATTATTTTTGTGCTTTTGAACTAAGCTTTATCTAAGTTGAGTTGTTAGAAATCTAACTTCTGTGATAGCAAAAAATTCCGCATCAGGTGACAATAGATCATCGTATCCATTGTTGTCGGCTTAGCGTCTCTGTGAGAAAGAACATTTATGTTATTCATCTGTGAGTATGGACTTCAGTATTGTCCCGTTGTGGCAGAAAAGCATTAAAATACTGTTTTAAAAACTAATAAAACATTGTTGTGCAATGAAAAATAAACATTCGAGTCGGGAGAGTCGACTGCTAAATTGGCTGCAGGTTATGCAATAAGAGTAGTTGCCTGCAATTTCAAGAAAAGAACAGCTGGAAAATGTTGTGCGGAACAATGACAATGGTGTAACTCGAAAAACGTCAAAGTTTAAGAAACCTACCTATGTCGGTGAAGAAACAAAACCTCATAATCGAAAGCGACTTTCAACCTATTAGGTCGTGTTACGTACATTTAGTACGTGTTGAAGAGATGTTATGTACAGAACAAAAATGGCCAACCAGACACCAGTGGGATCCGAACCCACAACCTCCCGATTTCGCGTCGGTTGCTCTACAAATTTAGCTAAGGTGGCCTAGGCTTTGTTCTGTTGGAAAGGATCTAAGTTACAGGTATGGTACTACTACCATCACAATGTAGAGTGCGTTTAAGTTGACCGTTGAGGGCCAAGTCAATGAATATTGAATTTTCACGACCACATTATAATCGAAAGAGACTTTCAACCTATTAGGCCATTTTTGTGGTCGTCAAAATTCAATATTCAATACCTCATAAGTCACTATGTATAGCTATCTATAATTTTCCTTAAGAATTGTCGCGCCTTCCAGTCCCTGAGAACAACGTTCGTAGTGTTCATTTTCCTATGCTTCAGTGTAAAGGAAAATTAACCGTAATACATTATATAATAGAGATGTGTATACACGTCATACAAACCTACATTCCTACCAGTACAGGTTCATTCTCCATTACACGTTAACATAACGAAGTAAACAACGAACGTTGCTCTGATGGACAGCATATCCACACGTTGTTGGGAGATGCGACCATTCTTAAGAAAAATAATGGATATGAAGAGCATTGTAAGATACGAGGTATCGTTTTTTCAACGACGATATATAGAAGATGATCCAACCCAACGACTGACAAAACATGGGTACGCAAGACGTTTTCATCGCAGTTACAATGTTTACGGATAAATTTAAAATGATCCAGGAATTTTCACTAAATTCGATTTTCCGTGTTTTGGGATGGTTTACGCAAGTTCTCCCCCTCATTAGCCCGAGTAATGCGGTGTTTACTGCATTTATAAATTCATACCTTCTACAGAACCTGGCGAATCTCAATGAAATCTGGTTAAATATATCCAATTACGTGCAGCAAGCGTTCAGAGAGAAAAAAAAAATCCTTAGAGTCTAGGACAAACGTTTAGGTACTTTCATGGAAATAAAATGTGGTCTTAAATGCTTCTGAAAGTTTAATATCATTAACAACTCTCAATAATTAATGTTGTTGGCTTTACGTCACACTAACTACACTGATGTTCATAAAGGCTAGATATAGGAATTTCATATTCACAGGACATATTCAGTAGAATGTTCTGCAGAATCGATTAGCATTTCAGTCACCTAGGTTCAGCATGTATCCTGTTGCTTGTTGTAGGAACTTGGTCCTCTACGGGCACTGATACTTGTTCCATGCGTCATGGAATCGACGCTTATGAGGCGCGAATGGCGTCCTTGGGTAAAGTCATCCATGCTTCATTCTGGTAATTCCAGACTTCATCTTTGATGGTTGGCATTAGGTCACAGCGCCGCACCCGTTGCTTCACCATATCACACACATTTTCGATTGGCGACAGGTCCAGTGACCGGGCAGGCCAGGGCAAGTCTTGACATCCTGTGACAACAAGAAGGCACGAGTTCATGCTGTAACACGTGATCGCGGATTTTCCTGCTGAAATATGGCGTCTGCGGTGTCGTTCAAAAACGGTATGGCTACGGGACGCAGGATGTCATTAACTAGGTCAAACTGGTCATAGTGCCCTGGACACGCACCAACTGTGATGTGCGGTTAGCACCCCCACACCATAAGGCCTTGAGTTGGTGCTGTATGTCTTGTAATCCAGTTAATGTGATGCCCCTCCCCCTGTCTGTGGCGAACCAAAATGCGGCCATCATTTTCAAACAAACAGGACCTGGATTTATCCATAAACACTATCTGCTACCATTCCTGTTCCCCGTGACGTCGTTCCATACACCATTGCAATCTAGCATGTTTATGCACATTAGTCAAATGTAGGCGGAGAAGTGGACGACGCGCCGGTAACCCAGATCGTAATAAACGGCGACGGACTGTCACTCCTGACAGGATACGATTTCGCATACGTCTGCGAGGCATCCTGCACGTCTGGTCATGTCACACTGATCCATTGCCTTTGGTTTATAGCGACAACAAGTGCTGCAGGTACAGTTTAGTAGTCGGTGGTGGTGCGCCGAGATATCGATATGGACTTCGAACCTGCGGGCTGAAATGTTTCAAATGCTAAACATGTTTTCAGACGATTCTAATGCACATGTCCTATGAATATGAATTTTCTAGTCTTTTAAGGTGTTCTAGTTCTTATCGATATGGGTGTAATTTTACGGGTTTTGGAGACGCCAAGGCGACGTAATTTAGTCCCGCAGGTGTTCTTTTACGTACCAGAAAATCTACCGACCCGAGAGTAACGTATCTCAGCACCTTCAGATACCGCCAGACTGAGTCAGGAACCTGTGAAATTGGGATCAGAAGGCCAGCGCCTAAACAGTCTGAACCACACAGCCCGGCCCAGCAATTCTCATTTTGCGTAATGAAATAATTAGTACTTTAACCAGTCACTTTTTAAAATTAAGTTGTATTCCACAACGCGCTTAAGAGCTTATACTCTATCGTCAGATGCTGAAAAGAGCTGATGATAACACACAACGTTTCTAACATCACCATAATCATGAGCTGCAAAATTCTCGCCAATAACTGATGTTAGAATTCTACAAGTGGAATGCGGTTTAAACGTTAAAATCTGCTTTACATGTAGATTGTTCCATTCCGTTCCAGTGGATTGCATTCCGTTTAATTTAATCCTGATGTGTGATGATGGTAACATCACTCGTTCGTCTAACTAAATTACGTAATAGATCTTTGTGAGCAGAACAGGTGGCTTGAATAACGTCGACAGGATCCAGGGTCAAATGAGGGCCCTTCATTATGTACTAACAATCGACTTGGCTGCTCGATCATTCAGCGAGTTGTTTCATCTGTCACATGGCCTCTACTCTATGATATACAGCCATGTGTACGTTAACCAGAAATCGATTTGAAATTATATCAGTGGGAATACAAACTACCAAGTACTCACTCCACGATTATGTTATTGAGACGTGGATGGTTCACTTACGGCAGTGAATTTATAATTAAAAGAGTCTGTCAATGATAATAAAAACAATAATAATATTAATGTCCGCCTCTGTGGTGATTAGTTGCCACCCCCAGAGGTCCGGGTTAGATTCCCAACTCATCCACGAGATGTTACAAGTGGTACGAGGGCTGGAACGGGTTCACTCAGTCTCGGGAGATCAACTGAGTAGAGGTGGGTTCGATTCCCACCGCAGCCATGCTCGAAGTGGTTTTCCGTGGTTTACCACTTCTCCTTCAGGCAAATGCCGGGATGGTACCTAACTTAAGGCCACGGCCGCTTTCTTCCCTCTTCCTTGTCTATCCCTTCCAATCATTCTATCCCCCGCGATCGGCCATTAACAAAGGCCGATGTTCAGCATAATAAACTAGGCCACCTGGAAGAGTTACCGGTCCTCCTCCCTAGTTGTATCCCCCAACCCAAAGTCTCGCACTCCAGGGCACTGTCCCTGAGGTGGTAGAGGTGGGATCTCTCGCTCAACCCTGGAGGATAAACAGATTAAGAAGGACCAGACATGACAGTCACTGCGGTACCTATTTATTGAAGGATTTCTTTCTATACGACATTCGTTGCTGCAATGAAAGACGACAGGAAAAACCGAAGGACCCTCCGATTTGTCCAGCACAAATCTCACATCGAGTGACCGGGATTTGAACCACGGAACCCATAAGTGAGAGACAGGCGCGCTCTCGCCTGACTCACGGCGGTTCCGATAGTATTAGTAATAATAATAATAATAATAATAATAATAATAATAATAATACTCGTTTGGAGTCATAAAGTGGGCTACAACTGAGTTGAAGGATTTTCAAACGAATGTGTTACTGACAAAACACAACATGCATCATCCAAAATCAACCCCAGAAAAACTCACTCTGCCTCGTTCTGATGGTGGTCGTGGACTAATAGACCTTTAGAAATTACACAATCAACAAATCGCATCACTAAAGTGCTACTTCACACATAAATCAGAAACCTCTGCCCTACATAGTGCAATGGTTGTAGCAGATAACGGTTTTACACCCCTCAATCTGAACACCCCGGGTTCACATACAATGTCATTCTCCATAAACGAGGAAAAGATCGTTCTGTGGAAAAAGAAACCTCTTCATGGACGGTATCCAAATAAGTTAAATCAGCCATATATCGACAAACAAGCGTCGCATGAGTGGCTGAAACACACTGATATATACCCAGAAACAGAGGGCTTCATGTTCGCCATACAAGATCAAGTCATTGCCACAAGGATCTACAGAAAGCATATACTGCATGATCCGTCTGTCTATTCAGATCTGTGCCGGCGATGTAATACATCACCAGAAACTATCCAGCACATAACCTAAGGTTGTAAATTAATGGCAAACACAGACTACAGGTACAGACATGACCAAATTGCAAAAATCATTCACCAGAAATTAGCCCGACAACATAACCTAATCCATTGTACCACAGCATATTGGAAGTACAAGCACCAGTCAGTCTTGAAAAGTAAAAATTAAAAAATTTACTGGGATGGAAGTGTCATTACTGATAAAAATATTAGCTTACCTGCAATAGACCAGATATAACTTTTGTAAATAAAAACAAGAAAATCTGCTTCGTAATTGACATAGCATGCCCTAATACTCACAACCTCCAATCAACACATACAGAGAAGATTTCCAAATACACAGACCTGGCTTCAGATATCAAAACCATGTGGAAACTCAACAATGCTATCATAATTCCAGTAGTGATTGGATGTAATGGTATTATACCAAAGACACTACACAGGAGCATTCAAGCTCTTAATCTCCACCCTCTCACTTACAGAGAATTACAAAAAGGAGCTAAACTGGCCATTTGCCATATAATAAGGAAATTTATTGACATGAACCACCCACCATATACAGTGGACTAATAAAAATCGTCCACTAATAATTTTGACCATTTATGTACAGTAAATATCTCATAAATATCGTCAAGTTTATTTGTCAACAATGTAAGTATATACCGATATGTATGAAGCATATGTGCGTATGTACTAAATAGTACTTCTTCCATGTACGTTGTACGAAGAAGGTCATAAACCCAATTATAAAATTGTGAATTATATTATAATAATAATAATAATAATAATAATAATAATAATAATAATAATAATAATTACAGTAATTCCTATTTCAGTCTTCAGGACATGAAGCCCATCTGATGGCCACAATCGTTATGGCGTCAACTCTGTATCGTCTGACAACGTGGTTAGCCGGTTCGAATCCCGTTGTTCGAAAAAAAATCACCATCAGAATGTTGCGTAGGTTAGAACTGGTGGTGGTATACAATTTGTAATCACGAGATTGCGTGCGAAAATCCTGGATTAAATTCTAAACTTCTCCGCAGTGCTCATATGGAGTGAGGGCATACGACGCTGTTGATGGTGATGCGTCGGTCAGATGGAGACGTTAAGCCTTGAGCAGACCCCTTGGTGCTAATCGACAGCAGTAGGCTATGTGCCGACACCAGGTTTCATTCCCTCCTTTCCTATCACATATCATCATCTATTTCATCTCATGAACTCCTCTAATAAGGATGGCGTCAGGAAGGGTCGCAACGAAGATTCATCTCCCGTTATACCCGATCCCTTAGAGAAACCGAACAAGGGTTTGACATACATGCCCTATTTAGTAATCAATCTCAGAATTCTTAGTATAACTAGAGTTTATTGAAACTGAGACGCTTATGCCAAATTTTATATACTGTATTTTTCATAGAGGTGAAGCGAATGAATAGCAGATTCATGGCTCTGCCACGAAAATTTGAAAAGTGGTACGAGGGCTGGAGCGGGGTCCACTAAGCCTCGGGAGGTCAACTGAGTAGGGGCGGGTTCAATTCTCTCCTCATCCATCCTCGAAGTGGTTTTCCGTGGTTTCACACTTCTCCCCGAGGCAAATGCTGGGATGGTACCTAACTTAAGTCCACAGTCACTTCCTTCCCTCTTCCTTGTCTATCCCTTCCAGTCTTCCCATCCACTTACAAGGCCCCTGTTCAGTATAGCAGGTGAGGCCGCCTGGGCTAGGTACTGGTCCTCCTCCCCAGTTGTATCCCCGACCCAAATTCTCAAGCTCCAGAACACTGCGCTCGAGGCGTTAGAGGTGGGAGCCTTCGCTAAGTCCTAGGGTAAAACCAACCCTGGAGGGTAAAGAGATTAAGGAGAAGAAGAAGAAGAATTGAACGGACCAGAATCACTACGGTACCTTATCCTAATGTGCATCAATTGCTTCCCATGTCAAAAATCAAGAGGCCAGAGTCGCGAGTACAAGAAGTGACATTTTACCGTGATACTTTGATAACCGTTTCAATAGATGAAAAGTGAATTCCCACGGAGTAATTTGAAGTGTTGCTATTAGTCCTGCTTGAGTTGACTACACTGCCTTGCTCAATACATCGCAAAAATTCGACGGAGTGAAATGACGGCAGTATTTTACTGAGAGAACAGAGCATTATTTGGATTACGTAATAAATAGAAATGTTCTGACTCGTGAGAAACATTTTACATATAATTATGTACACATTTCCAGATGTATCTTCAAATTCAGAAATTATTGGGCATTTGTATGAATAGTTGTCATTCACTTTCGTTCCATAACCTGAACACCATTTTAATTTACAAAGTACGGGGTAACTTTGATTGATGTAATGGGCTGATTTTTTTATTTATTCCAGTATCTCAAAGTGGGCATATTTATATTATTTAACACCTTAAAGGTGTCCACTTTTGTCCAAAAATTACAAAAGTAAACAAGGTTCCGTCTCGTACAATACTTTCACTGATCAGACTATTCAAGATACGTTAAAGAGCATACGTGAGGGTGGGATGCCAATAATAGCAGCATAAACAAAGTTCAATATTTCTTATGGCACCTTATAACAGGTTGCCTATCAGTCTTGGAGTCCAACCAATCTGCTCGAATACTGAGGAGCGAAATAACTTCGGAAAAGGAAGAAGACGTACAGTGAAAGTGTTCAAAGACCTGGGTGATTTTCTTCAAAATTCAGGACTGTAAAGAAGGCTGTTATATTATCTTGTCATTCATTTATTAATATAAATAATGATCTGTAAGCATTTTAGACATCTTCTAAACACATTATCATTGATGGAGTAAGTAAAATATCCTTTCATTTATTTAATTTGGGAGTCTCTTAAAATCTTACTTGTAATAATGGAATTATCAAAGTAGCCCCCGTACCAGTTTTGTTACGTCAATGTTAATTTTCTCTGTAATATTTATCAATACAATTGTTTCCTTACAGTCACAATCCAATGGGCCATAGAATCTGATAAGAAATTATTTTACAGAAGAATACCAATCAAACTCAGAAAATAAAATCTAATCACCGAGCGAGTGGGCGCGTGGTTTGCGGCACGTAGCTGTCAGCTCGCATTCGGGAGATAGTGCGTTCGCAACCCACTGTCGACAGCCCTGAAGACTGTTTTCCGTGGTTTCGCATTTTCACACCAAGTTGTATCAGTACGCTTAATCGTTTTCCGGTACCGGTTTAGATTTTGCCATCCTCAACTGGACTGTTCAGAAGATAAGTATACGAATAATAAGTATAAGTTAATAATAATAATAATAATAATAATAATAATAATAATAATAATAATAATAATAATAATAATAATAATAAACGTTAATTAAATTTAATTTACTGTCTTAGGGAAAACGATTTACTGTCTTAGGAAAAGAATTTTGAGTCGAGCTTCCGAGAGCTTCGCAGTGTATTTGACCATGGTTGTCGTGTTCGTTTTTTAATGAAATGCGTGTGTTTCAGTGACAGATAGTTGACATGAATGGTCACCCATCCGGATACTGACCATATCCAATGTTGCTTAACTGTTTAGCATCCGCATTAGTGCGCCCCGTCGCTGTTTTTACAGCAAGATTATGCATTCTCGTGTGTCAGTTGTTATTGACACTGTAAATTTTGAAAAACGTCAGCATGTGTGTGCGTCCCGCCTTGGTGTCCTGCTGGTTTCCAGTGCTTCGATAGTGGTAGTGATTATTACTGTTTTTTTGGGTCTGATACTTGGTTTGTTGTGGCTTGAAGGCTGTTTATGAAGTGAATTTAAGACTAGAAGGCTGGTAGTGGGTTAATCTTTGCTTCTTGGTAGGAAGTGAGAAATGTTTCATTAGTCTTGCTGGGCTTGGTAGGATTGATGCTTGATTGGGGTGGTGGTCTGGGGATATTTAGGTGTTGTGGGGGTGGGGGTTGGGTTGGGACGATAATAGGTTCTGTAGTAGCGGTTGTATCTGGGATGGGTGGAGTGGGGAGAGTTATAGAGTGTCTTCGGTTGGTTGGAGATGGTACTTTATTCAAACTGTTTTCTGAATCATTTATTTTATGAGCAGCAAAATCTTAGAGTACAAAACCCCTGAGAAATATAAACAATTGCATGCGGTATAATTTTAGCTTTCTAGGTCTTATTGGATACATATAATGAAAATGAAAACCTACAACCTGGTTTCCAGTCATTGACCGGGTCAGGGATGTAAGGAATGATACATATATAGGCTGTTATTACAATGGGGTCCCCACTCCCAAGGTGGTTTATTAATGAGTGATAAATGCTATGAAATGATAATGGAGAGTGTTGCTGGAATGAAAGATGACAGGGAAAACCGGAGTACCCGGAGAAAAACCTGCCCTGCCTCCGCTTTGTCCAGCACAAATCTCACTTGGAGTGACCGGGATTTGAACCACGGTATTCAGCGGTGACAGGCCGACGCGCTGCCGTCTGAGCCACGGAGGCTCCTTGGATACATATATTATATGCCGAAATGTTGTTAAGAGCAGAAAAATAATTGACAATAGGATATCAGAAGGAACTTGACCGACAACGTTGGGATTTCACGTAGTATGCTCTACCCTTTGAGGCACAGTGGATTTGGTTTTATTTATTCTGCTGTACGAGTAGTTACAGTTCTGGCAGTACAACTGCAGAGTGTGCGCTTGTCGCCCACTGTGTGGCAGCGCGGAGTGGATATTACTTTTCACGACCGCGTTGCACTTGAAACAAACTTTCAGCGCACTTTTGTCTATTCTAATTTTTCGGTACAGATACCCCACATATGAAAACAAAGAGCTATTCACCAATATGTGGTGAGCTCTCTAAGACCGACGAGGATCGACCTGACTGAACTAGTGGTTGCGGGTCACTTGACATGGCCCAACTCGCCCGTGCTCTGTTTATGAGGCAATCGATGTCTGCTCGTGACGTAGAGAAGTACGCAACACTGCGGCTACTCGCTGACCGAACCAACTGGAGCATGTTTACTATCTTTCTAAAATATCTGATTCAAGGGTTTACAATGAACTGAAAGCTTCAGTGCATTTTCTTTAAAATTAAATTAAGTTTAAATTAAGATAAAATATTACAATTCTTATTTTTCCTTTATATTCTTATCCTTCTTTCCAGAACTTTTCCCCAGCTATCTGGGGTCATTACTAATATCGCTTAAGCCTAGGTTTACGACCGGATGCCATTCCCGTTACCAACTCTGAATGGAGGGATGTTTTTTGTCATGGCTAGTAGTGTGATATGTTGTATGTAAATGAAGACAGTCACGAACACCGAATCTCCGAGATAGGGGAATGATTAAAAATTAGTTAAATCGGGAATCGAACCCGGGAACCTCTTAACCGAAGGCTACTACGCTAAATATTTGCCCAAAGAGCCAAACTATCGTTATTTATAAAATAGACCAAATTCATTGTCTATATCATGGATGCACCAAATCAACAAAGTTACATATTAAATTCAGTTGTGGTCACTGTTACACAGTAAAACGTAATATATGATAATGCTCTTCCTATCTGTTACTATCCTTAGGACTAGTCACGTCTTCCAGACACATATGGATATGCTGTTCATCACAACATTTTTTCTTGTTGTGCTTCATACAGGTACAAACCTAATGATGTGAAACACATATACATATATTATTACATCAGATAAAAACAAATAAATTCAAATAATGATCTATGAAAGTCCTTGTAAAATAAAGTCATAAATTAAATAAAAATACACTTTTCTTAAGTACATAATGTACCAGTTGGTACACCTATACGCCGCACATTTGAATTTTCCGCCTTAAAGTACTCCCCTACAGTTGAAATTCTGAACTTTGAAACTGAATTAATTCAACCGTTTATCAGAAGATGTCACTGTGTTAATTCAGAATTGTTTTTGTTTACTAATTATCAAGAAGTGTGGACATTCTCTCACAGATGTCTACCAAAAAACTATGATCATGCACCCTGGTGCGAGGTGATGGAATTTTTCTTGAAAATATTTTCTACTCATAAGTTTTCCTATAACTAAATTTCATTCTTTCATTTGTGGGTTGGCAATATAAATCTTTTCTTTCCGCCAGTTCTTAAGTTAGCCGCTCAATAATTTTCAGCCAATTGTATCTTTCTTCCCCAATTTTTGATGTGTAAATTTTAGTTAGCCAATAAACGCATGTGGGTGTGTCTTAATTATTCATGAAAGGTCTCGAATCTTCCCCGAGAGTATAAAAACTGCTGATTTTCCTGGCTCTGGGCTACTCGTACAACAACTAGCTTAGTGTATGGAAGTATAGCAGGAGGCGGGAAGAGCCTCTTTCATTCGCCAGCAGCTCTTCTACAAGGTAATGGCCTTTTTAACATCTTTATTTCTTGCTAGCTCAGCAGTTTAGCCCTCGGGGAAGGTCCGAAACCTTTTCAATGTAACCCACCTTTCGAATAATGTAACTTAATGCCGGCTTTTGTAAAAGTTTCTTATTATTTAACTGTAAATCGGGGGTAGAGAATGCCTTACCCTCTCGAGCTCCCCTTCACCTTGAGTCGAGGTGACTACGTTTTCATAACCGATTTTCTACTCTTAATGTATTACAATTTTCTTATACGAGTCACCTCCCTAGTTTGGGAATAGCCCCTGTATCATCGGCCTAGTGCCCCTTAGGTTTTATAAAGTTTCATGTAGGAGTGCAAGCAACGCCTCCATTCGTCTTGGTATTTTGGGCCATTTAATTAACATATTGTTTTTCCTTTAAGGCCCTGTAGGCTGGGTACGAGATACCCCTGTTTAATTCTTGTAAGTTGTGCCTCGATGACAAGTTTTTGTAAAGTCTGGTATTGCCTTTTAATAGGCTTGAAAAATTGAGAGCGGGTCAGCTCTTTCTTGTGTTTGAAAAGTGGCTCTGGGAGGCTTGAGGTTAAAAGTTGGGAGCAAGTGCTCCTTGAATGAAGGGGTTTTCTGCCCTTTATATGAGTGTACCTTGTTAATGTTGGGCTAAGAGCTCAAGGATTGTAAGAATTTGTAAAGACCCCTTAACTTGTGCTTTCGTTTGTTAAGTTATAATTGTACCTGATTTTTCATTGTTATTTCACCTAGTGAAAATTTGTTAAATCTTGTTGTCTATTGAAAATATAACCTTTATTTAAATTTTAATTAATCTTTCAGCTTTGTACTTAGATCCATTCCAGCCCGCACCTTCTTTCACCTCTGCTGTTCCACAGATACCTCGGAACACATAATATTAAAAAATATTCAGTTACATATGCACATAGTGTAACAAGGTATTTAAAATTTTACAAGTAAAATGATTTACTAACGACATTAAAGCTGCATTAGTACTATAATTATACGTGATGGTAGTGATGTTATCGAATATAATAATGTCTCTTAGAAGTACCCGTTCCTCGTACTGGTTATCAGAAACTGGCTTTAGTTACTCATACTATCGGTGTGACTGACTTCATTAGATATTTATATCACTGGTGTATTTACTTAAGTACGTAGAAATTATTTGTCATGTTTGGAATTATAGTGTATCTTCTTCTTCTTTTCTTCATGGGGCCTCTAAATATTAGTTCCTAATTAGCTTCGACCTCTAAGATCTTTTGCTACCATGTTTTCCTTCAATCCCACCCAGATATACCTGCTCCCTTCACAAAACTGCAGGTTTAGTGTAAATATACTCCCGCTAGATAGCACCACAAATATAAATATTGTTGAATGTATTTGTTTGATCCGACATTTCGCAAGTATTGCAAATGATCAAGGAAATACGCGAGGCATAAAAGAAACTGCTATAATTATCGAGAATTATAATTCTCAGGGTTTATCACTCATATCGCACGTCATGTAATGAATCTGAGTAAAATTGTTGAGAAATTTTTTCAAGTCATGGACGCACCATCTTGACGATTTTGTACAGTATGTGGGTTGCTTTCATGGTTATAATGATGTTAAATGTGGACCAAAATATCGGCATTAGTAACATCAGTGATCCTACTACTCCATGATTTGATAGAAAATAGTTTAAACTATAGGTAACAGACTCCGCAAAATGCTGAAACCTAAGCCAGTACGTAAAAACGGAGGCCCGTCGGCAACCGCTGGTCGCTGTACTACGGAGATCTTCTGAGCTACTATTTTTATACTTCACTCCATTTCCATCCCCGCCCAAAGGAGTGCTATGAGCGTCTTACACAACAGTAATTTTTTTCCAGATAGTAAGTCATATGTGTATCAATTTTGGTTGGCAGCTATGCCCAAACGTACATGCACAATCTCGCTCTCTAGAATCCTGGAGCTGACCTTGCCATGGTTACGGCTGTTCGTTTCTTTATCCGATTCCTATAACAGGGGTAGTGTGGTTCCAATATCTCCATAACGGTTGGTTTTAGGGCCTTAAAACATGGTTTTCGGACCCAAAGTGCTTACCGAGTTCTGTTCTTTGAATCAAGGGGCTTAAAATGAGCTTTGTCTCATCCGGGTACGATAAATTCGATTTCACCTGTATTAGCCTATTTTTATATCTCCCCCTGTCGCCCCCCCCCTTCGAATTGTTTTGAAATAAGATACAGCCCATGTTACTCACTAGCAATGAAGCTGTCTATAGGTGAATTAATTTTTAAAATCGGTTCAGTAGTTTTTGAGTCTCTTCGTTACAAACAAACATACAAATTTTCGTCTCTATAATGTTAGTATAGATGACGAGGTAGATGGTATTACTGGAAACTAGAAAGAGAACAAAAGTTATGAGCTTAACAATAAGAGTCAGCAAAGTGGGATTTGAACCTAGAACAGGAAACAATTAAGTTGTTTCTCTACATTATTTTACCATGGAATTGCATGTAGTATCCAATATATCTAGTCTGAACTTATTGTTATATTTATGAAATATTTGCATTGAGTTTATCACTGGTGAATTACTATGTTGTTGGGTTCTTGATCTAGAGACAGACAAGTTGAACGGAGAGAGCAAGTTAGGGCTACCAATAAGATTCTTCAATAATTTGTAGACAAATAGAAGAACTGCAATTGCTCGTCTTTTTCCTAAGGACTTATAGCCAAGTTGTTTCATTAAGTCATGATAAGAATCAAATTTACGGTAATTTTTAGTTATTTTGTACGTAAGATATCTAAGAAATTTGTTTTGCGCCATTTCAACTTAGTATTTATATAGTTTAAAGGTGAGATTTCAAACCAGCGATGCATATTCTAGCAGACTTCTTACAAAGGAGTTGTATAATAGCTTTGTTGCCTCGGGATTTGTGAAGTCACGTGTGCATCTCTTAATAAATCCTAATATTCTGTATCTGCAACAACTCTTTTTATGTGTAGAGAGAACATCAATTTAGCGCCAATTTTTCGTTGTATTCATTTTCACTATGCTACCGTGGAAAGGAAAATGACCCTTACCGTACCGGACGGTAGGAATGCACGTTTGGATGACGTATTTACGCATCCTTACAGTATACATCACTTAATGTTGATTTTCCTTTACACATGAGCATAAGAAGCTTAACCCGACGAAAATTGTACTTATTTACTGCACATCCATTAGTGAATGGCAGGTGTGATCAGTCTTAAGGAAAGTCATGGATAACAAGAACACTGTAGGATACGAAATTTTGTTGTAACAGTGACGAAATTTATGTGAAATAATTCGTATCAATGGACTAGATAGCGAAGTAAACAAATCAAGAGGAAGAAAACTAAGACTAACATACCGTCAGAGCTACGTTATATGAAGAAACATTTCTCTGACAAAATCAAACAGTGTATCTCTGTTATCAAGCCATAGAGACTCTGCTCTTAATATATAAGGCAGAAAATTACATACTGACATTCGTACGAAATTAATTGATTGGCGAGAACTTCTGAGCCATAATTAAGATTCAATCCGGCACTCCATAATTAATTCAGGAAGGTAAAATGCCTTGAGGAATGCAGGGAACTAGAGCACAGATTGTGTGTTATCCACAGAAACAGGGAAATAGACAAAAAAGAAATGGACAATTCTCAGAAGAGTTCGGAGACAATTGAAATTGAGGAAAGGAGGTTTTAGGTGTAAGCGTAAAGAAAAGCAAGCCAGATAAAATCGAAAGGAGAAGAATATGAAGTTGTTTGCGTACATAATGAGGATCAGTAAACTACCACATGTTTATAGGACAAAATACTGAAGGTGTTACCGAGCGAGTGGCTGTGCGGATTGGGTGTCGTAGCTGTCTGCTTGCATACGGGAAATACAATCCACTGTCGGGTACCCCGAATATGGTTTCCGTGGTTTCCCAGTTTCACAGCAAGCAAATGGTGGGACTGTACCTTAAGACCACGGACACTTCCTTTCTTTCCCTAGCCCTTTCCCAGCCCGTCGTCTGTCTGTCTGTGTCGGTCGGTAGGACGTAAAGCAAATTGTAAAATAAAAAATAAAAAAGATATTCCAAGTAACAAAATCAGTGAAATAACACATGTTTACGAGACAAAATACTGAAGAGAATACATAACTGAATGTAGTCTCCGGAGAGGTCGGATGCATGTCTTTCTAGATTACTCCCATAGGCGACCTGCGTATGTGTGTGTGAAGAGATTATGATGATGATGATGAGGAGGAGGAGATGGAGGTAGGGAGAGGATGAAACCGGTTATCGTCACATAACCCTCGAATAACACCAAGGCTTAACGTCCCTATCCGATCGATGGTCACATCGGAGGCATCATAAGCCCTCAGTCCATATGAACACTGTGGACAGGTCTGGAATTGAATCCAGGCTTTTGGTACACAATCTAGTGTTTAGTAAGTGTATACCACCATTTTCCTACCGTACCGGACAACGTTCTACTGGTGAATACGTTTTCCACGAACGGGACTCGATCTGCCTAACGATGGTGTCAGATATTGAAGAATTCAAAGCCCCGTGCCGCACTACAATAAGGATAGAAAAGAGCAAACTTAAAACACGATTTTTCAGCCATGTTTACAACAGCAATAGTGACAACGAGTGGATCCAAGAAACGAAGACCGGAATAACACGCGATGTGATATAAGACAGGCTAGCTTCAAGAAGTTGATACAAAACTTCAAGGTTTTCAAGGCAAGGAGAACATGAAAAGAAAGAATACCTGGACGAAGAGCGGAGGAAAGAGAAACGTTAAAGGTTCAAGAGCTATTGGCAAGTAAGGAAATGAACATGAAGATGTATTGATAGGGTTATATTACGCGATCAGATGGGAAGTATCGAGAAAAAGATAAATACGTTCCCCTTTAATATAATGAAAATTAAATTTCCGAGATTTAAAATGAAGAATGCCCATGTACTCACTAGCTATGCTCCTATCCACCGCATGTTTTTTACCATTTTCTGTATCTTTCGTTTCTTACGTGGTTATCATCAAAATACAAAACCTATTGAAGATATTTCCATGACATTTTTCATAGCGTAGCATCATTTCACGGACACCAGCAATTTAACATCTTTTAAATTATTACTTTTGCAAAATTATATGAAACGGTTAAGAATTAAGCAAATCATTATTTCATTTTTAAGAAATGTTTAATACTCCACAGTAAGCCTTGTCTTACTTCCGATTGACGTTCCTACAGTGCTGCGTAGTGCTAAACAGTCAAATTACAGATTTCCTAAAAACAGCCAAAATCAGGGAAAATCAATCTACGGTGATAAGAACCGAACGCATTAAAGAAGAGGCAGAAATCCAGAATGGAGTGAGGTAAAACTGCAATTTAGCATTTGTCCTTTTTACTTTTTATAACGAACAGGCGATAAAGGAAATAAATTAGGAATTTGGAAAGGGAATCAAAATCCAAGGACAGGAAATTAAAACTCCGATATATGCCGATGATATTTTCATTTTATCTGAGTCCGCAGAAGATCTAGAGAAACTGCTGAATGGTAAGGACAGTCTTGGAGAAGGAGTAAAAGATGAAAATACATATCCAAAAAGAAGAGTAATCGAGTGCAGTCAAACGACGTCAGGCGATACAGGAAATATCACATTAGGAAACGAAGTCTTAAAAGAAGTAGATTAATATTGTAACTTGGATAGTAAAATAACTTCATGTCGCACCGATACTTATGGCCACGATGGATTATCAAAGGCCTAGCAGTGAGAAGGAAGGGGCCGTGGCCTTAAGTTACAGGCCCAGCATTTGCCTGGTGTGAAAATGGGAGACGATGGAAAAAACATTTTCAGGACTGCCGACAGTGGGGATCGAACCCACTATCTCCCGGATGCAACCTCACAACTGCGCGCCCCTAACCACATGGTGAACTCGTTCGGTTATAAATAACTAACAATGACAGAAGCAAGGTGAAATTTATTCACCTCAAACACTGGTGTAGGAAAAAGCGAGATGTTTTTGGAGACTTTCGTCTGGATCGTGGCACTGTATGGAAGTGAAACATGGACGATAACTAATTCATCTACAGAATACAAGCTTTTGAAATTTGGTGTTACAGAAGAATGCTGGAGGTGAGATGGACATAACATATCACGAATTCATAGATACTGGATCGAACTGGTGGGAGGAGATTCAGTTGGGTAAAGTTGACGAGAAGGAGAGAGAGAGAATGATAGGACATATCTTAAGACACCCAGCACTTGTGTTCAGTTGGTTTTGGAGGGAAAAGTAGGGGTAAGAACGGTCGTGGTAGTGTGAGGTACGAATATGATAAACAGATACAAGCAGATGTAGGATGTAGTGGATACGTAGAAATGAGAAGGTTAGTACAGGATAGGGTGGCTTGGAGTGATGCATCAAACCAGCCTATGGACTGATGACCAAACAACAACAAGAACATGGTGCCACTTCCATCAATGGTCCCATTACATTGAATGTCAATATGAAACCGTTCCTGCCATTGATGATTCTTTCTTGAGTGTACCATTGCATTTACAGCTGTAAAACACGCATTTGTGTTCGTGATTCACTCCCATTTCTACTGTAATTGTCCTAGTTCGATCTTTTAGATTAGAATATCGTTTAGCGTTTTGTACAGATGGGGGTATCCAGATTTAAAATCCGTCCTTTCTCGAGCATGTGCATCTTCAAGCAAAAGTTTTGGTTGTTCTTACACTCTAATCAGTACATTGAAATGGTATTATCTCCGAATTAAATGCAGTAATACTTCACACGAATGCAACATTTATACTGAATCCACACATACACGTACACACAGTAACATTATGTTCTGTTATTAATCTGAAAATTTAAAATCCACCTGGTCAGAAATGAAATGAACGAAGCCCCATCTAGCGCTGAGTATAGGAACTGTGCTGCCTGCCAAAGCCTTGCGGCAATGATTAGTGACTGACAGATGAAATAAAGTGATATATTGGTGGATGTTGCTGGAATGAACGATGACAGGGATAACCGGAGTACCCTGAGAAAAACCTGTCCCACCTCCGCCTTGTCCAGCACAAATCTCACATGGAGTGACAGGGATTCGAACCACGGAACTCAGCGGTGGGAGGCCAATGAGCTGCCGCCTGGGCCACGGAGGCTCTCGTTTATTAATATATTTAGCGTAATAAAAATTAACTAAATATTAACAGACCAGAAACTTTCTAAGTCACAAACAAAACAAACTAGAAGTGGAATTGGCATTCAAAATCAACATCGTTTACGAGTTATAGCTACTTTAATTAACTCATATACACTGGTGGTAACTGTGTATGTCACTTTATCCACAGTTCAGTCTAGAGGTAATACAGCTTGTTGACATTACATGATCAACAATACAGACCGAGTACTGAAGGTGGTTACAGTATACAGCGTACCCCTCGGGCAGGCACACACGCTTGTATGCTCGTATGTAGACGATGGTGTGGGTGATGAATATCATCCTGCGGTACAGTGTTCCAAGCCCTTGCACCTGTTGACGCAAATGGGCAAGGTTAATAGCTGGCCGTATAGACTGGGCCAGACATCTTCCCACCATGTTCAGTGGGGGAGAGAGACTACTGGAGGTAGTGCAAATTTTGGGGTGTAATTATTTTCATAAACCGAGAAAATGGAAATGCTTTCAAACGTTTTCCGTTCGTCAGCCTTCGGCCGTCCTATTCCAATAAATCACTAACTAGGAGGCTGAGCTCTTAACCTATAGATTCCTTAACCTTCATCTGTCAGCTAGGTATTTACATTACTGTGCAGATGTACAAAGTCTCTCTTATAAACCCAGAACAAATGCACGGTGTTTGTACTGTGCGCTACGACAGCTGCAATATGGGAGGCGCGTCCGTAGTTTTGACTTTGCAATCAGCCTGCGCGAGTTCGACCTGACAAGCATCAGTCGCCAGTCTGAATCTCAGCTGTTAACGTGGTGAGACAGTAATCAGTGCAACACCGTATTTTCGTATGTAAAAGTTCTGGTTTCTTCTTATTCGTAGTGTGAACGGTCATAACTCTCGCTATTGGTGTGCTGTTAGTTCAAGACGAATAATTAGGTATATGTTTTCGAAACGACACTAAATGCAGAGACGTACCAAGATGACATTTTAACCCCGTTCTTCCAACGGTTAACGGGAGGAGATTCAGCCTCCGCTCATACAGCAGAAGATTCCCTTCTTACAATCTCGGAAGTGTTTGCAGACAGAGTGATCAGTGCTGGTCTATTTCCCCCTCGTTCTCCAGATCTAAGAGTGTGTGATTTTTACTTCTGGGGTAAACTGAAAGAAAACATGTATCGAACAAATCCTCACGCATTCGAGGAACTGAAGGAAAACATTACGAATGAAATCAGAAACGTTACAGTGGCAGAACTCACTTGAGTCAGTCAGAATGCTGTTATCTGATACAATGCCTGTATCACCCAGGAAGAACGACATTTCCATCATCTTTTAAAAGGTAAGATTTCATATAAGATTGTATACACGCTTAAGGCAGAGCATCCGTGCGCGACGTAAGTTCGGCTGATGCAGCTGCCGTGTACTTGGGGACAAAATATGATGGCGTGTTCCTGGAAGCGAGGTGGAAGCCAGTAGTCAAACACACCCTGCTGAACTGACGAATTCTAAGTGATCTTTGTTTGGTGTGGAGAGATTGCCAAATAACTCGCTTTAGCTTTTCTTCGTGTCGAGTGCAGTAGACGATTTGGCAACTCCGGCTACAGTAGACGTAGTAAATCCTATAAGCCGCTAATAGACACCGGGCTGTGGCTAGAGTGTAGTGGTGTGAGGCGAGGTCGTCATGTTCAGTCCCCGAGTACATGCATTATGCCAGTCCGGCTCCATGGCTAAATGGTTAGCTTGATGGTCTTCGCTCATACGGGTCGCGGTTTCGACTCCCTACAGGGTCGGAAATTTTAACTGTCATTGGTTGAATCTGCTGGCATGGGGACTGGGTGTATGTGTCGTCTTATCATTTCATCCGCATCACGACGGGCAGGTTTTCTAGTTCGTCAAATCAAAAGATCTGCACCTGGCGAGCCGAGCATATCCTTGGACAACCCCTGCACTAAACTCCATACGCCATTTCATTTTCTTATGATAATAGTGTACAATTTAAAACCCATAACACCGCCGAAGGTAGCAAGCTGGTGGTCATTGATTTTTAAAAGGAAATACAACTACCGAGAGAGAGAGCGGTGCGGTTAGGGATGCACAGCTGAGCCTACTTTCGGGAAAGTGTGGTTTGGATCCCACCATCCGCAGGCCTGAAGATTATTTTCTGTGGTTTCGTATTTTCACACCAGATAGATTCTGGGGCTGTTCCTTAATCAGGGCCAGGGCCGCTACTTTCCCATGCCTCTGAGACACTGATTCAGGACATTGATACGCAACATAAAGGATATTCTGGAAAGTGTGAGCAGACGACCTGGCGCAAAGCGGTCTGAAGAGAGAAGAACTATATTCCCCACTACGAAGAAAGTGTACTGGAATACTAGAAAGGCTAATAAGTGTTGACAGTGATCAAAACTGGCAGGAACGACATGTTAGAATAATAATAATAAACATTTCGCGAGGAGCCTGTGGGTAACTGCCAATAATAATAATAATAATAAGAAGAAGAAACCAATTAAAAGTCTGGTAAAAAGCTTTCAATTAACCAGTTTTAAAAATGGACCACTATTTGACGACATTCTGCGTACGCCACTTCAACAATTAATATTTATTTACGAGTGTTATTAAAGACCAAAGTTCAATATGAAATAGATACGGGGTGTAATGCGAAGTAACAGACGTATTCCTGACATCCCTGCTCATTTAGAGACAGCTGTACATCTGACCGCTTTAATGTGTGTCTCCGCTTCTGTGACCTGGTGAGCGAATGTGTTCGTAACAAACGATTCTGGTGGATAGATAACGTTCAGATAGCAGATAGGAGCTACCAATTGAACTGGAGCAGTTGATATCGTACAGATTGTGCCATGCTGCCAATGAGATCTGGAACCCGGTAAGGTGCAGTGTTTCGTTCCTTCCAGTTCTTACTGACCTAAATTAGGCTATCTCATACACTCCGTAGAAATAGAACCTTAATGTACATCCTCTTCACCCTCATTGCTAATTCCTGGAAGTATCGTTCCTTCATATTTTTCTTCGTTATGTCGCTGATCAGTTGGAGTAATGCCCGTGCGGTTTGGCACCGCATCACCAAAGTTAGCTTTTTACCATTGTGACTAAACAAAATTTCCGTGTGAGAGATGTTCGCATTTGACGGATTTAGCGACAAAATCTAGTTTATAGAATATCTCCAATATTGCAACTTATACGGTAAAAATGTATCAAATACAAGTGATTAGAATTACGCTTTTCTATAATTTTTGTGGTATACATTTTTTAGGTAGAATTAGTATTTCCCATCGAACAAGGAGGATTTAGGAAATGTTTCAGTGCAATTGACCATCTTCAGAAGATACGTACTCTGATGGAGAAAAATGATTTCTATAGTGTCCCACTACACATGTTTGTGGAGTATGGAAAAGTCTTTGATTCGATTTAGGCCTGGACTGTACTTGAAGCAATAGGCCATGCACACATCGACACCAGATATTCGAAATTGATAAAATACATCTACAGTATCACGCTTAAGAAAATTGAAATTGCAACACCATTGGTCGTTTGTGTTGATTTTCAAGATATGGAACGATGCCATGTAGGTATGTAAACGATCAAAGTTTCAGATCCATTGGATTGTTGCTACAGGTCTCCCCACGTGATTGGTCGCGGATGAATCAACTCCAGTATACGGACTCTGATGTAGCGTAGTTGACTTGCAGTCTGTGCAGTGAAGTGTTCCCCGTCAAACATGCCTCGACGACAGAGAAGAGCACGCTTTCAACAACTGTCGCCGTTTGAGAAGGCTTGGATAATTTGTCTGTGTGAGGCAGGATTATCGCAAAGGACTGTCGCTGCACGTGTTGGCCGACAGGCATCTACGGTACAACGTGTATGGCAGCAGTGGTCAAATGAAGGTACCCACACTCGTAAATCTGGCACAGGCCCAGCGCGACAGACAACTGTGAGAGAGGATCGCCGCATCATTCGGATGGCCCGGATGGAACCCCATGCAACAGCAGCGTAAATTCGAGCAGCTGTGGCACCCCACGTTACACAACAAACAGTTGGTAATCGCCTGAGTGCAGCTGGCTTACGAGCCCGTGTCCCTGCAGAAGGTGTTCCATTGACCCCACAACAGCGGCGTGTAAGGCTGGCCTGGTGTCGAGAAAGATGGCATAGGGTCGTCTTTAGTGATGAATCGCGCTTCTGTCTTGCCCACAGTGGTCGCCGTTATCGTGTGCGCCGACGTACCGGGGAGAGGGGCCGCCCAGATCGTATTGTCGAGAGGCACACAGGGCCAACAGCAAGCATTATGGTGTGGGAAGCTATTGGCTTTAATGTGGAACCACAATTAGTGCTTTTTGAGGGCACTATGACTGCTCGGCAGTACGTTGATAGGGTACTCAATCCAGTGGTTGTCTCCATGATGGCGAATATTGCTAACGGGATGTTTCAGGAGGATAATGCCCGGGTTCACACTGCACGCATCTCCAGAGAAGCTCTCCACGACATCACAACCTTAGAATGGCCCGCCAGATCCCCGGACCTCAGTCATATTGAGCATATGTGGGACATGATGGGTCGACAACTGGCCAACCGTCCTCAGTCACCCACAACTCTGGAAAAACTGACCCGTGCATTGCAGCAAGCATGGGCCACAATTCCTCAGGAAGCGATCCAGGGCCTTATTGACTCCATGCCTCGACGAATTCATCAATGTATTGCAGCTCGTGGTGGGCACATCCTGTATTGATTGTTGTCCAAACTTGCGGTCAGAGGGACCTGAAAGTGTAATCATCGAATCACAACCTGCATGTTCAATTGCAGCAATGTAACACCACTCCTTCTGGGTGTTGTAATTTCCATTTTCTTCAGTGTACTTTTCAACGTCAAAATGAAAGAAAACTGGATCAGAAGAACAGTTGCAATTGAGAGAAGCGTTGGGCAAGTAAAACCTTCTCGCCTGAACTATTTATTTATTTAATTTATTTACTCATCTTGGCGTTCGAAGATATTTTCTATAAACTAGGCGGGGACCGGAAGAAACATGCAGCTGACCTCAACTTACAATAAATTAGGCAAACTCACTACTGAAACCTTTCAGGTAACAAAACAAGTACGCGGTGATGTTATGATTCAACTCATCGTAAACGTTCTGAACTGCGGCGTAAAGGGAGCTGGCTGTTGTTACACGACAACGCCTCTGGACATCGCTTCGTGCTTCTCCGAAATCATCTGCCAACGCAACAGGTCGCCTCCATAGCGAGTTGACCTCGCAACGTGAAGTTTCTTTCCCTTTCCCTGCTTGAAAACGTGAGCGTATATTTCATTCCGTCGAGGAGTTCACCACTCTAACAACAGCAACCCAACAGGGTCTTCCTGCCAAGGTCTCACTCCTCATTTCCCTAGTACGCCTCTTCAGTGACGCCTAGGCTGTTTATGACAGCTGTTGGCGGAGCTGCAGAGGATAAAACCAGCCTTCGGGATGAATACCCAACATACATGCATGTGTAAGCGTATGCCGTGTTGTATGCTGCCTACACTCCAGGCTCATGTACACGAACTTATTGACAGTGGTAGGTAGTAATACCATCGAGGTCGGTAAAGAACAAGAGTTGACCAAGTGAGGTCGGATAAGAAAGATGAAAGCGAGGAGCCTGATACAGGTAAGTAATTTCAGACTCATCTAGGGATCCCATGGTTACAAATCAACGCTCACAAGTTGACGGGCCTTTGTATCCCCAATTTAATCGCCTAATATGACAGGTAGGGGATTCTATGTGCGTGGTATACCCTCAAGAGCACCAGAAGCCGTTTCTCGATATGCCGAGAGTAGGCCCTTTAGTAGTGAAAAGTTCAGCCGTATGTTATATTTCTAAACAACGCATTTTTCCTGTGAAAGCTGCACCAAGTCAGACGTTTTCCCTTACGAGGACGTAGGTTTAAATTGAACTTATTTACCAGCAAATAGAGTAGGGACTGGATGCGCTATTGAACGATACTTCTCCCTTTTGACGTGATTTCATCTGTACAATCACCTACAAAAATTCTAATCTAACGCCCGGTCTCATCAATCTTAAGCTCGTGTTGCACAATTGAGGAGCTAGATGCAATAACAGCGTAAGTCTACTTACGCTGTTATTGCATAAATATCGTTTTTGGATTTCTCGGTCCCTTCACTACAACCTAGTCCAGGTCTTAGTTCGCTAGGGTGCCGATAAAGGTCAGGAGCTCACTAAAACCAGTACCATGCGCTACGCTGTTATTGCATGAAGCATGCTTCACGAGCTGCACGTTCAGTTGCTGCCAGTTCTTTGGCTAGAGAAGATGTCAGCGAGCGCAAGAGAAGGTTTTGTGGCTAGTGCAGACAAAAGGGTTGATGTTCTTTCACTAATGAAATACTTAAAACCTGAAAATTTTGAGTGGTGTGTGAAAGTCATGTGTGCGTAATGATTCCCTACAGTCCGCTAATGCAGCATGTGAAAGGTGAATCATCCTGATTTTGGTCAATGATGCGGTATTTAAGTATTTTAAACAAGTAAGACATACAATGTCTAAATCCTAATTATATACTTTGTGGTTTTTTTTTCTTTTCATTTTTTAAGTTTAGAGAATCACTTTTTAAATGAAAATAGGAATAAAAGTTGTTCAGAAAGCAATGTTTCTAATTTTGTAACATTTCAAATATTTGTTGGAGAAGGTGGGGAATTACCGTAGCCTAATACTATAGTTGGGGAGAACACTGTAACAAACCTCTCTCGGCCCTTTGCTCAATAAAGAACAAAAAAGGTGAATATTATATAACGAATAAACTTATTTTATACCTTTCATAGTTGACAATTATGTTAATGAATTTGTTGTTAATTTGAGTAAGTTTAGACATTTTTGAGAACTGAGGTGTGATAAACTGCCACTTTTGTTCCTCTATAGTGGGTGATCATGCTTTTCTATCTCCCTGATCAATACTGGTGTATGGCAAAATATAATATTCCTGCTCTTCATGCAATAACAGCGTATAAAAGGAAATTTTAAATAACTCTGTCTTTCTTATATGCTAACAGATCAATAAAATTCTTTGGGAAATACATTTCCTGGCTGTTTCAAACGTCTTTTAATGAAATTCAGGTTGATTCCTAATATTACTTTTAACTCAGAACATTTATAAACGTCAAGCTTCTGTTTCTCAAAATAACGTAAATCTACTTACTCTGTTATTGCATCCAACTCCTCAATTGTAACTCTGTATTCAATTATTAATCACGCATAAATGAGTGTTAGATTTAACTCTAGGTTAAAGTTTCGCCCCAGAGTGGCACGGGCTCATCAGTTGGATACCTCACCTTCCTAAAACACTGACCAGCTGGCACGCCCCCCTCTAGGGACACCATGACATTGACGTCGGTGTGGGGGCTTGTGTGCTCGTTGATCCCGAGGGCTATGCCAGCTCAGGGTTAAACATGCTGGATTGGCCTCTGTGTAGAGCCAGACTAATTTTTTTTTTGTTAGGGGCTTTACGTCGCACCGACACAGATAGGTCTTATGGCGACGATGGGATGGGAAAGGCCTAGGAGTTGGAAGGAAGCGGCCGTGGCCTTAATTAAGGTACAGCCCCAGCATTTGCCTGGTGTGAAAATGGGAAACCACGGAAAACCATTTTCAGGAGCCAGACTAAGACAGTGTCCCCGAGTTTACTGAGAGGTGCCTGTGCCCTTTATTCTTCATCACCATTTCTCCCCTTCTATTCTCACCTTCTTAAATTTCATTCATCTTCCTGCCTAGCCACCCTCTCTGGATCGGGTATAATAGGTTAGTACGGAGGTTTTATCCTCCCCAAATCTCCTCCTGTGAGTGGGGCGGTAAAATAACACCCACGGTATCCCCGCATATCGTAAGAGGCGACTAAAAGGGGCCTCAGGGGCTCTGAACTTTGGAGCGTGGGTTGGCAACCACTTACTTGTGACGGGCTCCTCACTTTCATCTATCCTATCCGACCTCTCTTGGTCAACTCTTGTTCTTTTCCGACCCCGACGCTATTAGATTTGCGAGGGCTAGGGAGTCTTTCATTTTCACGCCCTTCGTGGCCCTTGTCTTTCTTTGGCTGATATCTCCATTTTTCAAAGTATCGAGTCCCTTCATTTTTTCTCTCTGATTAGTATTGTATAGAGGATGGTTGCGTAGTTGTACTTCCTCTTAAAACAGTAACCACCACCACCACCACCACCACGACCACCACCACCAGCTAGCCCGCCGGTAGCGACACCAATGCAAGTTATCCTGTGATTAACACAACTATCTCAATCGGAAGCCATATTTTTGCTCTCTGACAGTTATTTGCGTCACTATTACATTTAATGCCCTTATCTGAATGTAATGTAAATAAGGCTGCATGCACATACGCTAATACATACAGTATGTTCAGAGTAGAGTTCACACAGCTGACGATCGACCCCTTCATAGGATCTGAACAAAGTACAAACAAAGTGGTAGATTCTGTTATAGTTCCGTAACGTGACAGTAATATCGTCATTGTTGATGTGGGGCAGCAGAAGTAGTTGACCCACATAGAGTGGTCATTTGGCTCGCGGGAATTGATTCTGGAAGGTAGAATTGGGAGTTTCCTACATAATACAAGAGCTGAGACCAAGTGAAAGGGAGAAATACATCTCTACGGTAGGAATCATAAGCAATACCGGGTGCATCCCAGTTGGTTACTGGTGTAAAGTTGCTTCTAAGTAATAGTTCAAGATGGCTCGCGAATCACACACACTTCTGGCTTGCATTGTTTTCCTTCATGTTTGTCCACGTACAGTTCGTATGATATAACTTTTCCCAGCGAAATAAAGCAAGTTGATGATAAAACTGTTGATTGAAGGACATAGTTTATACACTCAGAAAAATAATTTTATCTACGAAATGAAATGGCGTATGGCTTTTAGTGGCGGAGTGTACGAGGACATGTTTGGCTCGCCAGATGCAGGTCTTGTGATTTGACACCCGTAGGTGAACTTCGCGTCGTGATGAGGATGAAATAATGATGATGACAAAAGATACACACAGCCCCTGTTCCAACGCATTAACCAATCACGGTTAAAATTCCCGACCCTGCAGGGAATCGAACTCGGGACTCTTGTGACCAAAGGCCAGCACGCTAACCATTTAGCCATGGGACAGGACATTGTATCTACATTTCTTTGCTATACGAGAAAACATAGAATCTTTGGTATAGGGCTTAGAAGACTAGAGAGCGAGTATAGATCTTTTGGTGGTTCACCACTTAGTAGTCTCTTACGACAAGCAAGGGGTACAAGTAATTCACAGGGGAGAAAAAGTGTTTCGATAAATCGAAGGAAAAATTTAGCAATAATGATCTACGTCGAACGATGTGCCAGCTGATCCAGCACACAAGAATCCAACGCCATGTCACTACAGGGTGTCTCTTATAAACCCAAACAGAACGCACAGTGTTTGTACTCTGCGCTACGGCAGCTGCAGTATGGCAGGGGCATGCAAGCAGCCTGCACGTGTTCGACCTGGCAAGCATCAGTCGCCAGTCTGAATATCAGCTGTTAACCTGGTGAGACAATTATCATTGCAACACCATATTTCCGTATGTAGAAGTTCAGGTTTCTTCTTATTGGTCATGTGAACCGTCATAACTCTAGCTATTTGTGTGCAGAAAATCCCAATGGTGTTTATAAAGTCCCTCATTATGATAGGAAGATTTGTGTTTGTTGTGCTGTTAGTGCAAGATAAATAATCGGCCTATTTTTTTCAAGACGACAGTAAAAGAAGAGAGGTACCAAGATAGCATTTTGACCCCGTTTCTCCATCAGTTAACGGAAGGAGATTCAGCCCCTACTCATACAGCAGAAGATTCCCTTCTTAAAATATCACAAGTGTTTGCAGACAGGGTGATCAGTGCTGGTCTATTTACCCCTCGTTCTCCAGATCTACAGTGTGTGATTTTAAATTGTGGAGTAAACAGAAATAAAACATTTATCGAACAAATCCTCACACACTGGAGGAAATGAAAGAAAAGATTTCGAATGAAATCAGAAATATTACAGTGGCAGAAATAATTCGCGTCAGCCATAATGTCGTTGCCAGATGCAATGTCTGTATAACGACACTTCCAGCATCTTTAATAAAGTAAGATGTCATATATACACGCTTAAAGCAGGGCGGTCGCGCGCGATATATGTTCGGCTGAGGCAGCTGCCGTATTGCAGAGTACAAAATCGCGCGTTCCGTTTGGGTTTGTAAGAGAGGCCATGTAAATAGCCCCACCTATCAGGGCCAACGTCCAACATAATGGTCGTTTAAAATATTCAAGTCTTTAGACTTATTCAGTCGTGAAATCACGAGCATTTCCCCGCAGTGCAGCAGCTGGCTCATCAGTTGGAATGCTACACCTCTCCAAAACGTTTAGACACCACTGCAAGCCTTCTATGTAGGACAATGCAGTGACGATGCACTAGGGAAAGTATGTGCCTCCATTTGTATAAATGCCTGCCTTTGGCCTGTATCAAAAAATATAAGGTTCCTAGAAGGAAACCATTATTTAATTTCATCTACTGCAAATGTTAAAACATTCAAGCTCTTGAGTCCTTAGGCTTTTTCAATCGTGAAAATACCAACGTTTCGCCCCAGTGCAGCAGCGGGCTCATCAGTTGGAATAGGTCGTGTACTAACATACAATTTCACAGCCCTAGATATTATGAGACAGATTATGCTGCCTTCCGTGCGTTACCGTGTATTAGAGTTTTTGCTGTGACCTACTGTAGATGAACCGCCAGTCAAATGCAGTCGAAACTCGTTTAAAACACGCCGCCATTCCTACCTACTGTGCGTAGAATGCAGAGATCTGGCACACGATAATAATGTGAGGGAGAAGATGACGAAGACAGATGAGGAACATCTGTTCACTAGTTACCATGGTATCCATTTTCTGTCGACACAACATTATCTACGGTAAATTGATGACGCAATTCAGGGATACAACACCAGCCCAATAATACAGTATATCCATGTTTAAACATAAGTTTGACTTGTTAGTTATAACATTCGTTACGCTGCGAATCATTGCCCTCTGTGCTGCTCTCGCAAAGGGCACGGGAGTAAAAAAAACCTACCCCACATTGTCGATCACAAGTTAGTATTATGGCTGCTAATGGGTTTGTCTATTGTTTGTTGTTGTCTGAACTAAGCTAGTTTAGCTGAGTGCTTCAACGAACAGTGCCATTAGTTCGGAACTAGAGTTGGAGGTGATACGCTATGAAAAAGGCAAAGACATCATAATGAGTGCTCAAAAGGGAAAAATACAGTTGATGATTAATTTGTCAGCTCAGTTTTAGTGTCGATGCAAATCTGATTAGGTGAAATGAAATACACGTTAGTCATTTCATTTCTTTTATTTTTTTATTTTCTTTTTTGCTATTTTCTTTACGTCGCACCGACACAGATATGTCTTACGGCGACGATGGAATAGGCAAGGCCCAGGAATTGGAAGGAAGCGGCCGTGGCTTTAGTTAAGGTACAGCCCCGGCATTTGCCTGGTGTGAAAATGGGAAACCACGGAAAACCATCTTCAGGGCTGCCGACAGTGTGGCTCGAACCCACGATCTCTCGATTACTGGATACTGGCCGCACTCAAGCGACTGCAGCTATCGAGCTCGGTAATAAATAAATAGAAGCCGGTTAACTGTTCTGATCGTTTTCTACCATAATATTATTAATGTTTCTCGATGTGACGAATGAAGTACTATAAGACAAGGGTGTATATTTTCACCTCAACTCTACAACATATATACAGAGTATGTAATCAAAATAGTTCTTGGTCTTAAGGAATCTCCATTGAGGGCAGATATATCAGCAAACTAAGCATCATCGCTGGAAGTGAAGAGGAACGTTCTGACCTGATTATTAAGGTCTAGAGATAAAAATGAACAAGACCAAACGAATGGTAGTTGACTAGCAAGGACAAATCCAACTTACAGAGTGTGTAAATAACCTGAAGGTAGCAAGGAATTCTTATACCTGAGGTCAGTGATCAATGACTTGGAAAAATGTGAAAGGGAGATAAAATACGTATTGTCGTAGTACAGGTTCGGAGGTTAATCTCACTAAGATTTGGCAGGACCAGGCAGTATCAAAAGCTATCGTAATCTATCCTTACTCTTCCAATTATTATCGGTTTTGTGGGAATAGCATCTGTATAGCAGTGATACTGCTGGTGCTGAGATGTCGTGGATAGTCCTGTTTAATTTGCAGCATTGCCTTCTTGACATAAGCTTTGAGGAGTTGTTAGCGCCGTGGCTTGGTGAATCGATGTGTTCTTGCTCTTCTTTAGATCAAATATTTGTATCACCTCAGCGTGTGTCAACTTCCACTTCTTCGATCGCCTTCCGGAGCTCAGGAGAGAGAGAGAAAAAAAGGAACAGGAAGTCACTAATGACTCAACACTTTCTTATAAATGTCTCTGAGACCTCGACGGTCGAATGCCATTATATTAGGAGTGAAAGTCTATATATAACTCATTATGAGCACCACACTCAGCCTAGTAGAGTTAATTAAGCCACTCTCTTAAAGTGAGGTAGACTGCTCCATCTTCCCTGGGATACTAAACCACCAACCAGTCACTAACCATCTTCTACATTTCTTTCTTCCTTTGTTACTCGTGACCTCTAGCTTCAATATCGTTAGTCTGTGGGCAGGGAAAACAGGAGTGTTGCCACTCCCTGTAATAGTTACAAGTCACACTTCCACACAAAATCTGTTTTTTATCAACAGTGTTAATCGTCTGCGACTACTATATGACTACTTACGCACACTAACCCTCTTATGACAACGTAAATTTCTTTTCTTCTTTCAATCGTTTACGAAGGAACCAGAGCGAGATTTTTGCACCAAAAATAACGAGATCTTCAGCAGCAGTTACAGACGGGCTGAGTAGCTCAGATGGTTGAGGCGCTGGTCTGCGGACCCCAACTTGGCAGGTTCGATCCTGGCTCAGTCCCGTGGTATTTGAAGGTGCTTAAATACGTCAGTCTCATGTTGGTAGATTTACTGGGAAATAAAAGAACACGTACAGGACAAAATTTCGGCACATCGGCGTCTGCGAAAACCGTAACATTAGTTAGTGGGACGTAAAGCACATCGTTATGCCCAACTGAGGAGCACGCTTGAACTTATTTAGCTCATGATTTTGCTTTCTTCTCTTCCCAAATATCTTCATTCTCTCAATGAAATTCATCTTACATTCTCCAGTCTATGTTTTATTAGTTCTAACTTTTGGCTCCGCAAAACAATGATTATTAATCAGTGTTCTGAAAGCAGATCGGTCCTTCACAGTTTCCTGGTTGATGTTGGTTTCTTGAATATCTAATTCTATTTCATTTAGCCAGTTCTTCTTGACATTCACTGTAAGGGCAAAATTTAGAATTATTTTGGTCAGTCTATCATTGTTCATTCTGAGAGTGTAGCCATAGAATTTCAACCTCGTTTTCCTGATAGTGTCTGAGATTTTTTTCAGTATAGCAATACATTTCATGGTGATTTCCTTTTCATCCATATTATTATTATTACTACGATTACAATTACTAACAAGTGGAAGGCAACAATGGCATCACCGATTTCGTTCAAACACTCGGATCGATCTACGTCAAAAATAAACAGATGAATTTCTGGCGATTTGTGCCATTGGTGTCTGTTTAACGAGACAATGGATCTTTGAATTCGATAGCATTTATACAGACACCAAGGAGAGAGAAATGTGGAAGCGAAACATGGAACTATCAGGAGAACTAACACACTCAAATGTCTACGGGAATGGATACAACCAAATGTGCTGAATAAAGGGACAAATAAGGTACGAGCTAGAAAACTACAACCGGCCAAAAGACTAACTCAAAACAAGTACAACTAGCGAGAGATATCCTACAAGGCCAACCTCCGACACTACAACGTAGTAGTAATGAAAATCCACAGCCTGTTTCCAGTCATTTGTCCGGGTCAGGAATTGAATGAATGAAGCCCCAATCTAGCGGCGAGGATAGGAACTCTGTCGGCTGCCGAAGCCTGTCGCACTCCCCTGAGGCAATAATTAATGACTGACAGATGAAATGATATTTTAGAGTGTTGCTGGAATGAAAGATGACAGGGAAAACCGGAGTACCTGGAGGAAAACCTGTCCCACATCCGCTTTGTCCAGCACAAATATCACATGGATTGACCGCGATTAGAACCACGGTATCCAGCAGTGAGAGGCCAGCGCTGCCTTTTGAGCCAAGGAGGCTCAACGCAGTAGAAATACCAGAGGAAATGTACAGTTCGGAGTGCCTGACACTGAATAATAAACGGGAAATGAAAGAACTCGAAGAAAACGGAAGGAATATCTTGAGAAATATTCTAGAAGCACTGAGATATACTAATGAAACATGGAGGAGGATCTGTCATGGGAATCTGGTCAGAATGAGCGAGAATCGACTGACGAAAATATCTTCAAGTGCATCGTATGATTGTCTATAACGAAGTGGATGGAACAGGTCAAGTGGGATGCTGAAGAAATTAGCCGTTCTGATCAAAAACAGGAAAGAGTTTATAAGCCGAACTGACATTCTATAGTCCCAGACTTACAATATCCGAGGAGCATAGAAAGATCAGAAGTGAAAGAATGAAGAGTTTCTGGGAAGATAAAGAAAGTATGACGATATTGCCTTAGTTTGTATACAGCCCTTGGTAGGCTAAATTCGGATTGCAAAAAATACTTGTTGGCATTTGGGGTGTGAGTATTTGTGTTATCGCCGGTCTAAAGGGTATCTTGGGTTCGAAGTCCACAAGTGCATTATTTTTCTCTCCTCCTTTTTTATATACGTGAATTTCTTTGTCCACGTGGACTACGAAATGCACGGAATAATTAGGGCGTGAGTTTTAAAACCTGCCACGTGACATTTTCAGTCTAATTGAGTTATGCATGCTATCCGGTTATCAATATCAAACTTTTCTTCGCTGTTGGCTTTACGTCCCACCGGCACAGATAGGTCTTATGGCGACGATGGAATAGGAAAGGTTCAGCCCCAGCATTTGCCTGGTGTGAAAATGGGGAAACCACGGAAAACCATCTTCAAGCCTGCCAACAGTGGGGTTCGAACCTATTATCTCCCGAATACTGGATACTGGCCGCACTTAAGCGACTGCAGCTATCGAGCTCGGTAATATATACCGAAATCTACCATGTATAATTAAACCATGTACTGTAATATAAGGCTTTGAATATTAGGGTCAGTTTCAAATCTTGCAACGTGAACTTTACTAATTCATTGTTTCCTTTCAAAACATGCAACATGTATGCACCAATCCTAATGCTTCGTGTCAGGTCAGGCCACTTTCGCTGCTTTGCTTTTAGGGTTTTAGAGCAAGTATCAGTTAGTTTTGTGAGCTGTGGCTGTGAGCACTGAGTGTGTTAACGGCCAAGATAGAGAGGACCATTACCTTGATGCCTAAACTTGAATCACCACTTACGTATTGGCATTGTTAACTCTGAGGACAGAATAAAGCATAATGCTATTAATTATTAAAGTTTTACTTACACAAAAAAAACCTGTAACACATGTTTTAACGGTTCCCTTCAATTTGAGTTTCAAAACCGACAACGTGAAAATAAAATACACAAAATTCTTGGCAACAATTGATTCAGAACTTGGAATATTCTGGATTCTTATCGAGATCATAAATGACAGTTAATTTACCAAATTTGAACTTTGTAAGTATAATAGTATAGAAGCTGCACGTTTTTCTCATTTTTCTTGAAATGCTATAACGGTCACGTGCAGATATTGCAACTCACCCCCTGAAATATAAGCTGCATCATAAACTCGTTTACTGTCGTCCCGTCTTGACACGTGTGGCTTGGCAAATATTAGCCTTTTCTGTTATTTTTATAACCACTGGTGCAATGGAGAGAGAGAGAATTGTTTACGTTGTATTACAAAATTTCGACCTGGGGTGACAGTAAAAGGGTTTATGATAAAGTTTATATTCAGTCTCCACATTTCTTAATAATAAGTCCACCGGTCGAGTTGGCCATGCGGTTATAGGCGTGCGGCTGTGAGCTTGCATCCGGAAGATAGTGAGTTCGAATCCCACTGTCAGCAGCCCTGAAGATGCTTTTCCGTGGTTTCTCATTTTCACACCAGGTGTACCTTAATTAAGGCCACAGCCGCTTCCTTCTAACTCCTAGGTCTTTCTTATCCCATTGTCCCCATAAGATCTGTATTGGTGTGACGTAAAGCCACTAACAAAAACAAATATAATAAGTCCACTGAGCTCAATAGCTGCAGTCGCTATTCGGGAGATAGTGGGTTCGAACCCCAATGTCGGCAGCCCTAAAGATGGTTTTCCGTGGTTTCCCCATTTTCTAACCAGCCAAATGCTTGGGCTGTACGTTAATTAAGGCCACGGCTGCTTCCTTCCCACTCCTAGCCCTTTCCCATCCCATCGTCGCCATAAGAACTATCTGTGTCGGTGTGACGTAAAGCAACATTTAAAAAAAAAATTAGTCCAGATGGATGAAAGAAAACAAGTGTAACAAAATCAAGGGATGCACAAGTAGAATAACTAATTATAGCACAAGCAAGGAATCACCTTACTTAAGAAAACGCAATTGATCACTTCGAACATTGATATACGAATTAGGAAGAATTTTTTGATGACTTTCGTTTGGAGCGTGGCATTGTATGGAAATGAAGATTGGATACTACCTAGCTTACCTCAAAAGGAAGAGACTAGAAGATTTTGAAATGTGCGCTACAGAAGAATGCTGAAGGTGAAACGGATAGATCGAATAATTAGGAATGAATAGATCCTGAATCGAACTAAAAACGATTTGGCGAAATTTGATCAGAAGAAGAGATAGAATGGTACAGTGGAAGCCTTCTTAAGACAGCAGGACTTGTTGCTTTGAGGGAAGAATAGGCGATGAGAACGGTAGCAGGAATGAGGCAACCCGATTACAGTAGGCGCAGTAGCCGGCTGTGTGGCTATGTGGCTAAATGGTTGAAGTGCTGGCCTTTGACAACGAGGGTCCCAGGTTCGAATCCCGGTAGTGTGGGGAATTTTACCATAATTTGTTAATTTCCCTGGCACGGGGACTGGGTGTATGTGTCGTCTTCATCACCATTTCATCCTCATCACGACGCGCAGGTCACCTACGGGTGTCAAATCAAAATACCTACACCTGGTGAGCCGAAGTCCTCGGACACATCCCGGCACTAAAAGACATGCGCCATTTCTATAGCTATGAAGAAATGAAAAGGTTAGTGCAGGCTAGGGTGAGATCGAGCACTGCATCAACCAGTGTATGGAGTGATGACCCAGTTAACAGCAAGAAATGAATTGAGAAGAACGGAAAAGAGAAATTGAGGCACTGGCGGGTCTCGAACCAGAAATACTCGCGCGAAAGTCAGTGATGCTGATCACATAAACCCTCAAGAGTCCGGCTCCATGGCTAAATGGTTGGCATGCTGGCCTTTGGTCATAAGGGCCTCGGGTCGATTCCCGGCCGGGTCCGGAATTTTGACCATAATTGCTTAATTCCGCAGCCACGGGGGCTGGATGTGTGTGGCGCCTCCATCACCATTTCATCCTCATCACGACGCGCACGTCGCCTACGGATGTCAAATCAAAGGACGACCGAGCTCGATAGCTGCAGTCGCTTAAGTGCGGCCAGTATCCAGTATTCGGGAGATAGTAGGTTCGAACCCCACTGTCGGCAGCCCTGAATATGGTTTTCCGTGGTTTCCCATTTTCACACCAGGCAAATGCTGGGGCTGAACCTTAATTAAGGCCACGGCCGCTTCCTTCCCACTCCTAGCCCTTTCCTGTCCCATCGTCGCCGTAAGACCTATCTGTGTCGATGCGACGTAAAACAACTAGCAAAAAAAAAAATCAAAGGACGTGCATCTGGCGAGCCGAAGTTGTCCTCACACCAGGTCCTCTCAGTGTGCATGCACTGTGCACGGTGCAAAAGACGACTTCTCTTGGTTGATCAGATTGCAGACCCCCACTCCTCAATTTGGAGCAATAGCGCTGTCCCTCTCTTTCCCCACCCCTGTCTCTCTCGCTCCACCTGTCTCCCTCTTCCTCACTTGATCCGTAGCGCTCCAAATCCGAGCCGAGTTGAGCCGAGCTTAGCCGAGAGACGAAGCGTTGGCCCGAGCCGAGCCGAGTGGGATTGATGCACTGTGCACGGGAACTGTGCCCCTCAATTTGCACGCGTGAGATTTTGGGCGTTTGAGAGGCCCTGCCTTAGACACTCCCAGCATTAAAAAGCCAAACGCCATTTCATTTCAACTTTCCGGAAGGCATCTGCAAATTTTTGACGCAGATCAGCGAAATCTTTGACTCCAGAGCTGTGGTTTCCTATTGTGTTACCGCAAACTGCCCTTACAGTATTTTAGAAGCCATGGCAAAAACTGCGTTTGGAAATATAGAATAATTATGAAATGTGAAACGTACAACACTGTACATTTTATCTCCAGCTTTATTTACTTCATATGCAGAGTCGATAATGAGATGACTATTCTGATTTTTTTATGGAAATTGGAGGCAGAAATATCAAGGTCATCCAACAGGCCAGCAATAAAACAATCCCACTTACGGAAAGCCGAAAGGATGTTGAACAGCTGATTCATGAATTTAAGACTCAAAGTGAAAAGGTGTACCTGAACATATAAAAATCCTGAAGACAGCTTTGAATATCGGTACAATAAGAAAAATCAACAACGTGATTTTACCATTCAGGGAAATGAAATCTATCGTGAAGTGCATTTCGGACCTAAAATGAACCATCGAATAGCACTAGGGCGTAGTGTAAAGCTAAATTTGAAGAAGGTCCGTAAAAATACATCTGCATTGCAAAAACACTGAATAATCAATGCCACAGTCTTTTCTAAACCTTGATGGTAAAGGAAAATGACCTAAGGAAAACATATCTCTTAGAATTAACACTTCATCGACCGCAAAAGTAGCCGTTCCTGATCGTCTCGGAACAAGAATGTCACTAGTAGGAAAATTAGTGAACAATATCTGTCATATTTTTGTCATAAAATACGTGCTGGTTCTTTGGAGAAATTGATCATGGATGGGATAGTAAGTGATGAACGAAGAACAGCCCTTCAAAGAATCCGATGGTTTAACTCCATCAAAGCAGAAACCAAGATGTCAGTATATCATGTCAAGGAAACTGAAAGTAATAGAAACTAGTCGAGCATAAGTTGTCCAATAGTTGACCTCGAATGAATGCATGAAATCATAACCAAATTAATATGAATGTACAAAAAATTAATCAATATGAACAATTATACTCCTGAACACTTTTCTAATATCCAGCGTTTTCAACCAGCCAACAGCTTCTTTGGTGACGTTGTGTAGGTCCAGGGTAGATTCTTCAAACATCATCAGTGGAAAAACTATGGCTACTTGCTGGGTAGTCTGTGGTATCTCGTCACAGTCACAGAAAAGACTCAGTATTTCCTCCTCATTTGGGCAACCAGAAGTTAGCTCTCCCGTGGCTTGTCGAGCCCTCTGCAAGATATCTCTGTTAGTTGGAACCAGGTGGCTGGCTGTAACGGTCAGATCATACCTTTGTGGTCAGAATTTGAAGCAGCCCATTCTTCACGCAGAGCCCGATCCACTTCGAAGTGAACTATAATTAACTTATTTCTGCGGTTACAATTCTAATGTACGGGGTGTTGTACATCCTTGCAGCACATTTCCCGATCTTTCTGCAGAGTGCCTTTCTTCGGAGTTGTGATTCACGGATACAGGATAACACTGGTAGCCATTTTGCTAGTGTGGATTTGACGGTAACCGATACTATCCTCACTGTTTCCTTCTACTGGGTGTCAACTTTTACAGTGCATGTATTATTAAAACACACAGATTGTCGGTATTCTGCAACCGATTAAATTAAAGCAAGGGCTGTTGATCGTGGAAAAATTCCATTTGCATATGCTAATTGCAAACAAACAAACAAACAAACAAATACGTGCGCGCACTGGAGTTAAACACTGACATCTCCCTACACGTCAATTCACCGAGTAGAAAATGTACAGATTGCATACAGTGTGATTGAGGAAGAATTACCTTCATTAGTACAGCACTTTGTAACGAAACACAGGACAAAGTTTGTCACGTATTTCAGAATTATATTATTTATTTATTTATTTATTTATTTATTTATTTATTTATTTATTTACTTATTCTCGACTTATATTTGTGGGAAAGCTAGGGCTCAGGGCCCTCTCTTAAATTTAACCACACCGGGCAAGTTGGCCGTGCGCGTAGAGGCGCGCGGCTGTGAGCTTGCATCCGGGAGATAGTAGGTTCGAATCCCACTATCGGCAGCCCTGAAAATGGTTTTCCGTGGTTTCCCATTTTCACACCAGGCAAATGCTGGGGCTGTACCTTAATTAAGGCCACGGCCGCTTCCTTCCAACTCCTAGGCCTTTCCTATCCCATCGTCGCCATAAGACCTATGTGTGTTGGTGCGACGTAAAGCCCCTAGCAAAAAAATTTAACCACAACATTTAAAACTATAAACATACAAATACCGAGCGATAAGGCCGTGCGGTTAGGGGTGTGCAGATATAAGCTTGCATTTGTAAGATAGTGGATTTGAACCCCACTGTTGGCAGCCCTGAAGATGGTTTTCCGTGGTTTCTCAATCGCACACAAGGCAAATGCTGGGGTTGTATCTTAATTAAGCCTATGACCGCTTCATTCTCACTCCTGGGCCTTTCCTGTCCCGTCGTCGCCATAGGACGTATCTGTATCGATGCGACTTAAATCTAATTGTAAGAAAAGCATAAGAACAGAAGGAGCTATAGTAATCCCACAAAAAACTAAATAGTAGGGACAGATACGTAAACATTCCAGAAGGTATTGAGATGGTTATTTGTAAAATACTGCCCGGATTACCTCGGATATTGGGCAAATGCCTATTTAGTTCTTTCGAGACAGTGATTCCCGAATTGGGAGGCGCGCCCCACCTATTTTGAGTTATGGTGAATTTACAAGTGGGATACAGAAAAAAATTGAGATTAAAGAAAGAGGTGAGATAAATAAAAAAATTAATTTCCACAGTGGGCACATGTTTTATACTTTGTTTCAGTGGCATCCTTCTGTCCATTTATCCAACATGTCCAGTACATTTTCTTTAATTCAAGTGGAAGTCAATTTTTTCCACTTTCGACTTAGTTAAGATAGGCTACTTTAAAAAATAGCTTTACGTCGCACTGAAATAGATTATATGGTGTCGATAGAAAAAATAAGGGCTAGGAGTGGGAAAGAAGCGGCCGTGGCCTTATTTAAGGTACAGTCCCAGCATTTGCCTTGTTTGAAAATGGGAAACGACGGAAAACTATCATCAAGGCTGCCGACAGTGGAGTTCGAACCCACTATCTCCCAAATGCAAGCTCACAGATGCTCACCCGTAACTGAACGTCCATCTCTCTCGTTGTATTTATATCACTTTGGCGCCTGGTTTTCAGAACTAGCGCCTAGGTCAGAAAAAAACATGTGGAGACCTGGTTTCGACGGTGGAAGCCATTGTGTGTTATAAATAGAGTCCCGATTATTAGGTGCTAATAGGTTAGATTGCAAAATTACTTTAGCCAGTAACAAGCATACCCTACACTGTGCAACGGTTATGCTATAAGATTTGCATAGAAATGAGGGGTACAGCATATAGAACTCCCTGAATTTATGCTACTCTTCCTACATTATGGTACAACGGGTTGCATGACACTTCCTACAAACCAAATTAATTTGCATTCTAACCTATTACCACCTACAAATCCGAGGTATAGTTATAAATCACACATAGAGTCTACAGACATCTCCACTCGGCACGAATTACACGCCACATCATGTGGCACTAGAGCCCCTAAACATGTAGCGTTTCAAAGCTAGTGTCCTTCAGAAATGCCTAACACTGTGTATCAATCACCCTGGGGAACAATCCTTCATAAGCTTTTTTTTTCTAAATGAAGCAAAGTTAATAAATCCAAATCCGACGAGGACGGCCAAATCCTCATGTTCACATGCGGAGACACGAACAAGGAATTAAAGTACCTGCGCTCACATGTAAACACAGACGGTGAATATTGTGTGTTCTCGCCCGCTTGGTATGAAATGGAAATGGCGTATGGCTTCTAGTGCCGGGAGTGTCCGAGGACATGTTCGGCTCGCCAGGTGTAGGTCTTTTGATTTGACCCCCGCAGGAGACCTGCGCGTCGTGATGGCGATGAAATGATGATGATGACGACACATACACCAAGCCCCAGTGCCAGCGAAATTAGCGAATTAAGGTTAACATTCCCGACCCTGCCGGGCACCAAACCCGGAACCCCTGTGACCGAAGGCCAGCACGCTAACCATTCAGCCATGGAGCCGGGCGACCGCTTGGTTATAGGTCTCTTTTGGATTCGTGTGCGATATCCCTTAAAAACAAAAGCTGCCTTCAGTTGATATCGGTATTAATTACTAAAGTCAGCGTGTCTATTAGGAGTGTTTTAGGGCAACCGAAGTAATGAGATTAAAATAACCGCGAAAGTAATATAAAAACAAAAACATAAAGAGAGAGAGAATTCTATACAGTTGCAAAAATATTAAATAAAACGTGGGTTACACCGGGAAGAGTCCGACTCGTTGGCTGAATGGTCAGCGTACTGGCCTTCGGTTCAGAGGGTACCGGGTTCGATTCCCGGCCGGGTCGGGGATTTTAACCTTCATTGGTTAATTCCAGTGGCCTGGGAGCTGGGTGTTTGTTCTGTCTCCAACATCCCTGCAACTCACACACCACGCATAACACTATCCTCCACCACAATAACACGCAGTTACCTACACATGGCAGATGCCGCGCACCCTCTTCGGAGGGTCTGCCTTACAAGGGCTGCACTCGGCTAGAAATAGCCACACGAAATTGAAATTACACCGGGAATGTTTTTGGTATTTTAAAACGTATGTGGAAAAAGGAATTTAAAAAGATGTAAACTAATACAAACAAGAATGACGAAAGATAAGGATAAGATGGATAAGAGGCTGCGCATCCTAGAATAATGAATATAATTATTAGTAGATTAAAAATAATTTCAAATGTAGTATATCGTCGTTGCCGGGACAAAACCTCCTATGTGAAGTATTTTAACTTAGAAATTTGGCCGGTAAATTTCTGTCATGTAAGGTGCAATATTGTGTGACAGATGTCAAGGCATTCTCGCTCTTTATAACGTATGTGCTGCGGGTCAGTATACCTCCAAAAATATTAACACATAGGAGGTTTCGTCCCGGCAACGACGATATATATAAATGATAGTATTATCGTGTCATCTTCTGCTCACAATTCAGCCGTTAAGTAAAGCATGTTGTTAATGGAGGATACTCCATAAAACGCTTGTTACACAAGAGTAAGTATTAAATAAACTAAGGAATGATACATGTTGTCCTAGACAATAATATAGCATTGTTAACGTATAGGACAAAATAAATTATATTTAGTCTAGCAATAATCAAACCATTATACGACGAAAATGGTGTTTTTTTTTTTTTGCTTTACGTCGCACCGACACAGATATGTCGTATGGTGACGATGGGACAGGAATGGCCTACGAATGGGAAGGAAACAGTCGTAGCCTTAATTAAGGCACAGCGCCAACATTTGCCTGGTGTGAAAATGGGAAACCACGGAAAACCATCTTCACGGTTGCCGACAGTGGTGTTCGAACCCATTATCTCCCGGATGCGAGCTCACAGCTGCGCGCTCAGAGGAAAATGTAATGCATCTATCAAACTTTAATGAATTACGATAAGAGAGTGCTCCCTCTCTAATTTCAGGCGATCCGGAACTATTCTACTTTTTTCTATTTTATTTACCAAAGATCCAAATTGCTACTCAAGCCGACTAAATAGTAGCGCTTTACGATACCTACGACCCTGTAACTTGCGAAATGTATTATTATTATTATTATTATTATTATTATTATTATTATTATTATTATTATTATTATTATTATTATTATTATTATTATTTCTGCCGCTTTTCTCACATCCGTAGGGTCGCAGTTGCGAACTGTGTCGCTTACGGGTGAATGAATAAAAGACACATTACATGGTTGTACAGAAACTAATTCAGGAGGAGGTTGATAGATTGTCCTTGAATATTAGGAAATATGTATTTAAAAGGGTAGAGGAGTTTAAATTACTTTGTGTATTAATCATAAGCAAAATCGAAGGCAACAGGAACATCAAGCTAGAATTAAGAATGCCAATAAGTCTTTTTACTCTATAAGCCCTATATTAAGCTCTACGTTTTTAAGAGGGATTGCAATAATGATAATCTACAATGCAATCATCTGACCAGTACTTCTGTATAGTTCCGGGGCATGGAGTATAACCAAGAAAGAGCATCAGGAGTTGCAAGTCTTTGAGAACAAAGTTTATAGAAAAATATTTGGCCCATGGTTCGATCATATCTCCCAAAGCTAGCAGAAAAGATCTAATTATGAGAATTGCATCCTCTCTCAACAACACATTATAATGGGTGTGATAGAATCCAACAGACTGCGCTGGGCTGGACATGTACTGAGGATGCAGGATAACAGAGCACCAGTAGATCTATTAATGGGAAAAGACCATCAGGAAGACCCCGAAGCACCTGGAAGAAGATCAACAAGGTATGCCGGACTCTCCAAATTCTTAACTGGAAAGATCGAAAAGGATGAAAGAGGATTGTGAGATCGGCACGGAAACTTCACGTTCCTTAGAAGCCTACGAAGTGAGTGAGAGAATGAGTAAAAGAGATATGCTTATCAATATTAAGCCAGCAAAGACAGCCTTCAATAAGAAACATAAGTTTTTCACGTCTAATGGCATCTACTTCAGACTAAGAAAGCAAATAGTCGAGGTATATGTGTGGAGTGTGTTCTTCTATGGAAGTGAGACCTCGGCACTAGGCGTCACGGACAGAAGAAAAGTCGAAATAGTCGAGTTATTATGTTAAACAATAATGCATAAGATCAGTCACCATTAATCATCATTCATCTTCTTTAAGGTCTGTCGCCCAAGTGTCAGATTCCCTATCTGTTGTTTACCTAGATTTTGCCTGTATTTGTCCTCCTTAATTCCATCATTATCTTCATTTTATGCCACTCCTACTTTTGAAAAGTCAGTTCAAGCTTACTAAGGTCACTGCACGCCATCTCACCACTGACTGCTAGAAAATCCCGCTCAGTCGAGCTGTTCGTCTCCTTACTTCTAAGTCTTCCCAGCTCAGAGTTTGTAACATTTTCGTAACACTACTCATTTGTCGGAAATCACCCAGAACAGATCGTGCTGCTTTCCTTTGAGTCCTTTCCAGTTCTCGTATCAAGTAAATCTGGTGAGTGTCATATATCCTGGGCAGACACAATTAGCAATCGTGAAGTAGGAGAGACGACTTACTTGACACAGTACATCAGGAAAAGGAGGAAAATTTGGATTGGACTCATAATCAGGGATGGAAGTCTACTGGTCACGATTTTCGATGATTCTGTAGAGAGGCCTAGGTGGTCTATGTCGGAGAAGTAACGGAGGAGCTGGCCATACGGCACGTGAAGTTTCTAGATTTGTTGGTGTTTCGCAGCGGACTGTCCAGCGTGTCTACTGGTAGTGGTGGACTAAACGTGGCCACGAAACACGACGTCAGATTTGTGGCCGGAAGAAGAAGGTCCTGACTGAGAGGCGCCGGAGAAGCATTTCACGGCTTGTGAATTAAAATCGCTTCCAAGCTCGATAGGAATTGATGCAGTCAGTGAACGAAAGTCCATCCCAGCCTGCTAGAGAGAGAACATTGCGACAGTATCTGCATGCAATGAATATTTGGAGTCGGTCACCTCGCAAGAGGCCACTGTTATGAACAATTCCCCTCCCTGTTACATCTCGATTGGCCTCCAATATCGCCTGACTTGAACTTCATCGACAGTCTGTGGGAAATGTTGGAACAGCGGATAAAACACCGACAACAGCATGCCCGCAATTTGGTGGAATCCCGCTACCAAATCTTCAGCGAGTGGCTTAACCTGGATGAGACGTACCTGCGCAACCTCACTTGCTAACAGAATCCAAGCGGTTATCATGTCCAGAGGCGGTGTTACACGACATTAAATGATGTTTGTAATGATTTCTGCAGGGGTGACTAAACTTTTCTCCGGTCAGCTTATTTCGATCGACAGAAATATAACGGAAGTTATAAAATATTAATCCGTCTTCTTACTGCAGATACCTACATACAGGAAAAATTTTAATGCAATTAAAATGTATGCATATAAACAGAGTCTCTAATATTACAATAAAATAAAAATCTTAACATTCATACTTGAGCTCTTCATGTTTGTGTATCGTAGTCTTTCTGAGAAACTACTATCTATCGATATATATATCTATCGATATATCTACCTATTGCAAGAGTTGGGCCAAAACCTAGGAAAATCTGTCCAATTAGCTATATTCTTAGATCATCCAGTTTCTCCGTTTACAGAGAGTTTCTGTAGTCAGATCGGCAAGCTGTAGGTTCTCCCACATTATGATATATTTACTGTACAACAGCACAGAAAGTGAGAGTCGGTTGCAAATTTGTTTAGGAGAAGCTTGCGTATGCACCTCTTCGCTGTAAATATTTTTATAAACGAATGTGAAGATTTACGAGTGGAGCGGCCGCGCTATGAACTAGCCCTGCATTCTGGAGAATAGTTTTTGTGGTTTCCCATTTTCACTTCCAGACCAATCCCGGGGCAGCCGATTCCTTCCACCTCCTTACAAAATTTAATTCACCATCCTTCATTTTACCTTCGTTAGGTTTTACCTGAGATTGGTGTCAGGAAAGGCACCAGGCTGTATAAACATGTCATATTGAATCATCTCACCTCATTCCCAACGGGACAAGGGGACACACATACAACAATGGAAGATTATATTTTTCCATATTGTTATTGGCGAGGAAACGAAATTAGACGAATCTATTCTAATATTTTCGACATTACTGAACATTGCATTCTCAAGAACTATCCATAGCAAGAGATCAAAGCATTTAACAATACGGGAAACAAAGGTTTTTTAATACCAGAACACATTATAAACGTAAACCAATAAGAAGTCTCTGCCGTCCACTGCCATCATTCGTGAAGAGCCAATTGTTTTCTTCTCAATCTCCTTCCTCTTTTACCATATCAGTTGGTCTGCAGGTATGAACATTCTTGTAAATGCGGATTTGGCCCTGTTTTACAGCCAGATGCCCTTCCTGTCGCCAACCCTCTATAGAGAGATGTAATCACTATTGCGTGTTTATGTGGCAGATGGTAGTCTGATCTGCTGTCTAAATATGAAGAGGAAAGTATTGGAACAAACACACCCAGTCCCCGAGTCACAAGGAATTAACCATATGCAATTAAAATCACCGACCCGGCTGGCAATTAAACTTCGGGTCATCTGAACCGAAATCCTTAACGCTCACCATTCATCTAAGGTATTGGACTGAAGAGTCCATGGTTTTATAAATATTAAAACCTGGTCGACTCCAATTCATGATCGCCAATTGTGATCTGGCGACATAAAATGCTGCGCCCTGCTCTAGCTGATATGCAATTCGATTCCTGTTCTATAGAAGACCTATAAAGGGTTTTGCTCAATATTTGGTCAAAAAAATGGCACATTACTAGTAAAAGATCAATAAATGAATCGTCCAATACGCTGGGTTAGTTGCTCGGCACAACATTCAAATTAAAGTGATGTATTTTCCATTATAAAATGTGTTACTCTATAAAACTGACCACGGTGTATTCACAACGGCAACTAACCTCCATCTTATAGCAGAGTAAGCGTGTGACGTTAAATATTTAGCACAAAGTTTGTCTTACTTTGAAGTGGTATTTCTTGAAAACTAGGTTCCACATTTTCAGATTTATTTTGCAACAGGTAGGTTCCTCTTTTTTTTCTGTCAATTGTGACGTTGAACATAAACTCTTGGCGATATATGCGCTCTACCTAAACACTGAAAGCGTCTTATAATATTTCTTCTCGTCAGTAATCAATCAATCAATCAATCAATCAATCAATCAATCACCACTGATATGCATTTAGAGCAGTCGCCCGCGTGGCAGATTCCCTATCTGTTTTTTCCCTAGTCTTTCCTTAAATAATTGCAAGTAATTTGCAAATTTATTGAACATCTACGTTGGTAAATTATTCCAATCCCAAACTCCTCTTCCTATAAAAGAATATTTGACCCAATTTGTCCTCTTGAATTCCAACATTATCTTCGTATCGTGGTCTTTCCTACTTTTAAAGACACCAGTCAACCTTATTCGTTTACTAATGGCATTCCACGCTATCTCCTCACTGACAGCTCGGAACATACCACTTAGTCGAGGAGCTCTCCTCCTTTCTCCCAAATTTACTCAGCCCAAACTTTGCAACATTTTCGTAACGTTACTCTTTTGTCGGAAATCACCCAGAAAAAATCGAGCTGATTTTATTTGTACCCGTATGTACCCGTTGTCGAGTAACGTTCAGTAAGTGTACGTTAGTAATAAGAACTCGACTGTACATCGTGATTATCGTGATGGTGTCGGGGTGAAGAGAAATGTTCTTTATACAGTACACTTCGCCTGACACTGGTAGCGCAATAAACGCGTCATGTGCACTTCCAGTAACGAAGCATTGCCCTAGGTTACGGTCCGAGCAAGTCCCTGGTTTACTCAACAGTTCCGGGCACTATCGAGCAGATCAATAACAGGTAGCGTACATTCAAGTCTTTATTGAAGATATATACCCATATCAGGTGTGTTAAAACACTAGCCGAGGCAAAGTTCCTTTGGTGTCCATTGTGTATACGGATCTCTTACTGAAAGGCATTACATGGCAGGGAGGGTAGGAATTAGGTGGAAATGTAGTCAGCAGTTTGATCTATACCAAAGACTTCGACTTAAGGGCAGACTGTACTGACCGATCAAGTGCCTATCAGCTTGCATTCGGGAGAGAGTCGGTTCGAGACACACTTTGTAGTCTGACGGAAGATAGATCCAGAACAACCAGTGATATACCAGCGAATTAATGGACTTGTCTATCATTTCTCCTTAGGATGTCCCTTACAATGTTTGGATTAAGTTTCATGTCCACACAACCGCTGCTTATCAGCGTACAAACAGTTGAGTAGGGACAGTTTAATAATAACCACATGGTGCTTCATTCAGAAGACCCTCTTATGGCTTGAACAGAGTTCTGAATTGACGGTCTCCTTGGCTTTTCTATTGGTATATCCCCGTAACACTTCCTTATTCCTGAGAAATGTGGCTACCGTGACAGTACAATTGCAAACTTAGAAAAACCTGCACATCATTCCGCAGTATAGAAATTTATGGTTTTCATCCTTCCTCTCTCTGCCTCAGCGAGCGTACGACCAGGGTGAGAAACTCGCCCTTAGTTTGGGGTCAGCTCATACTTCTATCATTTGCTATCAAAGTTACATCATTTAACAGGACTTCATATGAGCGAAAAATGTATTTCAGTAGTGATCATTGTCATTCCCTAATGAAAAGCAGACGATTATACTCGTCTTCTAGTTCGAACAGAATTTTATATTAGCGAATTCTTATTTCAATATTCCTCATCACGTGTTCAGTCAAGAAGCAATAAAATACAAGGCCATACCTTCAATATTATTTTCGGGGAAATACCATTTTAATAGGAAATAAATAGTCCTTTCTTGTCATTCACATAGAAAGTCCAAGGAGGTCAAAGTCAAGTAATAAGAATCCGTTAAGCAAAGAAACTTAAAAAATAAAATTTATTAAATATATTTTTTAATACTCGTATAAAATTTTATTTAAGTCGCATGAACACATACAGGTCTTATGGCGACGATGGGATAGGAAAGGCCTAGGAGTGGGAAGGAAGGGGCCGTGGCCTTAACTAAGGTACAGCCCCAGCATTTGTCTGATATGAAAATAGGAAATCATGGAAAAACGTGTCTTTTTTTTTTTGCTAGTGGCTTTACGTCGCACCGACACAGATAGGTCTTATGGCGACGATGGGATAGGATAGGCCTAGGATTTGGAAGCAAGCGACCGTGGCCTTAATTAAGGTGCAGCCCCAGCATTTGCCTGGTGTGAAAATGGGAAACCATGGATAACCATTTTCAGGGCTGCCGACAGTGGGATTCGAACCTACTATCTCCCGGATGCAAGCTCGCAGCCGCACGCCTCTACGAGCACGGCCAACTCGCCCGGTAAAAAACCATCTTCAGGGCTGCCGACAGTGGGGTTCGAAACGAATATCTCCCGGATACAAGCTCACAAATGCGCTCCCCCTGTGCGCATTCAATATATCTCTACACCTCTAAACTCAGTGGTTTGTTAGATGCAATGTGAAAGTGAATACTTGAATCCCTTTCACGTAGTGTGAAATGCTTGTTTTCTTTGTTTGTGTTTCATTAGGAAGAAAACAATTAAATACAAGATTATATAATTAAATATTTAATTTGAAATGATTTTATTTCATTAATAACCCTGTAAATATAAGTGACTTACATTCATAAATACAAACCCCACCGGCAAACTGGGGCGAAATTCTGGTAATTTCACGACTGAAAGAGTTTGAATATCTTTTACATTTGCGATCGATGAAATTAAAGTATCGTTTCCTTCTGGGAACTTAATTTTTGAGGCTTGCAGCGGTGTCCCAACGGCGCATTACCACGAGCGCCTCCGAAAATGTGGCAATCCAACTCACGAGAGAAAAGCTGGCACTTTCACGATGCATATTCACTGAATGCAGTGTCCGGCTCCATGACTAAATCGTTAGCATGCCAGCCGTAGGTCCAAGTGGTTCCTGGTTCGATTTCCGGGTGGGTCGCAGTTTTTAACTTGCTTTGGTTAATTCCCCTCACTCAGAGGCTGGGTGTCAGTGCTGTCTTCAACAGTAGAAGCTCAGGTCACCTATACGGCGCCAACTCGGAAGACCTGTGCCACTACACGTTAATATTATTATTATTATTATTATTATTATTATTATTATTATTATTATTATTATTATTATTATTTATATATTGAAGTAATTTTCTAAAAACAGATTTGGCAAATCAGTCCATTAAAATGAAATGTCGTATGGTTTTTAGTGCCGGGATATCCCAGGACGGGTTCGGCTCGCCAGGTGCAGGTCTTTCTATTTGACACACGTAGGTGACCTGCGCGTCGTGATGAGGATGAAATGATGACTAAGACAACACATACACCCAGTTACCGTACCCTTGGAATTAACCAATTAAGGTTAAAATCCCCGACCCGCCAGGGAATCCAACCCGGGACCCTCTGAACCGAAGGCCAGTACGCTGACCGTTCAGCCAACGAGTCGGACATCCGTCCATTGATTCCACTGGACCGATTTGCTTCATTTTTGTTTTATTCTGTCCAGAATTACCTGCCGGTGAATCATAAGACATTGATAGCTCTCTAAGTTCAGCCAACTTTGAGTAAACGTAAAATCAAATCATTAAATGATCACTCCAATAACAGCAGGTTAAGACTTACCCTAACCCGCAATTCACACTGTACTTAGCAGGTTGCTAAGCGACTAACACTTTCATTAATATTCTGATATGTGTGATTCTCATCCTTAGTAATGTCACTGCTTGCAGCCACGCTTTATTACTACCTGTGAAACCAGAAAATATACACTGACTGAGCAAATGCCATGGGATAGCGGAGCACTGATGCGCAGTTGTGTTGTCTGCGCACCACACGCCCCCTGTGCCTGCGGCAGTTGTATAGGAGACCTTGTGAGCAGTGGCTGTGGATATGACAGGTGTAACATGGAACGTCTTCGTGAGCTGATACCGTTCGAACGCGGTATAGTGGTCGGTGCCCGACGCATGGGAAGAACGATTTCGGAAGTGGTGCGGGAATTCGGCTTCACACGATCAACAGTGTTCAGGGTGTATCGTGAATGGTTGAATTCGGGTGTCACCGTCCACAACAGACGAACGACCGGCCGTCCAGCAACCCTCAATGACCGCGACCGGCGACATCTGAGACGGATTTCTAATAGTGACTGGCGGGCAACCGTGCAACAAATCACGGCTCAATTCAACACAGGCCGTGCTAGACACGTCTCTTAGTGGACAATCCGTAGGAACATGGGTTCTATGGGGTAGGGGAGCCGGCGCCGCACACGAGTGCCACTGTTAACCCAACGTCATCGGGCATAACGACGCGCATTTGTCGCCGGTCACCAGAGATGGACACTGGAACAATGGCGTAACGTGATATGGTCGGACGAATCATGATTTCAACTGCATGATGCCGATGGGAGGCACCGTGCATAGCGAAGACCACATGAAGCGATGGATCCCGCCTGCATCGAAGGTGTGGTCGAGGGTGCTGGTGTTCCTGTTATGGTCTGGGGTGCATTTTCCTGGTATAGAATGGGCCCCCTAGTTGTTCTGGAAGAGACTTTGAATGGTACGTGGTATGTTGATCTGCTAAGAGACCATCTCCACCCATTTTTGGCCTTCCAGCGCCCAGACGGTTCTGCGGTGTTTCAAGATGATAACGTGCCGCCACATCGTTCGCACGTCGCCCGGGAATGTTCCAGGAACATGCAGCGGAGGTCCAACGACTCCCATGGCTACCCATGAGCCCCGATATGACCCTATCGAGCATATCTGGGATGTCCTGGAACGCAGGCTCCTGCACCCACGAACAGACCAGCATTGGCGGCCGCTCTGCAAACGATTTGGTGTCAGCTGCGTCCAGAGGACTACCAGGGACTTGTCGACTCACTTCCACGGCGTCTCACTGCAGTTCGCAGGGCCAGAGGAGGCCCCACACGCTATTAGGTGACTATCCCATGACATTTGCCAAGTCAATGTACACATCCTCTCATCACGGGAGAATACTATTCCCCGCTAGATACTCTGATTCTCTAACCTTTCCCAGCTTCCGAATATACTCGACAGATGCCAGAGCGTTCCTAATAACTTACATGCTGATAAGAGGAAAACCGTGTCTATTTACAAACAGACCCCATCATGACATATGCCTTAGAAATGATCCGGGAACAGCTATCGAAGAATAAACTAGCTACACTAGAAAGAGTGAAGGCTATGTATCTTTAAAATTTTCGCTGCCTGGCTAAGAACGCTCATTCTAGATTAACCTATGAGCTCACGAGACGACCGTTCTATACAGAACTGCGCTTCAAAATACCATTGCCTTCTAAGATTCAGTACCAAGCTTTACATCAAGAACTTCAGGTAAGAAAAGGGGGGAAGATATGCAAGATTTTTACCAAACAGACGGCATGATGACGTTAGAATGGATGAATTCTGACTACGAACTGCGGCACACCAAAACGCGCTTCTTATTAAATATTCATAAAACCACTGAAAAGGCGAACAAAACAATACGACTGCTACAGGCATGTCAAAAACAAATATCTTACCTGTTAATAACGAATACTGCAGAACAGCAAGGGTCCTCTAGTTATTATTATTATTATTATTATTATTATTATTACTATTGAGCCTCCGTGCCTTAGGCGGCAGAGCGACGGCCACTCCTTAGTTCAATTCCCGGTCATTCCATGTAAGATTTCTGCTGGACCAAGCAGAGGCAGTACAAGTTTTTCTCCCGGTACTCCAGTTTTCCCTGTCATATTTCATTCCAGCAATACTCTCCAATATAATTTCATCTGTCATTCATAATCATTGCCCAAGTGGAGTGCGACTGGCTTCGGCAGCCGGTACATTTCCTATCCTTGCCGCTAGATGGGGGTTTCATTAATTCCATACTTGACCCGGTTGAAACGCGAAACAGGATATGGATAATTTTATTTTGTTATTTTCATATTTCTTTCATAATTTCATAATTTTTTTAAATCTTGTCTTACGAACGTGAAGACATTTAGATAAGTTTGCTTAACTGTTAGCTACAAACACACTCTTTAAGCTGGCAGGACATTTAAATAGTATACGTTGCTTTAAAGTAGAAATGGCCATTCGTCAGTTTGTCAGGAGTAACACTCGAGCCACTTGTCGATCTACACACAGTCCACCTCAGCGGGAGAGCCAGTGTACACAGACCGAGATCTCGGGGGAGGCAAAGAGTAAGAGCGGACACGCTGTAACCACCTCTGTGAGACCCACTCGTCTGCAGTCAGCTCCTATATTCTCAAAGTGAACGGATATGTTAGATCTTGAATTATACTATTAGCTTATTAGTTCGCGTCCAGTACATAAGGTGGATACCGATGAAAACCTCCCTTGGGTGGGGGCGGTAGAATATGTCCACTATAGTATCATTTCGTAATAGGAGACTGAAAGGTGTCATATCCATAGCCTCTCAACTTAGGGACCAGGGTTCACGACAATGAAGACATCACCTTCATTTTTCCTACCTGACTTCCCTTGGTCAACTCTTGTTCTCCTTCTACCTCAACAAAATTAGGTTTGAGAATTCTAGGGAGTGTGCTATTTTCTTACCCTTTTGTGGCCCTTCCCTTTCTCTTGCCAATACTTCCAGTCTTCAAAGTATCCGAGGTCTTCCATTCACCCTCTGGTAAGTGTTAATAGAGGATGTTTGCCCCAGTTGGACTTGCTCTTAACAGTAATCGCCACCACTACCACCAAGTTAAAGGAGGTCGTGAAAGCTAGATATTCACATCGAGTGGGCCACAGTGGGCGACTAGCGCGCACTCTACGATTGTGTTGGCTGAGTTAACACACCCGCTGTATTCCGCGACCCCTGCCAACATAACAGTGTAGCAGTTGGATAAGGAGAGCATCCAATGCGAAAGAAGGAAGTTGAAGGTTCAGCTACCAGTAGGGATATTATCGATATGAGTAAAAATTTATACATTTTCTAGCACTATTCGATATTTTGTTTCTATATTTTTGTTATTTAATGATGCTAGTAGAACCGAAAAGATCGTTAGGAAAAATTAGGGAATAGTGGCATTAGTCGAACAGTGGTTGCCAAATTATAATGAGGAGTAAATTTCGTTAATAGCCTATTAACCTAAAAGAAAGAGACCAAGTGTAATAATACCAATATAGAAAAACGGCAGTGACCGATAACAAGGACATTCGTCCATATACAGGCTGGTTGGATACAACGTAAACCGGGTATTTCAGCATTAGAGAGTTGGTCATACTGATAAATAATTTGAAACAACTCTATATCGCGCTCCGTTGTTACTTTCTTTAGCTTCTGAAGTTAGCCAATCAGATCGCTTCGCGAGCGATTTCAAATGGGCTTTGGGAGGAAGCGGCGTAGCTAAACCTGTATGACGCTTCAAAATGCCTTGAGAGTACCAATCAAAGAAACAACTTCGCCAACAAAGGGATTTGAAGATGGGCCGTCGAGCTGACAGGATCGCGCTACGGTGACATGGTTTGATGGCGTGGCTCTCAAGCCGCTCTTAATTCACGAGCAGGTTTACCAACACCGTCTCGCAAGGCCCGTTTGACTTCCCCCGTGAAACGATCTGATTGATTAACGTCAACAACTAGCAAAACTGCGTGAGGTATCGAATTAATATTTTCAAATTATTTATCAGTGTGACCAGCCTTTGATTGTCAAATAAGCCTCAATTTTTCTTCCGAAGGCTGAGTAGATCTGAAACCAGTCTTCATATCCAGGTGAAAATCCCTGACCTGACCGGGAATCAAACCAGGGTAAGAGTCAGGCTAGCTGCCCTTTACATCACTCAGAAGTAATGGATTCCCCCTATGGATAGCGGTCGGCAGAACGCCTCCACTGTATCCTCGACCTGTTGTAATACGTGATTGAAAGGAAAACCTAGGTGCTTTCCTCTTGGGAGGGTGATCACGCTTGACTAAGCTGAGTCTGCCAGGATCCTTATTTTCATCTTTCCGATCCGATCTCCCTTGCTCAACTCTGGTTCTCTTCCAGCAGCGACGGTATGAGATTTGCGAGGCCGGCGGAGTCCTTCATTTCCACCCCCTTCTGGATCTTCCCTTCCTTTGGCCACTACATTAATTTATCGAAGTAACGGACCTCTTCGATTTTCCCCCTGATTAGTGTTAATAAAGGCAGGTTGCCCAGCTGTACTTCTTCTTTAAACAAAAATCACCACCACTACCAATTACTGTATTAGGGATTTAGTTAGTTTCATTCTGTCCGATGGCAGAGAAATCGGAACATTTCACTGTGGCCGAATGCTAAGTTTTAATTTGTCGGGTAAATATACTCTCGGGATCTACAGAGGAAGATAGCAGACGCAGTAATGCCTTTGCCAGTTGGTCCGGGTTAAACAGTGTTCAATTGTAAGAGACCTGTGTACAGACATTTACTGGAACAATGAAGAAAATATTGCATGAATATATGCAGAATTTCGACTATATTCATTTATGAAATTCCAGATTGTTATGGAGTAATAGTTTAGAATGTAAACATATTGAAGCGATAACAAGCATAGTCTACACACTCCTTATGTTATGAGCCTTGCATAAACTGTAGGGGTATGGCCCATCACAACCCCCGGAATTTATGTTACTCTTTCTACATTACGGAAGAACCTAATAACCAAATGAGAGATTGCATCATATTCTAACCTATTAGAGCCTAAAAATGCGGAGCCTAATTATTATTACTTATTCAGCACTTAGCACATACATATGACTTTCTAAGTTAATAACTCATTATGATACAAACTGTTATACCGTTAGGGGAAGAATGTTGAACTCTGAAGATGACAGGTAACACACCTTTTTAAATATTATATTCTGTATATTAAATATCCTCTAAAATAGAAACAGCATTTTGGTGCCCAAATTGATTTTCACGAACTACAAATATCCATTGTGTTGAAGTATTTAACAAAGAAACTAATTTACTTATAAAACAAAGAACTACTACAAATTTTCAAACATTTAACAGCCTATCATTAAATAGAAAAGCATCCAGTGAAAGGGCATCAGCTAAAGCTTTATTCAAGCAGTTCGAAAGTCTGATGTAATGGCGCACTTTATGAAGTATTCAAGTCATAGAAAAGCTTTTCATGTAACACGTTTCCAGTGAATGTACTTCAGATCAGACAGATTACATTTCTGTAACACTCCCTATCTACTCTCCGTTCCGTTTTAGGACCTTTTTCTGCATTTTATATCGGGCACAAATATGCATAGGTATTAACAGAAGTATACGCTGGTTTGTATATGGGCTGTACAGTCTATACTAATTGACCGTGACTTACGCCTCTCCGACTATTTGAAACTCCAACCTGCTCTACTGTGGTGTACCATACTAATATTTAGTTAACTATCTGCTCAATTATTTCGGACTTAAATTGACAGGAACCGTTACTGCTGGAAACCAGACAGAGATCGCTACTGCTAGGAAGAGTTTGGACTTTGACAAGCAGAGGGCAACTCTGTTGTTTGGAGTTACGCTGCCTAGTGTGAAGAGGCTGTATTACGTGAAGAATTTATTTGATGTAAAAGGTATTTATTATGTATGTGTTTCCACAACTGATAGTAAAGGGACATCATTTGCTGCTGCACTCTCCTGGTATCCCGTTGACCAACAAACGTCTTTGTTCCACATTATCTCCGGAATGTTCGGCCTGAGGGCTATTTATGGGGTGGTTTTCGCTCAGTTGCAGAGTGTGTTTCGGCCCACAAGTGGCCAAGGCTGGTCCATGGTCCCACTGCTCTGCACGCCGACCGGGAAACCGACCGATCAGAGGACGGATGACCACGGCTCTACCGAAGCTCTACGCCTCTGTATTCGGAAGACGGAGAGGGGCTGGTCCCCAACATCGGCTGTCCTGGAACTGTTTTTCCGTGGATTTCTATTCTCCTGCATTAAGGCGAATGCGATGACATCTCCCTATATAGGGCACGGCCGCTAACCTTCTCACCTTCTCCGCACATCTCCTTCACCGTCACAAATCTCCCGGCCTGAGAGACGGCGTAACCGTCTACGATGCCCGCCTTCCCCTTCACAGGGGAGGGATGAAAACATTCGTAGTAGTGTTATCCTTGTCTTGTGGAGTGGCAGTATTTCGGGGTGTTTTGGTGTAATGATTTAAAAGCGTCAGCGCTCTTCTTTGAGTATAAAATTCAGCGTTCCGTTAAATGTATGGTTGCATGGGCCCTTAGTTCAACTGCTACTGTTATTAACTGGGTTAACTTGTTGTCAGCTGAAAATAGAAAGAAAATATACATTTTCAAAATTTTTATTGGATTACATGAACTTATGTTTTGCTCTGACTATCTATTCCAACCTCGCGCTGCTTTACCTCTCGATAACACTAATAGACGGATATACCGAACAGGTAAGCTCAGTGACAAATGGCATGGCCATTGGAGACACAAATTGGTTTAAATCCCATGTCGACCATCCTCGTAATGGTTTTCGACGATTTCTCATTTCCGTTCCAGGTAAAATGCTGGGTGGTACCATTCTCAGAGCAACGGCCCATTCCTTGCCCCTTTACAAATATTACACCTCCACATACCTGCACATACCTGCCGCCCATGGGGTGTACTGGGAAGAAAGCAGCTACAGAACTAGGGAGCTGTACATTTCCGGCACTAAGAGCCATACGATGAAATAAAAGAAAAAATACATAAGTCAAAGTATAATGATATGCAATGGTCAATATAAAAATGGGGGCAAGAGGTGAAATTGTAAGAACAAACTATCAGCAACAAACTAAATATCACAATGAAGGCTACTGGGTACATAGGGTGAACAGAGTACTACATTCCGTAGAATGATATCGTGGCCGATTGGAGTTTGTAAAAATAAGGCATTTAGGGAATATGTTTATTGTGTGAGAAGGAGTTAGGATATGCACATTACTTGAGACAGTGTGAAAGTACAAGAGCATTACGGGTTAAATATTTAGAAACAGAAAAAAAACATAAAGAGAATTGAATCTTTGACTATTGCCAAAATAATGAATAGGGAATCTTTCATTCCAGCAACACTCTCCATTCTCATTTCATAGCGTCTATCAGTCATTACTAACAATCACTTTGGGAGTGGCGACCCCATCGTACTAATAGCCTATATCTGTTTCATTCATTCCATTCCTGACTCGGTCGATGACTGGAAAACAGGTTGTAGGTTTTCATTTTCAATTCGCGGAAAATTATTAATCTTAAGTAGCATATCTATATGAGGTTATGGTAGGCACAATGAGATTTTGTAACCATATACGTACAAAACAAAGTCTGGTTGGTTGGTTGGTTGGTTGGTTGGTTGGTTGGTTGGTCGGTTGGTCGGTTGGTTGGTTGGTTGGTTAAAATTCAACTACATTCCGTAGGAAAACAAATTCATCAAGGGGTGACATAAGATTGTGTAAAATGTTGTCCTAAAAGTGGAAGACATAGAAGTAGAAACAGGACAGAATAAAACAGCAAGGTAACACTAGTAGAATTGTGTTAAAAAGTAATGAAATATCAGTAAGGACTGAAATGTAACTGAAAGAGAAAAAAATATATTTTTTTGGAAGATGGGAGTATATAAAAAGCCAAAAGACAGAAAATAAGGGAAATTATTGCATTTTATGCGATCTAGATAATGAACTGGTACACCTGCTGAAAGCTCAAAGGGAGACGAATAGGTAAAATAGAAAACGAACTTGAATTATTTTTCGGAGGCAATGAAGCTATGTAATATTATCAGAGAAAATCTAAGGAAGCCATAAACCGAGGCGATGCATACAGCCAGTTTTAAGAACATGAATGAGGAAATATCCTATATGCTACTACTTTAGTTAAAGCCTAGGAAATACCTCAAACGTCTAAGCTTGCTATTAAGGATACGTTCCAGATATTTTTGTGGCATATGCGAGCATTTTTCTCGTTCGAAAATGAACTACGGAAAGTCATCTTTAGGGCAGCCGATTATTTTATTCGAACCCAATCATCTCCAGAATTCAAGTCAAGTTTGTAACTATGTAACCCAAACAACGCGGTCAACTTGCTCGGTCCGAAATATACTGAAAATTCCAAAAGGTGGTGGTGAATATATGATGTATGTCCACACCCAATTTTAGTTCAGTTTGGGCGTGACCGAGCGTGAAAGACATAGACGCAATCTCCTTTTCGACAATTACGCGGTCTCGTGCAAATTATGTCACAAATACTAGGTTTCCGGTGCATTATTGAAATGAAACACAATGTAGTCACATGACGATTCCCTCTGAGAAGACTTGTGACGAAGTTCTGCGATAGTCGTTTAAACGTACAATAATTTTGTTCCGGAATGTCAATTAACTTTTATATAGAGAGTGATTAGAATAAATTGTGCATTCCGTGCAGAATGCTGAACATTGAGATAGCCATATCGGTCACGCGATGAGAGAAATCTACCTAATTGAAACAGGTAGCGTTCTCGAGAAAAACTACTTACTTTAAATAAATGATTTTAACAGGTAGACTTAAAGACTGTCCGCCTCTGTGGTGTAGTGGTTAGCGTGATTAGCTGCCACCCCCGGAGGCCCGGGTTCGATTCCCGGCTCTGCCACGAAATTTGAAAAGTGGTACGAGGGCTGGAACGGGGTCCACTCAGCCTCGGGAGGTCAACTGAGTAGAGGTGGGTTCGATTCCCACCTCAGCCATCCTGGAAGTGGTTTTCCGTGGTTTCCCACTTCTCCTCCAGGCGAATGCCGGGATGGTACCTAACTTAAGGCCACGGCCGCTTCCTTCCCTCTTCCTTGCCTATCCCTTCCAATCTTCCCATCCCTCCACAAGGCCCCTGTTCAGCATAGCAGGTGAGGCCGCCTGGGCGAGGTACTGGTCATACTCCCCAGTTGTATACCCCGACCAAGAGTCTGAAGCTCCAGGACACTGCCCTTGAGGCGGTAGAGGTGGGATCCCTCGCTAAGTCCGAGGGAAAAACCGAACCTGGAGGGTGAACAGATGATGATGATGATGATGATGATGATGATGACTTAAAGACTAAAAAAGTAAGAGCAGGAAGTGGGAAAGCTGAGCTTCACCATTTCCTTGAAAAGACTATTCCAAATTAATTGTGAGAAAAGTGTTTTGATAAGGATTCCAGTGATGACTCAGTAAGTTAGAAGCATTTCAGTTTGTCGAACACGCAAGTTAAATATACTAGTAAATATTACACTATCACATACCAGTAAAAAACCCACTATTGTGTATATTGATTCCTTCTTCTAGAGAGTGGTTTATAGGTATGTTATAGTGCAATATTTATATTGAACTTGGTATTCGACAAACTGAAAAGCTTTTCAGTTACCTTGAGCAAAATGCTCAAATAGCGAACAACAAAAGGCTAGGATATACTCAAGGTTTTATCATTTGTAGGGAGTGCTAAGGAAATTTGTTGGAGATAGCATCATGGTCAACAGCTCCTAATCTCGGATAAGGCCGCAAACACCATCACACGGCAGAATGATCGTCTTCATGTCTGTCAACATCCCTGCTATCTGTCGGCTGAGCATACCAACCATGAGATATGATTACTCTTCATGTGACTCCTCCTATTTACAGTAACATTGACTGGAACTTCTTATTGGTTCGGCTGTTATATTATACCTTTCGAGCACAACAGAATTTGTGAATGATAGACAAACTATCTGTAAATTGATATAACCTAATGTAATATTGTTGATATCACGGTGCTTTAACGCTCTTAACATAAAATCTGGAGTATACACGGGATTATATTTCATACAATTACACAAAATCCCGAGAATACTCGGAAATGAAAGAGCGAATATAGGTACTAGTTTTTGTCAGTTAATATTACCTGCAGATGTAAATTAAATATTTTCTTTATCTTGTTTTCCCGGGCTGAGTGGCTCAGACGTTTGAGGCGCTGGTTTTCTGACCCCAATTTGGCAGGTTCGATCCTGGCTCAGTCCGGTGGTATTTGAAGGTGCACAAATACGTCAGCCTCGCGTCGATGGACTCACTAGCACGCAAAACAACTCCTGCGAAACTACATTTCCGCCCCACGGCATCTCCGAGAATCGTTGGAGTAGTTAATGGAACGTAAAAACTTATTATTATTATTATTATTATTATTATTATTATTATTATTATTATTATTATTATTATTATTATTTTGCTTTACGTCGCATCGACACAGACATGTCTTATGGCGACGATGGGATAGGAAAGGCCTAGGAATTGGAAGGAAGCGGCCGTGGCCTTAAGGTACAGCCCAGGTATTTGCCTGGTGTGAAAATGGGAAACCACGGAAAACCATCTTCAGAGCTGCCGACAGTGGGACTCGAACCCACTATCTCCCGATTACTGGATACTGGCCGCACTTAAGCGACTGCAGCTATCGAGCTCGGTATTATTATTATTATTATTATTATTATTATTATTATTATTATCATTATTATTATTATTATTATTGACAATAGACGTCCCTCCCTCATTTATTGCTTTTGAAATGTACCTCGAGCATTTTATTAAAATGGGCAGGGGCAAAGTGCTTAATGTTATTTTTACCGAATCTGATAGTTCTGAAAGATGTTTATGAGGATAGTTCAAGTGTTTTATTGTATTTCACACACCTTACATCATACAAATAATGGTTTTTTTGTACAAGATTTAATGTCTAAATGTCTTACTTGTAGAAGAGCTTGTGCTGACATGTTTTGTACTTATTTATTTCAAATGCCAGTTTAATAATATATACATTTAAACAATATCACGAGCATTATCTGTATCTTAGGATGTCTTCTACGACTTATATTGAATTGTTAAGTTCGTAAAACTTTCGTTGTTAACTTAGTTAATTTTAGCAGTTCAAAGATCAGATAGGAAAAGGAGTATAACTCTGTAAACAAGAAATCCTTCGTGGCTCAGGCGGCAGCCCGCCGGTTACTCAATGTAAGATTTGTACTGAACAAAACGGAGGCGGGACAGATTGTTCTCCGAGTACTCTGGTTTTCCCTGTCGTCCTTCATTCCCAAACACACTCTAATATCATTTCATTCGTCAGTCATTAATCATTAACCCAAGAGTGCTACAGGTTTTGGCACCCGGCACAATTCCTATTCTCGCTGCTAGATTGACGCTTCATTCAGTTCATTCATGACGCGGACGAATGACTGGAGACAGGCCGTGGATTTTCAATTCTGTAATAAAGAAGCAGTGTACCAATACACCACGATCCGGTGCATTTGTTTTCTTATGATTCAGTAGAAATTAGTCTTCATTTCATTATAGAGCAATAATTCCGACAGATGTTTCACCTGCTAGAAAGGAACAATCCATACTTACTTCTAGGCAAAAATAATTACTTATTCGCACTGACTTGTTCCCCTTCTTGGCTCACTTACCGGCCACTAATCTCATTTTCAATTATATATTTTACCTATTTGTGAAAGGTCAAATAACTTTGTTCAAGGTCCTAGGGACAGAACACGTTACAAGCGAGAAGTTACTCCGTCTTGCGCGGAAATCATTCGAATTGTCAGCCCTCGCAGCCTATTTCAAAGAAACCTTCCGAAATGCCACTTGTATTTGTCTTTTCTGAGGATGTGATCAAAATATCCTGCGAGGATAAATTAATTTTTCAAGTACTGGGACAGGTGTTGCATTTTAAGGACGTACTTCCGCAGCATTAACCCGTAATAACAGTGGAAAATCAATATATCCATGAATTATCACTGATCTGCCCAGAAGATCAGATGTTAACCTACTCTTCTCTTAAGGTCATCAGAAAGGGGTGAAATCGAAAACGGTTATTTTTCGTTTTTCGCAGTTTTATATACCTGTGACTTTTTCTTTCGAATACTTTTTGTTTCAGACCTCTGTGACGTTCGAAAGGGTGTTAATTTTTATATTATTTGGAGTGTTGCAGATGTCGTGCATGACATGTCCTCGAACTGATGTGACATAACATTACTCTCCATTTGTCAGCTGTGACAAACACTCTGTTGAAGGTGATCAAGTTTCAGAACATGGTCGTCTTCTGCGAGAGGACATCTCCGCTGCCGCAAAGTACAACTTTCAATTGTTGGCTAACCTAGACGGCAGAACAATTGAGAATATAACTGCGTGTGTTTATTGTTTGTTTTGGCGGCTTCTTTTACAACAGTATTCAGCTGCTTTGTTTCCGTTCGGTTTTATACAGTGAACAAGATGCCTAGACATAGCAATAAGATTTTCAAGGTGCGCAAGAATGTGGGAAAGCCGAAAATTCCTGCTGTTATTCCGAACGTTATAAGTGAATGTGCAAATTGTGATCCCGAAGTGACTACAAAAAGTGTAGAACGAACCACCACAGCACGTGGTACAAATACCATCAAAATGAAGGAAACTGCGACCATGACTTCAAGCACGGTCTCCCGTATGCAGTCATGGAATCCATAACGCCAGTCTTCAGAGATTTATCCGATGAAAAACTCTTCCGGAAATGCCTTTATTGTAAAACCCAAAACCCTAATGAGTGCCTAAATAATTTCATCTGCACTCGGATACCCAATAGAGTATTTTGAGGTATAAAACACCCCACTTTGGTGTTTATCATGCCGTGGCAACATACATTGAAGGCAATATCTCGAAGTGCGGAGTTCTACAAAGACTATGTATACCTCCAGGACACAACACTGTGAAACAAAGATAAGGAAAGAAAAAGGAAAGGAGATGCAGCGGAAAGGGAGCTGGCGAAGCTCCAAAGACAGAAGAAAAGAAGTGTAAATAGTTTACAAGATGTGATGGAAGATATCCCAGATGATCCACTATATTGAGGTGGAATGCATTAAACTCTTGAGGCTCTTTTCCTGAAAAGTAGTTTTCGGTGTATCTAAGGAACATTTATTTGGATGCCATTGAACGTACATTAGCCTAACTTCTAGTTGGTATGTAACTAATCATTCTACGTATTTTAACACGACATTTTGAAAATCGAAGGAACAATTTCTGAATTATAGAAAAAAATGTCTCATTTTAAAACCTAAAACTTTGATGTTCACTTAAAACTGTATAGCTTCAAAAAACATAAGATATTAAAATTTGTGGCCGTTGTTGAACAGCAGTGAACAGAAATCAATGAAGCAACAGAAGTCCTTATTATGTAATGTTATGTAAATTTTATCTTATCATTTTGGGTAAACAAAGACGTTTAAAAAACTGAAGTATTTATACAAAGCAAATTATTGTATGTAGCTTTCTTATTTAAACATTATTACATATTTAGGCATATGAAGAAATGGACTATGAAGAAGATTTATTTTCAAAGAGATCTGGGTATTTACATTTCCTGTTTTAAATTGATTTATTCTGTAAATGATATAAAGGGATGTGGATTGTTATACATGACTTGTGAGGCAGGATGTGCCACGTGTAAGTGGTCCTTTCGTGTCGTTTTGTAATATCCGCTAATAAGCGAATTCATCAGAAAGGATTATTCTAGAAGAATATTGTCATTGGCCAAAATACAATTGTTTTATATTGGCCAGTATATTAGGATTTTTAATTGGTGAATGTGGCAAACTGGAGTGTTGCTATTGGCTATTTGTAATCACTCGATTTCCTGTTTGCGGGTCCTCGCGTGTGCGAGATGATTTGTCCGCGTCTTTGAATCTGGATCACTACAACGGGCGGACGCGTTTTGCGTCCGTCCCGCAATGGGTCATCAGGCAGCCAAGGTAAGCGCTATGCTATTGCCTTATGTTATTTAAATGCATTCTTTTGTTTCGAACTATACCCACTTAATGTACATGTAAGTTCAGTAATTATGTAGAAGTTCATTTTGTGCGCCGGAGTTTCCTCTAGTTTTCCACATTTTCCAAAATAGAGCATTTGTATGACTTAGCGATTATGCTAGTCCGCAACGTGTTGTTTTCGGAGGCAGACCTTCTTTTCTAACTCTAGTTATGATTGTAAGTAACTGTAACACTCTTTCTTAAATAGCGTAATTACATTTTTGATTCTTTTTGACGTTGCCTCCTTTCATTCTGTAAATTTAACTTTAATGTGAATCTCTATGTCAAAGTTTGTTCGTGACCGAAGAGCTTAATTGTTTCCCATACACATCTTTTTGTGTGTGTGTGTGTGTCTCAAGTATCAGTTAATCCACAGTTCATTTATTATAATTGCATGTTCATTTTCTCAATAATTATTTGTCTGTTGGGTGTATTATTTTAAGACTTTTCTCCCCCCATAATGTCATATGTTCCCATGGACCTCATAGGGCCCTAGCACATTCCACTCTCCTCTCTTAGTTGTCATTTTTAAGCCTGTAAGTGTTCCCTTGTATTTGATTTAATATTGCGTATCGAAAGATACTCGTCACGTTTCCATGTTCTGATGTGAATTCAGCGCCACTGCGTCATTTCTCTATTTCTTTACACACATTGAGTGTCAGTGTTACTATTTTTTTATTTTCATTCTATGTTAATATTCAATATTATTATTATTATTATTATTATTATTATTATTATTATTATTATTTATTCTGTGGTTTTATTCACATTACCATTATTATTGTGTACGCGGAGTCTTGAAACAACGCTACAAAAATAATGTCTATCTACGTTCGAAAATCGAATAAATATGTGTACAAAAGTGACTTTTATTGGTTCATAAATGTATGAGAAAATATTCCTTTAAAACACGAATTTTAACATGGCAGACATAACCCCTTCCGGGCGCCCTTAAATGATTTCAAAAAAGTTGGAAATTAATAAATTACTGATAAAATATTCACAAGCCTAATTCCTCTTTCTAGAAAAAGCATTTGCCCTATTTTTTTTTCCTTTTGATTTGCAATTTTTTGTTTTTCATTTTGTGATTTATGTATTTTATTGCTTTATTTAAAATCCCTTCTAGGCTACGTTGCACCGACACAGAAAGATCGTATAAGGACGATAGGATAAGAAAGGAATAGAAGTGTGAAGGAAGCAGACATTTGCCTGGTGTGAAAATGGGTAACCACGGAAAACCATCTTCAGGGCTGTCGACAGCTCGAACCCACTTATCTCCCAAATGCAAGCTCACAGCCGCACAGCCACTTGCTTGGCTATCTTTAAAAAACTCCACTCAAGATTATTCGTCTAGTAATGTCATTCTAAACCATCTGTCCATTGACAGCTCAAATCATTTCTCTTAGTCGAGTTGATCGCAAACTTTGCAGTATACTTCGTCAACGCTACTCTCCTGTCGGAAATCACCCAGACATGTCGTGCTGCCTTCCTCTGAATCTGTTCGAGTCCTTGTATCAACTAACCCTCAGAGGATCCCGTACACTAGAACCATACTCTAACTGGGATCTTAGAGAACAAGCATGTTCAGGATAACCAACAAGGTTTTCAGCGACGCAAGGATGGGAATAAGTAGGATTAGAAAGTCGGTTGCCCTACCCTTATTTAAGAGAGAACCCCAGAATGTTTCTAGTTTGAAAATGAGAAACCACGGAAAATTTTAGTCAGGGCTGTCGGTCACGTGATTCAAACCCACCAACTCCCGATTTCAGGCTCGCAGCTACGCGACCCGTACAACACAAACAACTGGCTTGGTGGATGGTATTTTAAGGCCTTCCTGCTCCTTGGCTGAATTGTCAGTTTTGAGACCTCCAGTTCAGAGGATCCCGGACTTGATTCCCGGCCGTGTCTGAGCATTTAAATGTGTCTGATTAATTATTTTGGCTTGGGAACTGGGTGTTTGTGTTTGTACCAACACTTTCCTCTTCATACTAAGACAATACATTACACTACCAACCACGACTAAAATACGCAGCCGGGTTGACTGGCTCAGACGGTTTAAGCGCTGGCCTTCTGAGCCACAGTTGCCAGGTTCAACCCAGCCTCTGCCCGATAGTATTCGAAGGTGCTCAAAAACGTCAGCTTCGTGTCAGCAGATTTACTGGCACGTAAAAGAACTCCCGAAGGACAAAATTCCAGCATCTCGGCATCTCCGAAAATCGTCAAAATTTGTTAGTGGGACGTTAAAGCGGTAACATTATTATCTAAAAATATGCAATAGTGATTACATCCCTCCAAATTGGGTTGCATCAGGAAGAGCATCCAGCCGTAAAACTGAGCTAAATCTACATGTTAGAGACAGTTCTAATCCGCGACTCCACAGGTGTGGGGAAAATCAGCAGAAGGAGAAGAGGAAGAAGAAGAATATTTTAAAGTTAACTTTGCTACACGGAAGTGATTGATGGGTGGATTTAAGGTTTCCCCTGTGGATGGGGGCGATAGAGGTATCCACTGTCTGTCATAAGAGGTGACTGAAGGACCTCAGGGATTATCAACTTCGCTCGGTGACCACATTCCGACTCCAAAGCTGGTGGATACAAAAGTCCGCTCGTATCACCATTAGAACGCCTGCAATGTATGCATGGCCACTTAACGGCACGGATGGATGAGTTGCCGGCTTAACTCCTAGCCATTCCAGTACAAGGACACTGTCATCACTGCTGTACAGCGGGTTGTGGCCTGTCCAGCTGATTATTCCCGCTGTATAGGTTACGTATGTCCCCAGGAGATAGGTCTGCCGGATCTAGTGTGTCTTTAATTTTCATGCCCTTTGTGTCTCATCTTTCTCCTTTGCTGAAACCTTACCTATTCCACAGAGTGGACCTCTTATTTTTCCCTTCCGATTTGTGAAAATAGGGAATGGTTGCCAAATGGTACTTCATCTTAAAACAATAATCAGCATCCCTATTCCGACTCAGGATATCGAATTCATGAGTTGAAAGTAAGACATGATGTTAGTGAAAATGACTGCGGGTTAGAAAACAAGGGGGAACATTGGCAGGACGTTACGTAGAATGAGAACGTAGATGATAAGTTGGTAATGAACACGATGAATGAAGCAATGTATATAAACAATCATCTGTGAGAGGGTCACGTGGTGCGAATAGAGGATACGTTACTCAGGAGAATAATGGAGACGGTCATTGAGTGCAAGAGAAATAGAAAGAGACCGAGATGACGGTAGTTATATTCAGTTTATAATGACTCAAAGATAAGAGATTTAGGAAAGAACGAGGTCAGACCGCAAATGGTATAGAGAGGATCTGTAGAAGTATAATTCATACGCAGAGGTTTGGTGGCTGAACGCTGAAAATCACCATAATCTATAACCGAGTATGTAATCTTTGCACTCTCACCCTCTTAAGCAAATTTACAATTTCTCTTTTTTGTCTAACATCCAGTTGACTGTGGGTACTGCGCACGTGATGGGTGAGAGTACAGTATGTGTTTTTATAGGACATATTTCCTTAACCATTCGACCATTCTTTTAGTCCCCATAATTCATCTTTCAAGTCTCTACTCCTCAACTTTATGCCCTCTTTCCCATTGTGCAGAACATCCATTAAAGATCAGAACTTAGAATACGGGTTATTTTATTACGTACAGTAGGTCATGTCACTAAAAAGTGGAAGTTTCAATAATACTACGTTTTGAATAACCTGAAGGAAATGCATAGCCTAGTTTAATAACCCATACATTTATTTTCAAACTTCTATGTCTCACGGGAAATTATATATACCTACAGTACAGTTGTTTAATATGTGAATTATGTAGAGAAAAATATAAATAATGGCACCCCCCAAGTCACTGTAGGAACCGGCCGATGGCCTAGATGCTTGGCCACTTAATAATAATAATAATAATAATAATAATAATAATAATAATAATAATAATAATAATAATAATAACAATAATAACAATAAGACGTATTAAGAACAGGCATCGTGAATTTTGGGAATTTCCCGGGGTGAGAAATGGACAACTGGTGCAGAGCGGTCCGATGTACGCCGTGCTCGGAACAGCGATGCAACTAAAACCTGCTGGATCAGTCGAAAACAGAGTAAACGGCAGAATCAGTAATGACACTTTCCATTGTCCCTAGATGGGCGATTAGTGAATAAGAAGAAGTATTTCTTGTGCCTCACGAACTACGTTTATAGCTTTGGTAGACACCAAGGTGCAGGATTTTTCCCGCAGGAGATTTACATTTGAATTAATTACATTATTAATTAATTGCAGGATTCACTGTCGAACCAATTACTGTCAAGGTCATACGTATACAGTATGACAGATTCAAACCGTTTTAAAAATAACTTTGTGAGTTTATGTTTAAGATACAATATTCTGAAAAAATAATACATATTTTTTACAACATGTTTTACGTCGCACCGACACAGATAGGTCTTACGGCGACGATGGGATAGGAAAGTGGGAAGGAAGTGGCCGTGGCCTTAATTAAAGTACAGTCCCTGGTGTGAAAATGAGAAACCACGGAAAACCATCTTCAGGGCTGCCGACAGTGGGGTTCGAACCCACTATCTCCCGAATACTGGATACTGGACGCACTTAAGCGACTGCAGCTATCGAGCTTGGCCGCGATATTTTAATGACAACGTCTCGATAACGGACATGTTAAAGTATGTGTTAATAAAAATTATTTATTTAGATATGCGGCTTTCTTCTGAATTCATACATCGCATATCATATCGTCTTTTCTATCCAGACAGTTGTGGTCAGCCTGTAAAAACTAAACTATCGCATGTGTATTTGCAGAAATTTTGAAATGCAATGCTATTCTTCGAATTTTGAACCAGAATGCTGTATCTGAACTAAATAAATATATTGAAGTAATAGCGAAACTTCTACTCTTCGCGTATTGTACGTGGCTATAATTTGGAAGCCATACTTTAGTAAACACTGTATGACTCTTAGATCCTCTCCTTGCCACTGTAATAAATTGTCAAACGTAACAGTGCTTTGTTAAGCTTGGTACTATTTGTTCTCGTTCTGCTGAAATGACGACTTGCGTTTGTGTGACAATATAGTTAGAAGTAGAGGACATGAGGTCTAGGATCATTACCAAGCGAGCAATTCAAATATTTATTTCATTTCAGTGTATTCTGGAAAAGCCACCGCTTATACCTCATGCATTGCATCGGCAGTCTCAATTCACCTGACAGCTGTACGAGTTATACCTCGTGCATCATAATAACAGTACAATTTGAATCTGCTGTAAGTACAAGCAAAAAGTCTTAGTAAACATAGGTCGACAAGCGAACCGTTTGAGAGATAATTGACAATTTGTGCTTACCAGGCACAACTGACTTGATTGTGTGTAAACGTCATTCTCATTAGGAAAAGGTACCCACACAATATTAAGAAATGTTATTGGAATATTTGGTATAAATGCAGTTTTAGTGAACGAGAAAACAGTCTTACCTAATATGTTATAGTTACACTGAGTGTACAGTGTACCTACTCGTAGTTAATTCAATGTGTCGGCCTTGTACCCGGATACAGACAATCCACAACGCTCCTCAAACAACTGAATGAGTGGTACTCTCACGTTTGAAGTCATCGAGGCTTAAACCCACAATGCTGTGCATGAGTCATCATATGAGCGACGTTTCTCATTGAATGTGCGGTTGGCGGTACTAGGTGATCGTCTTATTGGAACGTACATTTTACCAAACAAACTCAGAGAACGGAATTGTCTTCTGCAGCATCATCTTCGAAGATTGCTTGAGATGTTACCTTGCAGCAACGCCAGAGTATGTGGTACATGTATGATGGAGCACCGGCACATTTTGCTGATGTTCTAATATATTTTGGGCGATGGCATGCACCGTGGCCTCTAGTACCACGTGATCTGAACCCTTCGGAATTTTGTGGTTTGGGCCTCCTTAAAAGTGTACTGTACAACACTCTGGTTAACATGGTTGAAGAACTGGAGCAGAGAATTGTAAATGCTTGTTAAAAATTTGAAAATGATCCAGGCGTGCTAGAAATAATTCGAAATTCAATTCAGCGCCGAGTTCGTTAAGAACAACTGCACTTGTATTACAATATTAACTTTACTGAATATTGTACTTGTACTTTGTCCTGACTAGGATGTCGTTTACATACAATCAAGTCAGTGTTAACCACAAATTATAAATTATCTCGCAAACGGCCCATTTGTGGACCTATGTTTACGAAGACCTTTTGCTTCTAGTGTCGTGTACTTACTGCTATTTCAGTTTTCGCTATTATCTATAATTAAAAAGGCCTGCAGATTACGAGGTGTCGTGTGGTCAGCACGACGAATCCTCTCGGCCGTTATTCTTGGCTTTCTAGACCGGGGCCGCTAACTCACCGTCAGATAGCTCCTCAATTCTAATCACGTAGGCTGAGTGGACCTCGAACCAGCCCTCTGGTCCAGGGAAAAATCCCTGACCTGCCCGGGAATAGAACCCGGGGCCTCCGGGTAAGAGGCAGGCACGCTACCCCTACACCACGGGGCCGGCAACTTATCTATAATAAACCCTGTATAAACAATGTAATACGACGTAGCATTTTTCATCTCGAGGCAAAGAAGTACGAATGGGTGCTACTTATATTGGTGTGATTTCTATAGTGCGATATTCGTAAGAAAAAGCTTGACAGGTCATAGTAGAGCAATAAAAAACCAGGGCGTCATTTCCAAATTGAGTCGGCTTATTTGAAAGTTATGAACATATTTTAATTCACATATACACTTTCAATTACATAACCATAATTCAAAATGAACAAACAATAAAAATTACCCACCACTCAAATACTCTCCAGGGGTTGATGACCTAAATGTAAGGTCCCGTGGAAAAGAAGTAATCGTCATGGTTATTCTCTTGATCCACCCATGACAAAAGTATACACATTCTTTAACAATTTACTTTAAGGCGAACTGACACAGATAGATCTTATGGCGAAGATAGAATAACCTAGGATAACTAAGGAAGTGACCGTGATCTTAATTAAAGTACAACCTAATAATTTGCCTGGTGTGAAAACGGGAAACTGCGGAAAAATATTCAGGGCTGATGACAACGAGGTTCGAACCCACTACCTCCCGAATGCAAGCTGAATGCTATGTAAACCAAACCACGCAGCCACGTGCTCGGTAATAAATAATCTTCTGAATACAATCAACAGTTTAAAAATAAGGAGCATTCCCCCACATCGATAGGCAACCAATCACACTAAATGATCGCTCATTTCAGGTCAAAATAATTTCGGATACAATTTGCTCACTATCATGACACGGTACGTCACAACTTATTTGATTTTGTATACATGATGTGTACTGAGTAAAGCTGTTTTCATATTTAAGTATAGTCGCGTTTATAATAAACGATAGGAAAAATGGTCATAAATATTTGTTGCCAACAAGTTTTAGCAGCATATGTTGTAACAGAACACCAGTGTGACTTTTATATTCGATGTTAGCAACATTTCCCCGCTTTCTCTCCAGCCTGCCAGTGACAGCCTTCCACCGAATGTGAGAGCTCTTTTTTCATGCGAGGTGTGTTTGTGAAATTCGCTGCAAACACAGCTTGACTCTATAATAAGGAAGTTATATTTCTCATTATAGAGGTAGTCGCTGGAGCGTTGTCGAGTCCCTCTACTCGAAAAATCCACACAAAAGCAGCAAGAAACCATAATTATTTTAAATATGAACTATGTGTTTTGTACGGACATCATCGCCATAGATGACTTGTCGCGCAGAGTTCATTCTTGCCCTTTCATCATGATCAGCCACCGTTAACACTCCAGTGGTCGCGCGGATCACAATAGTGATCCAGCCGTTTAGTTCCTTTCGCTCCTGTTTTTTGGTATGATAGTTGACCTTGAGCATCTGTGTACCTGCCTCGTGCCCTATCCCCTCTCTGATAATGCAGTAATCTGCTAACATTGACAGATGGTTATTGCGTTATAGAACAATCTATTCTTGTGGATCACAACTGTGATCCGTGCGACCACTAGCGTGACTTATTTTGACTTTGTTTGTTTTCTTATTACGGTGTCTAATCTCAGTTCATATGCATATATCTACTCCGTTTTATGAGTTTATATTAATTATTGGTGTATAAGTACAAAATGGATGACAAAGAGTATATAAATCGATGGCTGAATGAACCAGACAGTGAGGTACCTCAAAAACATTATGAAGGGAGTAAGCGAGACAAATCGAAATGTCCGGTAATTTTTCAGGTATTCTTTTATAAATTCATGCATAAGTATATTATATTGTACAGAAAATAAAGTTCTTTTTACAATTCATAATCATATTCATTGAATAAACGGTAGAGAATAGCCGTATATCACAAAGAAATCTGGATCACAATTGTTATCCGCGCGACCACTGACGTGACTTTCCTTCGCGCGACCACTGGAGTGTTAAACAATTGGAGTAACAAGATATATTCAAGTATAAAAAACATGTAACAAAAGTTCCACTTGATAAGAATACAATAGCTACTCTTGAAGAGAAACACACAGTTTTCTTCTATAAAATAAGTAATTATATACACAGAGTGGCCAAAAGTTATGGGAAGGGGTATCCGATTAGAAAATGTGCCGTGTACGACCCCAGAGCGTTGCGGCGTAGCGGAATAGTCCGTCAAAGACACCGGTGTTGGGTGTCTGGCAGCACGTCTGGAGTTAAACGACTTTGAACGTGCACGGCCCTTGGGTCATAGTAACGCGGAGATTATACGCGTATTCGGGTTTCCGAGGTCAACATTGTCGAGGGCAGACCTTAAATATCGCAGAGAGAATGTTACTACCCGCGTAAACTACCACACGGAAGATCACAGGTGTTTAGCGAATGGACATCCCGTCACCATACTGGGCGCTCGACGGGCTACTGTGAGTCAGGTCACCGCCCAGCTGAATGTTGGGAGTCCGGAACCAATTTCTAAGAGGACAGTAAGGAGGCAACTGCACCGCATAGGTTTCACCAGCCGACGACCAACTCGTTTCCCTTTGCTAACACCTCGACACAGAACTCAAGGGCGTGCATGGGCCCGTGAACATCGGCAACTGGACATGGAATAGTGGCGGTGTGTGTTATGGTCCGATAAATCCAAGTTCCAGTTGTATCGAGCTGATGGGCGCGTGAGAGTGTGGCGTATGATCCATGAAGCTATGGATCTTGCATGTTAACAAGGTTGTGTCCAGGCGAGAGGTGGCTCAGTTCTAGTCTGGGCGGCGTTCACATCGTCGTAACTAGGCCCTGTTGTCTAGCTGCAGGGAGCGCTGAGAGGTCAACAGACTTACTACTACCTATTTTTACTGGATCGTTCGAAACTGCCTAAGAAAATCGCCATGAGCTGAATCCGGGCCTCTTAGACTTATAAACAGTGTGAAAGAGGCACGTCCCAAAAAATAACAAAATAACGCAGATCTAGGGTTAATGAAACGCATTTATTAATATAAGCATGGAATAAATCAGTCCAAGACTGGCATAAAAGGACAAATAAATAACTATATGGGAAGTCAGTTACTCACATACATGATGTACAACAACGATCCATTGAAAGGGAGTATTAGACAATCGTATATGTCTTTAGTATACCTCTAGAAAGCACGGTCGAGGAATCTGTTTGGAAATATAATATTTTTCTCACCACACAGTGAGCATAGCGCATAAGATCAGATCCCAAATTATTTCCTTCTTGAAATAAGTATAATAATCCTCCCGAGGTACATCATCAGAATCTATACTCTCACCTTCTTATATAACAATCCTCACGGAGATTAAATCCCCAATAAAATCAAGGATGCCAGCGAAATCAATACCGGCTGAAAATAAAAATCATAGAACACAAAAGAATAAAGAAGTGGGTCGCCATAGTAACAATAAATAAACACGCGGCAGAAAGGCGTAAAAATGAGGTTAAAATCCAAAACAAACACATAAATCGGCTAGAAAGGCCGGAAATGAAAGTCAGACAATATAGGAAGAATGATAATAATAAATAATAGCTAGATATTGAAAAGTAGCATAGGCCCGATAATCACACCACACTTACTCACACACAAAGAGGGAAGCATACGAAATATAACGTTCAATAATACAGTGGCATGACATTTGACGACGTGCAGCATAGAATGCTTCTGTCAACGGCTCATGAGTTCGATCTGAAAGTACTGATCAGAAACCTGGGTTTCCACAACAGGTACGTGGCACACCAGTCCAAACACGTAACGTAAACAACATACCCGCTGCATAACACGTATTCATATCGTGCAGAAAGACGAATATGAACCATACAGTATCAGCGACAAAACAATGTATCGTACGAACTCGAGCCTAGATATCGAAGATAAAGAAAAATTGAAGGTCTCCAACCAAACAAAACAAGCTAACCCACCACGCACAAGAACAATCTGGCCGATGCCACCTTTCGCTCTTCGACGAAATGAGCACACACAAGCAGAGATGTAAAGGAAGGGAGGTAACGGAAAATAAGTCTGTAACAACATAACAAAAGAAATAACACTCAACACGAGGGAGCTCCTCATAAACATCCTTGCTGTCTATGAAAAACCGGGAATGGTAGCAATAAACATTTCAAACCATGAATGATTGGAACGAACATTACCTCTGCAAGAAGTGGTTATAGTTCCGACTCCAAACTATGAGAGTCGTAGAGAGTAACGTTTTATAACGTTTATAATACCTTCGGTAAGAGACGAAAGACAATTAACAAAACACCGTCTCCATCTTATAGTTCTTTCTGAACGTCAGACTGTCAAAGAATACACAACATGCAGACAAGGTAGAAATAAATGCATTGGCAAGCCACACAGCATGAGCTGCCATCTGTCCAATAGGGATAATTGACACATTGGGCACGGCTTTCATGATGCCAAGCAGCCATGACAGACAGACATAAGACATCGCATAAAATGCGGTATCTGAAGAATACACGCTTGTTACGAGGTGTGGCTCACAGGTACACGTTATGTGGACATTCTTTTAGACAGTCTACATCCGTTTCTCCCCCTAGAGTACCCTGATTGAGATGCTATGTTGCAACAGGACAATATGTAACGTAACCGCTCTGTGTTGGCACGACGTGGTTGGAGGAGCACTCCAGTTCCCCCGAACTTAATCCAATCGAGAATTTATAGGATGCTGGTGTACGCTCCATGAAACCCTCACCAACTACACAAGACCAATTGTGGGTAACAGTGCAAGATACGTGGGTACAGAGCCCTCCAGAACGACTCCAACACCTTGTAGAGTCGATGCCTCATCGTATTTCTGCCGTTTTGAGGGCTCGTGGAGGAGCCATTCGTTATTAACATCACATTCAGTGTCTTTTGGCCACTCATTGCATTTATTACAGTAATTATTTTAACAAACAGTAACAGTTTATCAACTTTTTGCTAGTGGCTTCACGTCGCACCAACACAGAAAGGTAGTATGGCGACGATGGGATAGGAATGGCCTAGGAGTTGGAATAAAGTGGCCGTGGCCTTAATTAAGGTGCCTGGTGTGAAAATGGGAAACCACGGAAAACCATCTTCAGGACTGCCGACAGTGGGATTCCAATCCACTACCTCCCGGATTTTAACAAATATGTAACCATTTGATACCGGAAAATTTGATACCAAACAGTCGACAAAAATCTTATATATGGTTATTTCATTCATGCCCGCCCAAAATGTCATGTTCGTTCTCACACATACCAAGCGATAGTACAACACATGAGTTCGAAAGCAGTTCAAGTAACATGATGAATATTCCACAAGCTGCTAGTTCACCCAGTTTGCAGTTATATTAATGCACTTGTGTTAATGGTGTTATTTCCATGATGCAATATTACCCGCAGGAGTGTGTTGTTCAGTCTTAAAACAACTCTGAATTCAGATGTCAACAAACTTGTACGCGAATTGAGAAATCCCCAGTATAGTATCCATGGTTTACTATATATTTATATTATAAAGCAAAGCAAAGTCACCTCCGTACAGACCATGAAGGCCCTTGGAGGAGTGGAAGGTAAAGGCTTCCACCATTGTTAACCTCGGCACGTGATGGGGTAGAGTGGTTGGTTCTACGTCCGGCCGCCTTTGCCCCCAGGAATTAACCTGGTGCTCATTTTTGGTGTAGACTGAGTGAACCTCAGGGCCATATGCACCTCCAGAAGTGGAAATTTCGTTTCTTAAATTTTACGACTTTCTGACGGTGACTCGAACCCACGTCCTTCCGGGCGAGCCGAGCACGCCTTTACCGACTCGGCCAGGCAGCCCCTATTTATATTATAGAAACAATATATTTCTGAAGAGATGGTGCAGTAATGAAGCTTACAATATTCTCATTATTTTTAAAGTATTTTAAAACCGTGTGTTATTGTATATGTATACATTTTGAAAAATGATGTCATAAGATCGATTTATTTCCATGAATTCTCAGATCCTATCAACATTACAACATACCATTTAGCCGCATAAATTACAGAAAGAAATGTTGTTCCTCTCACGTTGTTCTGAAGGAGCTTAAATAAATGGTACGCCAAGAAGAGATGAGGAGGTTGCATTAAATGTTCATATATGTTCTATATTTCGCACGTTAACTTTCAAAATAATAATAATAATAACAATAATAGTAATGACAATAGTATGTAAAGAGTGATAAATGTAGTTTAGGCGTACTGTTATACGCAAGAGAATGAGAATTTAGAGGGTAGAGTATAGTACAGCAAGGAACGTTCTTAAGGGGACTTCTAAGGCTAAGAAAGTTCCCAGAATACGGACAGATCCTCTTACAGAGAAGGGAAGAAACCAACAGATCAATGGACTTAACACATACTAATAGGATCTCTAAGTCGGCCGATGAATAGGCTACATACTGAAAATGAAGTCTATTTTAGAACGAAGTTCAAATAGGTTCAACTGAATTGTAAAACAACAACAACAACAACAACATCAACAATAATAATAATAATAATAATAATAATAATAATAATAATAATAATAATAATAATAATAATAATTCCACTCAAGAGGAAACTACAAGACCACCAGGGTTTTCAAGCAAGGCCAAAATTGAAAACGAGAATGACATGGATGGAGGAAAGAAAAGAGTAACACCGGCAGCGAATGAAGGAACACTGGGCAAAGATAAAAGCCCTGAGAAGAGAGCGGAAATAACGTGGTGGGGAGCAGAAACACACCAATTATTTGGCTTAAAGGAGAAAAGGAGGGTATTGAATAAAATAACATAATACAGGATGCAGTATAGAATAGACATCGTCATAGGAAAACCATTAACAAAATTACGGGAGTCGGTGATCACACGATCAACCAAAATCAAACGAACAGGGAAAGAACCGGCAGTGCCTGGTCGTTCGAATGCAAAGCAGCTCATTCTGAATGGATGAAGAAAATCTGAGTTGATCGAAACAAGAAGAACCAAAAATGAATTATGCTCGACGTGTTCCAAACCATACCCTTACGAAAATAAGAAGTGATAATAATACTAGTACAATGTCTGATATAAGAAAAACATGAGCACATTTAATTTTAACAATGTGAAAACGCGAATAATTTTAAGAAAGGTAGTAACTTAAATCAAGAGGGTTGTGTATGCACCTAGACGCTTAAAGATGTACTTTGTTTCTTAAACTTCATAAATGTTCCCTGAAACGTCGACTTCATCTTACATGTGATCATAAAAGTCGAAGACATATTGCAGACCAACAAACTTGCTATGTATAGGACTAATTGTGCAAAAATGTTTCTAACCTCTAAATAGAGCATAAATCAAAACATGCATGTTAGCGACGATAAGGGATTAGCTCCTGGTACTCACCTCAGAAATTCGATCACCGAGGAATTTGTTAGGAATGCATGTTTGGCTCTTCGGCCAACGACAGTCCAGAAAGTAGTTTAGTCCAACTTACCTGCAAATGGGACATACATAAAAATAAGTAACATGCTTGGACAACATTCTATATTGTTGTTGTTTGAGTCATCAGTCCATAGACTGTTTTGATGTAGCTCTCCTTGCTACCCTAAACGTTTCATTTCTACGTAACTACTACGTTCTACATCTGCTCTAATCTGCTTGTCATATTCGTACCTTGGTCTACCTCTTCCGTTCTTACCACATACACCTCTCTCGAAAACCAACTGAACAAGTCCTGGGTGTATTAAAATATGTCCTATCATTCCATATCTTTTCTCGTCAAATTTAGCCAAATTTATCTCAGTTTGATTTAAGTCCGACTCCTTGGCTGAAGAGTCAGCCTGATACCTCTGGTTCGGAGGGTGCCTGATTCGATTCCCGGCCGACCCCGGAATTTTAATCGCGTGTGATTAATTCTTCCGACTCGGGGACTAGGGGTTTTTATTTGTTCCAACACTTTTCTCTTCATATTCAGACAACACACTACACAGCTAACCATCACAGAAACCTGCAATAGTGACTGCATCCCACCAAATATGGTTGAAGTCAGGAAGGGCGTCCGGTCGTGAAACAGGGCCAAATCTCAATGTTCAGCACAGTTCGCAACCGCAATCCCAGGGTAGAAGAAGATGAAGATCTCAATTCGATTCAGTATATCTTCATTCGTTGTTATTTGATCTACCCATCTCACTGTCAGTATTCTTCTGTAACACCACATTTCAAAAGCTTCTACTCTCTTTTTACCGTTCTAGTTATTTTCCATGTTTAACTTCCATACAATGCCATGTTCGGACGGAAGTCTTTAAAAAAACATCTTTTTAGTTCCTATACCAAGGTTCGAAGTGAGGAAATTTCATTTCTTAAGAAAGGTCTTCCTTCCTTTTTCTAGTCTGTATTTTATGTTCTCCTTCCTTCTGCCATTGTTATTCTACTCTCCAATTAACAATATTTATCTATTTCTTTTCAGATTTATTTTCCTAATCTAATAGTTTTTGCATCACCTGATTTCGTTCGAGTGCAATGCATTACTTTTGTTTTATACTTGGGCCTATGTATTTTCATCTTGTACTCCTTACCCAAGACAGATCAATGGACTTAACACATACTAATAGGATCTCTAAGTCGGCCGATGAATAGGCTACATACTGAAAATGAAGTCTATTTTAGAACGGAGTTCAAATAGGTTCAACTGAATTGTAAAAAACAACAACAACAACAACAATAATAATAATAATAATAATAATAATTCCACTCAGCAATTTCTTCATATCTTCTTCAGACTTATTTTATATAACAATATCGTCGCAAAATCTCTAGGTTTCGATTTCCTCTCCTTGGATTGATCTTCCTTTTCCAAATTCCTCTTTCTTTTCCTTAACACCTGTTCTCTATAAACATTGAAGAGGAGAAAACTTAACCTTTCAACAATGGTCGTAACTATGACATTGTTGTCTTTGTTGTTGTTGTTGTTGCTGTCGTTCTCAAATGAAATTGGGTATTAAGAAAAGAACCAGGTATGATATAGACCTCGAATACCGTATTCTCTACACGGACAATTGTCGTTAAAACCATCGCTTAATAGCCTGTTCTAATGGGAGTGTTATAATCGCCCGTTCGTTCAGATTGTGTCGTAACTCGACTGTATGAGGAAAAGTCTACATTATCGTCAGTTTGTGATATCATCACTCGTATATATACGATAAAATAAAGATGTTATGGCATTAAAGAGGATAATTATAATAACTACTGTAAAACCTAACGGGTCGTAATGGTTACAGTAAGCTCCTTCACCCTCCCATTAGAGGCAATGACTTCAATGACTCAACTCAAGCAGTGGAGTGTTTGGAGGCAAGATTGCTGCTTCGTACCTGGCAGAGGTAGTTGGATGTTCTTTTTGAAGTGCGGAAATTGTCCATTTGACAGTCCATATCGTTGGATGTCGGAATGTAAACGATTTCTGGAGACACATTTGCTTACTCGACAAATTATTTAGAATTCAGCAACAGATCGCCCAAATACAGGAAAAGTATGAAGTAATCGGGAGGCAGTCTAAATAGCAGAAAAATCTTGTACACGGTAACTGAGGCCATCGTACTATTATTATTATTATTATTATTATTATTATTATTATTATTATTATTATTATTATTATTATTATTATTATTAGTGTTAGTATAGATGTGACGAATTGCTCTATAAATAGGTATCAAACAACTTCCAGGTTATACGGAGTAACAATCGAAATCAAATCTTTGACTGTGCAAAGCACAGAATTAATCCGAGTTATGACTGCTCCGTGGTGTAGGGGTAGCGTGCCTGCCTCCTTCCCGAAGGCCCCGGGTTCGGTTCCCGGCCAGGTCAGGAACATTTGGATCTGAGGGCTTGTCCGAGGTCCACTCAGCCTATGTGATTAGAATTGAGGAGCAATCTGACGGTGAGGTAGCAGCCCCGGTCTAGAAAGCCAAGAATAACGACCGAGACGATTCGTCGTGCTGACCACACACGACACCTCGTAATCTGCAGGCCCCCGAGCTATGCAGCGTTCGCTTGGTAGGCCAAGGCCCTTCAAGTGCTGAAGTGCCATAGGGTTTAGTTGGGTTTTTATGACTGTTATCATCCAACTCCATAGCTAAATATTAAGCGTTGTCTCTTTTGGTCCAATTGGTCGCCGGTTCGATTAACCTTAACCGGTTTAATCATTCGGCTCGGAGGTTGGGGTTATGTGCTATGACAGGTAGGACCCTATCCTCAATGACCCAGAGGTCGCCTTACGCCATACGCCATTAAAAGCTATTATTTCTACAGTACTACTACGTGATTGGATTCGAACCCCACCGTCGGCCGTTCTAGATTGGTTTTCTGTGATTTCCCATTTTCACTTCCAGGCAAATACTGGGAAAGTTCCTATTCACAGGCCGCGTACGATTCCTTCCACCACCTTACGCAGTTTTATTCACCATAATTAATTTCATCTTCATTAGCTTCTCAACTGAGGTTGGCGCCAGAAAGGGCATCCGGTCGTAAAAATAAGCCTATAGATTATCAGGAAACGGGACTACACAATGGATATACAGTACATACTACATACACTACTTCTACTGGAAGTAAACTAAATAAGATGGCTACTCCTACATCGAAGGCTACACGCGTTACACCTTAGTCTCGCTGTCATGCATATCCGAGATGCCCACAAGGGCAGTCCGTAGTGTAGTGGATATCGATATTGTCCAGTTTTGACGTGGTTAATCTACACGGATACAAAATCAGTATCTGCCAGGAATTTCTCTGGAATGGGCATGCACTGAGTTTCAATTTTTAACCACGGCTTATAAGCCGTCTTATAAGTCAGCGTTTAGAGAGGCATTCTCGAAGCAGAGCGATCTATGCAGGTTGAAGTCGGCACCGAATTATCTTTTTATTTACTTTCTTCTTCCTGTCTTTCGTTCTTATGCGTTTTTTCTGAGTCAGGACTAATATGGGTTAGGCCCAGTTTTGCTGCTGAAATGGCTTGCTGACGCCAAACCCATTAGGAGAGATGTTTTCAATTTTTTTTTTTTCAGTGGAAGTTTGTAGTATGATATGTTGCGTATAAATCGAGATGTGTACTAAGACGACCACAAACACGCAGCCCCGAGCTACTTGAATTAAGGGAAACGTGGATAAAATCCACCACCCATTCAGGAAATTAACCCGGCACCCTATGACGAAGGTCAGCCAAAAAACCGGAATAATTCACTTCTCTGCATTCCGTTAAAATGTTATTGTTAATAACTACTTAACACTATTGATTCTAACACGACACGTCTTGTAGAAGCATGTATCGATACAGCATTAAACGCTACTCTATACTGTACTCACGCAATCTGAGAAGTAGTCTGAGAAGACCGGTCCTGACAGCGAATGCTTTCTTTACTCTCTTCCACACAGTCAGCGTCAACGTGATTGGCCGCTATAAACTTTTTGCATTGACTACTCATTGGACCAGCCAGCCATACCTGTGTAGAAGGTTCTTTTCCTCACTGGTACTTCACAGATTCCATGAACAGAGTTTCGTAAAATCACGCACCAGAGTAATTTACTTTAACTACCTCCATACATGTTGAAATCGTGAAATTTTCAATTTTTTATCTTCTTATTTATCCAGAGGCAACGGCGTAGCCGGGTTAAATTACCGGATACCGTCAGATCTTCGAAGATAAGCAGCAGTGGACGTGGTCTCTGCTTGGATGGGCATCTATGTATTGTTGGCTAGGACAGAGGCGCGTAAGTAGACCCTTATGATAAATGGCCCATGGAATAGTTGGATGAGAACTTTGTATTTATTTATTTATTTATTTATTTATTTATTTATTTATTTATTTATTTACTAGCTGATGTAGCCGTGCTTCGCTACGGGATTATCAGAAAGACTGACTTGGTGATTTTCCTAACTGAATTCAACATAGGTCATTACAAAAACTTCAGTAGGAATGTAGCGATTGAAAGCAATTTTATCATATCAAATACTCCATCAAATGAAAAACCGCACACTTTCTCAGTTTCAACGAACAGTACCTCGGTGCCGATCTAACAGTCCAAAGTTCCAGAGCTGGAATAACCAGGTTGCAGACTGCCGTGAACACTCCTCTGTCATTATTCCGTTAAATATGCACACTACTCATTCCAATCAGTGTCTCAAGGTAGGGATTGAATAGCTCAAATGCTATGATGAACCAGTGTGTTACGTACCAGTAATATCAGAAAATGTATGAACCAGAGGAATGGCATGCTAAAGAAGAAAGCTATCTAACTCCCCAGTTACTTCCCGCCAATATACAGGCAGGGTATTACACTCGGTACGACCAGACGAGTTGGTCGTGTGGTTAGAGGCGCGCAGCAGTGAGCTTGCATCCGGGAGATAGTGAATTCGAACCCCACTGCCGGCATCCCTGAAGATGGTATTCCGTGGTTTCCATTTTCACACCAGGGGTTGTACCTCGTAAGACCTATCTGTGTCGGTGCGATGTAAAGCGAATTGTAAAAATAAAACTAATTCAAAGGTAAATCAACAATGTTCATCCATATTTTAACTAAATAATGAATTTCCCAGGTAAATTAAAACATAATATTTTTGTAGTTTCAGGAAAAAAACAACAAATATTCTACCAATATTTTTTGAAAAATATTTAGCCAATAGGATCCGTCTTCTACCTTTTTGATTATCCACTAAAATTTGTTACATGTCCGAGCTTGAACTCTGTCGTTTTCTCAATATACTCTTGAACTGAGGAACACGGAAGAAGCCACCCCGAAGAGGCATTCGTGCGTTCCCTGGGCAACGGTGGTACACCGCCTGATTCTTCCACGAAGGCGCTGCTAAACAGCAACAGGCAGATGATAGCAAGAGCTATGTCCATTAACAGTTCCTTTCAGGACCAACAAGAACACATATCGATCAGACTTGGTAATAATCTCCGCATTTGTCACTTAAATATCTAATCAGTATCACCACCAAAGAGTCAGAGTCAGTATCTGTTTCGTCTTATGCTGGAGAACAACGTGGATTTGATAGCAGTACAGGAAACGCATACCAGTGACAGTGGAGATCTCTTCAGAGAATGAAATATAGATGGGTAAAATCTTTCTGGGGCATTAAATGATGAACGTTATGGGATTGCAACTTATATCAGATCACATTTAACTGTTTTGAAAGTTTTTCATGAAGACCGTTAAACAGATAACGTTGTTCTGGCAGTGGAAATATCAGGTATTACTGTTGTGAATATCTATAAACCACCAGGAGTCAGTCGGTCCAGCGCTTCATTAAATTCTTTTGATCACACTGTTTTGTACGACGGAGAGTTCAATAGTCACAGCCCAGTATGGGTATACGAATTCTAAGATGATAATAGGTTCAACCTAAATAGCTGGATTGAATCAAACTCCCTACAACTCGTCAACAATGCTAACCATCTTGGCAAATTTCATTCTGGCAGATGGCAAAAGGATTATTCTCCTGACCTGTGCCTAGTGCCTCAGTCATCTCCTGAGAATCAACAAATGGTACAACGAAAGGTCATCAGTTCCTTTCCTCACAGTCAATACAGATCAGTTATTATTCACTATCGCACTGAGATCAGTCTTGTGTCTTCAGTACCACAACCTCGTTGGAATTTTCGACTAGCAAAGTGGGATAAATTTGAAAAAGGGTTTGATAACACTGTACAGTGGATACCATCAATTCCTGAAAATTACAGTAGATTTGTCAACGCCATAAAAGCTAATGCTATGAAGTTCATTCCCCTAGGATATAGTAAGACGTATATACCAGGATGGTCAGATGAACGTAATCAGCTCTACACCGAATATTAGGATTCTCCTAATAAAACGACAGCTGATGCGTTGCTAAGGGCTCTAAATAAATCTAGGAGTGAGAAGTGGCACATAACTACAGCAGAGTTGGACTTCCCACACTCTAGTCGTAAAGCCTAGATCCTCGTAAGAAAACTTGGTAGTCACCCTACCATGAAACGCAGAAGTTTGCCAGTAAACACGAACACCATTGCCTCCGGACTGACACAAATCTCTAGGGCGAAGGTGGATAAGGTACACGCAAGCAGTGATAAGAAGCAACTAAGAACGGGAAGATTTCAGTTGGCACCCCATCTGGAGTATTCCTGTGACTTCAGTACTGAAGAACTGGACAAGGCTCTATCTAAGATAAATAAAGCTACTGGTCTGGATGAAATCTATCCTGAGTTTCTGAAGACCATAGGCTCTGGAACAAGACATTGTATAGTTAACTTCTTCAATGAAATTCTACAAACTGGTAAATTACCTAAGTTGTTTAAACAAGCCAAAGTAAATGTAGTCTTGAAACCAGGAAAGGAAGGAACTGATGCGTCACATTATCGACCAATTTCACTTCCTAGAGTAATCCTCAAGATACTCGAAAGAATGATACTTAACCGTATCCATAAAACAATAGAAGGAATCAACCCAGTTGAACGATGGCGTTATAGAAAGAATCGCATTTGGGATCAGATGTTAACACTGACAACAGAGATTGAAACAGGATTCCAGTAAAGAATGAAGACTGCTGCAGCTTTTGTCGACCTTACATCAGCCTATGATACGGTCTGGAGAGACAGACTGTCGCTAAACGTTGTTCAACTCATCCCTTGCCAGAATCTAGCATGCTTACTAAACAATATGTTATCCAACCGCCCGCTTGCGGTATTTCTTGAACGGTGAAAGAAGCAGGTGTAGATCTCTAAATAATGGCTTACCTCAAGGGTCAGTATTATCTACCATTCTATCCGATCTTTACATCCAAGACCTGCCAGGAACAACTTCAAAGACGATACACTTTGCAGACGATCTAACTTTCATAACACAGAGTACGAATTTGGCACACTGTGAGAATGTACTTACAGAGGACCTAGATACCATGCGTGACTCTTCCCACCAATTAAGACTCAAGTCAAATCCTAGTAAAACGGAAGTAACAGCATTCCACTTGCATAACATGGCAGCTAATCGGAAGCCACATATGTCTTTTAACGGAACAGAAGTCTCCCACAAATTCTTCCCAAATGATATGGGTGTCACACTGGATCGATCCTTGTTCAAACAGCATTGCCTAAATCTGTCGAATAAGCTGAGTACAAGAGTAAATCTGCTCCATAAACTAGTGGTCAGCAACTGGGGTGCAGATGCGAACACTCTTCGCACAGCTCCACTTTCTCTAGCATACTCGGCTGGTGAGTACTGCGCTCCTGTGTGGGAAAACAGCGTACATTCGAGCAAGATTGACGTACTGCTCAGTGAAACCATGGGAGTTGTTACTGGTACATTGAGGTCCACTCCTACTCAGTGCCTGCCTGTTTTAGCAAACATCGCTCCTCCATATCCGAGGAGCAAAGCAGCGAAAGTACAATTTCTCAAGAAGACTATAACACACAGGAAGTCACTCTTGTTCAAAGCCTTAAGAGATCCACCTGTGATGAGAAAAAATACCGAAATCCACTCTGGAATGATGCACACTGCCATGAAAAAATCAGTGTAACGGCAGAATGGAGACAGCGATGGGAACAATGTCCACCCACTAAAGTCTTTCTGATTAAAGACCCAACGAAGAAAGGGCGAGGTTTCGACCTCCCTCGACATGAGTGGTCAAACCTCAGCCCTTTCAGAACAGGCCATGGCAGATGGTGATATGTGATGAAAAGGTGGGAATATTGTGAAAGTGCTGCGTGTGAGTGTGGTGCTGAGAAGCAGACATTGCTTCATGTTGTTGAGAGCTGTCCACTGTCAAAATTTAAGGAGGGTCTACGGGCTCTGCATGAATTGATACGAAGTGCAGTGGACTGGTTTTCGAAGCTGGACATTCTAGTTTAATTATTTCTCTCTTTTAACTTATATGTCCGTTCTATATTTTTGCACATTATAGTTTTAAATGTCATGCGATAATAATAATAATAATAATAATAATAATAATAATAATAATATTAATAAACCTTGAACTGCTTAATACGTTTCATTCATCAATACAAAAAATATGCTTCGACAGGTGTTGATCTAACAAAAGAATAGCTCATTAAACAGAGAGCTTTCCAAGCCCACTAGTAAATCGCACTCTTGACGACATCGATCTAGTGATGTAGGAAATGTTACTCCTCTGTCGCAGTGGGCGACACGTTCCTTTATCTCTTCACCACGGACGTCATTAGGAGTAGAAAGACAGGATCCATTTCCTGGTGTATTCACACAGAGACGTCCCAGCTAATGGAGGCCAGGCTCTCTTAGTCTGTTATTGAGGAGTTTTCTGAATATTCGACCCTCCACGTGACACTCAACACCAGCATTTTGCACTCCATCCAGAGCGGAAAGTTTCAGAAAAGAACATAATAAAGAACACATTGGAATTCTTTAAAAATCGATGAATTGATTAGCATTTTTTTTCATTATGCTCAACTGAGGAGTGCGTGTGAACTTATTTAGCACAACGTCTCTTCTTGTCCTTCCAAAATCTCTTCATCCTTCCGCTGTGTTACTTTTTGCGTTCTTCTGTCCATCCCTTATGAGATTTCTGATATATATTCTGCCTTGCAATGTGTTTTCGTTTATGCCAATTTCCTGAAGATCTTTATTTCTGGAAGCCAGTTGTTGTGATTATTTAGAGATACTGCGAGAGTTATTATTTTCGTTGTTAGGCTATTGTTATCCATCCAGATCAGGTGACCATAGGATTTTAATATTCTTTTTCTAATGGTGTATGTCACATTTTTTCTTAGTTTATAGATTCCCTGTGATTAACTTTTCATCCAATTATTTTCTAATTTAGGTCCTAGAATTTTCCTGAGAACTTTTCCCCCGTTTTTCGATGCTTTTATTCGTGGTCTGCTAACAATTATCAGAGATTCTGATTCATTCATGCCTTTTGGTTTGACAATGGTATTGTAGTGTCGTAGTTCTGCGTTTTGGAATATCGATTTTTTGTTATATCTGCTCCAGACAATTTTGTATGCTTTTTGTAATTTTGTATTATTTCTTTGTTTGCTTGCTGATTTTTCCCTTTTGGTTGTAAAATTTCACTTAGCTATTTGAATTTACATTCTTGGGAGATTTTCGCATATCTAGTGGTTGTTGTTGATTGTTATGGTTGTTAAATCCTGATTTTGTACCTTCCATATACCTTGTCTCTTCAGATCAAATTTGTGGACCTGTTCTTGCCGCTATTTCATGAAGTTTTTCTATGGACTGGAGTGCTTATTGTTTGTTGTTAGAGAGGTTAGCCATGTCATCTGCAAAGGCGAGAAAATCAGGGTGAATTTTGTTTTTGAGAAGTCTACCAATATTGTTCCCTCTAGGTTCATTTTTCCAATCTCGTACCACTGTTTCCAGAAGTAGATTGAATGGTAGTGGTTATAATACATCGTGTTGTCTGACCCGCGTTGTAATTTTGATGGCTCTGAAATTTATCCTATAATAATAATAATAATAATAATAATAATAATAATAATAATAATAATAATAATAACTATTATTGTTATTAGCAGCCGAAACCGATCAAATCACGAACGACCAATAGGGTAAATAATTTTTTTGCTGGTTGCTTTACGTCGCACCGACACAGATAGGTCTTATGGCGACGATGGGACAGGGAAAGTCTAGGAGTGGGTAGGAAGCGGCCGTGGCCTTAATGAGGTACAGCCCCAGCATTTGCCTGGTGTGAAAGTGGGAAACCTCGGAAAAACATTTTCAGGGCTGCCGACAGTGGGGTGCGAACATACTATCTCCAGAATACTGGATACTGGCGGCACTTAAGCGACTGCAGCTATCGAGCTCGGTGGGTAAATATTTAGTGAAGTATTTATATGTATAATACATCGTTTGTAAAATAACATTTCGGTAGTATTGCAACTTTAAGGACGTGTGATTAATACAGAGTATTAATCTAGTGTGTGGAAGAAGTGACTGGTGAATTCTGAGTATGTGAAGCGAAGCGTACATTTTCCTGCAAGTATCAGTTACTTGCTCATTCTAGTCTAAAGTGTCATTCATAATGACCCCATGACGTTTGAAAAGTTATTACCACTCCGTTGGGCATGAGTGGGGACGGAAGTCTTTTCATTATTATTATTATTATTATTATTATTATTATTATTATTATTATTATTATTATTATTATTATTATTATTATTATTATTATTATTATATCGTACGTTCTTGTCGAAATATTTCCTTATTGAATATAATACTCACGAGCGATTCTAAGCGGCGCATTACGCAAGCGGGTCTACAATCAAAGACTGGTCCTGTGAGAACGCTACAGTGTACTTCTCTTTCGTGCGCAGCAGGCACATCATAAAGAAACCTCCATAAAGTTGAAGACAAAGAGAAGTGTAGACGACAGTCTGGAGTCCTGCTTGTGACCTAGCAGGCAATATGGCAGGGAAATACTTCATCGTGGCTGTGAAAGGAAAAATAAGATGTCACACAAAAAAATCAAATTGAGATCTTCCAGGTCCTTTTTATTTTATGGTATTTCAAAGAGTTTGTGATATTTACAGCTGATGTTCATCTTATGTAAACCTACTACCATACAGCGTACTTCAAATACAGATGGCACAGTACGTTGCGTGGCCTAAGAAAAGGCCGATAGATGCTTCGAAGAGGTACATTTTCAGTCCAAACATTCAATGCATTATCTGCGCAGTGGGACGGTCAATTCTAAAGAAGAATACCTGGAGTAATGGAATTAAGATAAATGTAAATAAACGGTGCAATTCCTTTACCGTGCAGCATCACTTTTATTTTATTTTTGTACAATTCTCTTAACGTTGCATCGACACAGTTAGATCTTTTTTTTTCTGCTGACTTTACGTCGCACCGACACAGATAGGTCTTATGGCGACGATGGGATATGAAAGGCCTAGGAATTGGAAGGAAGCGGCCGTGGCCTTACTTAAGGTTCAGCCCCAGCATTTGCCTGCTGTGAAAATGGAAAACCGTGGAAGACCATCTTCAGGGCTGCCAAATGAATGGTTCAAGCCCACCATCTCCCGAATGCAAGTTCACATCTGCGGGACCCTAACCGCACCGCCAACTCACTCGGGTTTGCTTGTAATACACGAACTAGTAGTACTTGTCTTTTATTCACATTAGACTGTCCCGCTGTTCAAGTAAAGCAGAGAGATTGCTTACACTTAAGGAATGTTCCGCTCCTGATGGCGCAGCCCACCCATCCTACTGAGCTGCACGCGGTACGATGTAGTCAGGGTAATTGATGGTGATTAATACATCGGAAGGAAGGTGAAATACGCTCGTAGTTACGATCAATCAATGGAACATAGTCCCATTGTTTATAGCCTTGAACAATCATCAATGTTTCTATGGACATGATGGCTTCAAAAAAATGTATGGGCAAACCTGAACCCCTTGATAAGCACCCGCAAAGGCAGTATATGGCAGAAACATATAAGGAGTGCAGTGGCAGTAAATAATTATTCTTAAGCAAATCCTGATTACAGTTTAAACAAAATTCAATACTCAAACTTCCAAGGGCGATATAGAGACCAAAAAATATCATAGATACATCATCATTATATATACCGCTATGCCTTTCATCGTTCAGTCTGCAAGCCTCTGAATTTACTAAACGTCGCCACAATCCTCTATTCGCAACTAGTGCTTTGGCCTCATTTAGTTCTATACCTCTTATCTTCCAACCGTTAAAAACTGAGTCTAACCATCATCGTCTTGGTCTCCCTCTACTTCTCTTACCCTCCATAACAGAGAACATTATTCTCCTAGGTAACCTATCCCCCTCCATTCGTCTCGCATGGCTCCACCACCAAAGCCGGTTAATGCGTACAGCTTCATCCATTGAGTTAGCCTTTACCTCCTCATTCCGAGTACCCTCCTGCCATTGTTCCCACCTGTTGGTACAAGCAATCATTCTCGCTACTTTGATACCCGTTACTTCTAACTTATGAATAAGGCATCCTGAGTCCATCCAGCTTCCCCTCCCGTAAAGCAAAGTTGGTCTGAAACCAGACCGATATAAAGATACAGTAGTTCCTTCCGGGAGCTGAATTGCATATCAATGCATAATTCACCATACGACTAAAATTGATAATTGAGGCGATTTATAGAGTGACTGAGAACGTAACTATTGCATTTCCTTTATAAAATATTTTTTCATGAGTTTTGCTTTTTAGTACATGCCCTGCTCCTTCTCCCGAACTCAGCCCACCTGAAGAGCATGGCGTATGAGAGTCGAAGAAGGAGCTCATCGCTCGTGTGCCTGCAGCTGCGCCCTCTACAGCACATACCTGAAGAATGTACGACCGGCAATGGCTTGTATTGCATTACGAGGCTGCACTTTCGAATAGTTTTTAAAAGGGTTAGAGTGAATTGAAAACGTAATAGTTTAATTCTGAATGACGTCAGGAAACTGTCCGTTTCTTGACCTATATCTTTTAAGATAACATATTTACTTTTCTATGTTGTGTCATCATTAGAAGTTTGAGTATTGATTGTTTTATATCCGGTGTGTACCTTAGACTACAGTAAACAAAGAATAAATTACTAGATTTTATTTATAATTACACTTCAAGATATTTAACCAAATTCTGGGTTTATTTTAATGCTGGAAACATTTCATTCTTCTTTTGCTAGTTGTTTTACGTCGCACCGATACAGATAGGTCTTACGGGGACGATGGCATAGGAAAGGGATAGGAGTGGGAAGGAAGCGGCCGTGGCCTTAATTAAGGTACAGCCCCAGCATTTGCCTGGCGATAAAATGGGAAACCACGGAAAACCATTTTCAGGGCTGCCGACAGTGGGGAAAACATTTCTTAGCAGACAAAGTAGGGGTCCCCTTGGTACGATAAACGTAAAGTTAAGCAATTTCCTGAATTTCGTTGAAAGTTGAAGGAGATAAAGGGGCCTGAAAGATTTCAAATTGTGAGTCTTGGATAGCTCTATCAAACCAAACATACAAATTTCGATAATCACTTCCGGCCTACATGCAGTTCCGGAAACAGCCCAAAATCGCCTTTTTCTTCACTCGTCCTCATTTTGATTCAAATCCTAACCAAAATAACTTATTTACGCAATAATTTATGAAATGTGTTGTTTGGTTCAATACCTTCAGGCGCTTATGATTTTTTGAAAAATCTCCACACCGAATGTAGCTTTCCTTACAAGTGGTTTATATATCGCACCAACAGAGATAGGTCTTATGGCGACGATGGGATATGAAAGGCCTGGGATTGGGAATGAAGTGGTCGTGGCTTAAGGTACAGCCGGAGCATTTGCCTGGTGCAAATATGGGAAAGCACGGAAAATCATCTTTAGGGCTGCCGACAGTAAGGTTCGAACCAACTATCTCCCGAATACTAGATACTGGCCTCACTTAAGCGACTGCAGCTATCCAGCTCGGTCCTGATGTAGTTATAAGGGCTTAAGTACAACTGTGCATTGACTCACACTAGCCCTCGTAGTGGTGCGTAAGTGAAGCAATGCAGTGACTCACGTCGCTCGTAGTGGTAAAAAAAAGTCAAACTGCTAATCTAATCGATCTAATTATCATAATGAAAAAAGGAATTGTAATTTAAGGAACAAATAAAGAATATATTCTCATACTTTATTAGCCTATATTGTATTTACCTAAAATTCATAGCTCATATCCTTAGGATGTTTTCAACAGTTAGTTGCTTGTCTGAAGGGATAGAAATGTATATTTTCATCTTCGTAAACAGAAAGTTATCAGTAAAATATATTTGTATTTTCAACTTGTCACAGCTCATTTCTGAAAACAGTTGATAACGCAAATAAGTAGGAAAAAACATAGCCAACATTTCTGCCGTATGTAATATAAATTTCGTGTGATTAGCAGCTGAAAAATATTTTAATACACCTACACCAGCTTTACTGTGACACATATTTTTACATACATATTGTCTGAAAGTGATGTTAATTCGAGCAGAAGATCCAGTCTTATCTCTGCAATTTGGACTGTGGCTTGAAGAATGTTGTGAACACAAACACCACACATATATACCGAGTGGTTCACCAGCCCCTTACTTTTTCGGAGACAGGCAACTAAAATTACGCGTATAACCTAAAGATCCACAGAGTCGCACAGCACTGACATTCAATGAGCCTAAAAGTTGTTTATCCATGGAACCCCTTAATTCAGTGGATTACTGCTCTTAATACATGTATTGAGTCGGCTTCTGTGGTGTAGTGCTTAGTGTGATTAGCTGCCACCCCCGGAGACCCGGTTTGGTACAGGGCTCTGCAACGAAATTTGAAAAGTGGTACGAGGGGTGGAATGGGGTCCACTCAGCTTCGGGAGGACAACTGAGTAGAGGTGGGTTCGATTCCCACCTCAGCCATCCTGGAAGTGGTTTTCCGTTGTTTCCCACTTCCCCTCCAGGCAAATGCCGGGATGGTACCTAACTTAAGGCGACGGCCGCTTCCTTCCTTCTTCCTTGTCTATCCCTTCCCATCTCCCCATCCCCCACAAGGACCCTGTTCAGCATAGCAGGTAAGGCCGCCTGGGCGAGGTTCTGGTCATTCTCCCCAGTTGTATCCCCGGACCCAATGTCTCACGGTCCAGGACAATGTCCATGAGGCAGTAGAGGTGGGGTCCCTCGCTGAGTCGGAAGGAGAAACCGACCCTGGAGGGTAAACAGATAAAGAAGGAGAAGATATATATTGAAACAAGCTGTTGTGTAACCACCGTATATGCTCAGTTTACCGAACTACATTAGTAATGATATCTGGTGGATGTAGGTGGCTTAGGTCTCGAGCCCAGAGCTAAAATTTAAAAAGACCGAGTGATCTCGCAATATATATTAGATACTACAAATAGAAGCATTGTTTTTGATTGGATTTACGTCGCACCGACACATGTAGATCATTTAGCGACGATAAAATGTAAGCTCACAGATGCGCGCCTGTAACCGCACAGCTAACTCGCTCGGTCCGCAGCCTGAGGCAAGAGTCACCAGCGGTAAGTATTCTACAGCGCCGGCGCGGATAGAAAAACCCAGATGCCATCAGCTAATGCAGTTCTTGGGTACAGTATGTAGCATACTTAATGACTGAATTCATTCTCTTCTAATGAGATACCTTGGACATAGTACATGTTCTACTCAGCCAATAATCGTTTTAGATACTGAAGGTGAATCTCAAAATTGTGAAATTTAAGAATCTTAAGAAGTGACTTTTGAATGGAATAATCTAGAAATATTTGAGTTATTGAATATCGTATGTATCTCAGTACCTTCAACTGCTATTTCATCACAGTCCATATCGAGAATTCCCTCCTCTTGCCACAGAAATGTAGCTGTGTTCTGCCATACTGTGGTTGACTGCTTCTGTGGGATCTGCAACCCATCTATCTCCCCGGACTGCCCCTCTCCCTACCTGTAAATTAATTGATACGTTAACTGTCCCCTGGCGGTACTGTGAACACAGCCCGCCCACCCTCCCTACAGTAGATGTAGTCACAGACCAAGTCAAGATTCTGTCCCATCATTTAATGTGTTTACAGAGCCACAGTCAGATGAATCATCACTATTACTAATCAATGTATTCATTTCTTATCGTCGTGACCACACAAGTTTTCTCTTCACCTGCCGCATCCGTCTGGTTGCAGCCCTTCGGCGTAGACTACTGCCCTCAGCCTTCTCTTCCATGATCAATTAGTGTAGAGTTTCACCAGGTCGTCTGGCTACGTGTACACAAAGCCTTAGTGTCCTTTCACTGATACGAAAAGAAGGGCGGTTTAAAATCTTCACGTAATGATGCTTGTTGCGATGGAAGGCACATGTAGCATTCTATTCCAGCACGACATATCAAAACATTGGTTCGTTTTTTGTCGAGAGCTTTCGCGGTCCAGGTCTCGCATCAGTAAGTCCTCAGCAAATAACACCTAAATTAGGCTACACAAACTTCTCTTACGTAGAGTAAGATTGTCTGCCATCAAGGAGTAATACTTCCCCTCTTTCGTTTCCCGTATCATGGAAGTCGTATCGAAGGTGTCGAAACACTTGGAGGTTCTTCGCCCAGGATAACGATTCTTTCTTCTTCTTCTTCTTCTTCTTCTTCTTCTTCTTCTTCTTCCCTGGGTCGAGCTGTGGATCGTTTACCTCCATCCCCTCCTCGCACCTTTCTGGAGGCAGTAGAGATGCGCATCGCTTCTCGGTTAATGCTTGGATCTTAGTTCTGACGGGCTCACGTACTGTTAAGTCCAACCCTTGTCCCGCTTCTCTACAGTATCTGATATGAAGTGAGGAAAATATTCCTTTTACGATCGGATGTCCTTCCTGACGTCAATCTCATCAGAGTATTTAATGAGATGAAATGTATGACGTAATAAATTATGGTTGGAATGGAGAAGGTGAAACCCGCTGCCGGCACATAGCCTACCTACTCTTGTCGTATAACACCAAGGGGGTCTGCTCACGTCTTAACGTCCCGCTATCCTACTGACGAATCATCAACAACATATTATGTCCTGACTCCATATGCACGCAGTGGAGAGGTGTCGAAATTAATCCAGGCTTTTGGCTCGCAATCTAGGGATTATAAATTGCATACCACACCTTTTCTACCCTGCCGACCAGCATCCTGGTGGTGAACATTATTTTCGACCAACCATGGTGTTAGAACAAACAAACTTCACGCTGTAACCATCGTGGCCACAGGGCGGGCTACTCTGACGCTTCATACAATCTTATTTATTACGATTGGCTCGCCTCACTCAAAGTCATTTTATACCTAACTGCTATGTTTCAAAAAGGCTGCCCTAATGCAGAAATCAGACATTGCCTGCTGGGTTTAAGTGGCACTTCCTCCGCGGGGAGACAACAGGCTCCAAATTTTGGAGCGTGGGTGGTCAATCACGATTCCGCTACCGAAGTTTGTGGTTCCTTCCACTTACTTGTGTCATCGAAGTGCCTTTCATCTTTCCTGTCCAACCTCCCTTGGTCAAATCTTGTTTTACCAACCCCGACGGTACCGGGTTTGAGAGGCCCTTCCTGCCCCTCCCTATCCTTTACCGATACCTTCGTTCCTCGATGCGTCAGGCCCCTCTCATTGTTTTAATGATTAGTGTTAATAGAGAATAGTCACCAAGTTGAGCTTCACCGTCATGCATTAATCACTACAACCACCACCTTAACCATGTTATTCTTGGTTTCCAGAACCATTATAACAAGGTGCGTGTAAAATATTCGTAGATTGCTTCCATAACACAAAGAAAACGGAAGTTGCAAACAATATACCTTACGTCGCCTTCAAATTGCAATCCACCGGCCTCAATACACTTTTGGCGACGTGTATTCATCCGCTGGAAACTGCCAGGGAAGTCGTCTTCTGGAATCGATCGAGGCACTGATGTCACACATGTGCCTTTCAGGATTCCCTTGGGGTGAACAACAAAAATAAATCTGCACGCACCAAATCCTGGATGTACGGTGGATGTTCAGGAACAGTTACGTGCGGATTAGCCAAGAAGTATCGCACACGGATCGCAGTGTGTCGGCGGGTGTTGCCTAGGATGTGCTTCCACCTTTCAGTCCTGTACAATTCTGGCTGATCACGCCGGATGCGTAGCAGCAACCGCTACAAAACATCCACGTAGCGTGCGGCGTTGATAATTTGACCCTCAGGTACGAATCATGCCAAGGGCCTGTACGGAGATGACATTGTTTTTTATAAAGGCCAATAATTATTTGAAAACATATAATAAAATGTGTATATTAATTATTGCACCTAAATAGGATCTGCACTTTAAATACTAGTATCCATTGAATATTTACATGGTTAGTTTTCTCAAACGATTTCAATATTTACATCAAAGACCTACTCTAGATTGAAATATTCCTTATATCTTATTCTTTAAATCTGAAAGAATTAATTTTCAAATAAATATTACCCATTTTATTTTCAATTTTGTTCATCTTTGACCGTCTTTTCTTGACTTCCAATAGTTCTTCATACTTTCTCTGTGCTGTTTCCTCCTCTCTTGTCTCCAGGTGTTATTACCTTTCCTCTTCTGGAAACACTTTATTTTTAATCAATCTCTTAAAAGTTGTTTTGTGTTGTATTATATCGTCTGTTATTCCAATTTATGTCACATCTCCTTTTATTTACCCTTTGATGCACTGGTTGCCATTACTGTTCTTGTAAATATGGTTGAAACTGTCAATCTGCTGGTATCCATTCTTATTACGTGAAGAAAAATTTCATTGTTAACTTCCTGATCGTGTCTCATATCCCTTCATTTTCCTTGTCCTCGTAAAGATATTTTTCCTCCGATGTCTAAACACTCCTTCCATTTTCAGTGGGTGTTGGAATTTTCCTATGTTCTGTTCCTTTTTGTCTATATCTCCTATTTCATTGGTTTTCATAGAGAACATGCATTCTGGAACATACAGACTCTCTGGTTTGATTACTGTGTTGTAGTGTTTAATTTCAGTTTTTCTTGAGAAATTCCTTTTATTGTAGATACCTTTAGTTAATTTGTATGCTAATTCTAGTTTTCCTGCTATTGATCTGTTTTCTTCCTTATCGAGTCCATTAATATGAATTATTTCACGTACATATTTACATTCAATAACCTACTTGAATTTTCCGTACTCTGTTTTTAGTGCTACGAGTGAATTCCTGATAAGGGTCATGAATTTAGTCTTCTCAAAATCTATCTGAAGTCAAATTTTTCCTACAGTCTCTTTCAGAAGGTTGAATTGTTCTAAAGCAGTCTCGCATTATTAATAACACTTAAAATTAAAATACACATGTCAAAGAAAATGATCTAGATCATATAACTAAAGTACTGTACACTACCATTTTTTTGTAAATTACTTCAATACTTTCAGAACTATGATGAGGATCATATGTAAATACGTAATTTACGGAAAATACGCAAGAAACGTAATATTCAGTGATCTACTTATAGGGCTGTCTCCCAGGTAGAAGATTCCCTATCAATTGTTTATATAATTTTTTCTTAACTTATTTTAAGGAACTTAGAAATGTATTGATCATTTTCCTAGATAAATAATTCAATCTAAAATCCCTCTTCCTATAAATGAATATTTGCCCCAGTTGGTCTTAAGTGACTATATGGACACTTACAAATATATATTATATATTTAAGGAATGAATTACATTTTCCCCGGGGTTAAAGATGTAAGTGAGTAGCGTTAATACCAAATCAAAAATTGCAAATCTTTGACCTATAAAGTTGTAACGTTCCCCCATAAGTCAACATGAAGTCTAAACACATAAATCATAATAATAGCTGCAGATAATATTTCTCATTAATTACTTAGACTTCTTGTTCCATATTCCGAAATAGCCTGCTCCCTAGTGTACATTACTACCCTTTATGACCGTCTGAATCTATTACTATGATCTCACCTAAACAACTCGACCACGTTACATCTTTTATGGAATTCTTGACCATAAAATAGTTACGAGTGCAATTCTCACAGTGATTGCCATTTTGAGTCACTGGACACCAGTGATCCATTTAATTTATATCACACGCTCTTGAGACTTGCATACATGTGAATATGGGGATTTCAGAACACGATATGTTGGACGACACGGAAAATTCATCTCCATTATTATTTTTAAGTTGGAGAACTACAATTTACTAATTTACTGGTATATCTCTTTAAATAGTACTGACGCTGCTATACCCATAACATTTAATGAAGCATTATTAGAGATAGGGCTAGAGGGAGGAGCACTTCACATGCCATTGTACGGTGTTGCCGAATTCTTGCATTCCTTTCTCCTTCGCGTTACTTTCGGCTCACTTGTTTGTTCGTTCGTTCAGACCGCTGTGTTCTATTGTGCATAACTAAGAAGTGATATATTTGGCAATTCCAAGCAACACGAGGCAGCCAGCAGGTTTATCTCCATGGCAACCGCAGTGGGTCCACCCAGGTTTCCATAGCAACCATACCCCTTACTCCCTTCTCCGCACCAAGTCAGGCAGTAAACGGACCTCCCTGTAAGAACTGTCAGAACATATCTTTCAATATTACCGCCATAGTTAATGGATTGTATTTGAAGTACTCTGCGTTCATCAATATATGACCTGCGACAAACCTATCTTTGACCTGCCTCGAAATCATTCTGGTGACATTTTCAGCGACAGTGAGTGAAGCTGTTCCGAGCGCTCAGTTAAAAAATGCATTCCTTGTACGAGTCAGAAATTAAACTCAGGCCCCACAACTAATGATACCCCGCTAAATTGTGTGTTTTGTCAGATATAGGCATCAAATTTCAATTTTATGTCGTCAGATAACCACACCATTCGCTGCGTGGAGTGGGTTTTACCATACTATCTTCCTGCTCTACCCTTCGATTGCTGCTTCTACCCAGGGCAAGTGGAAAGTACAGTTAAAAGAAGACAAACACATTTTCTCATTCTACCTCTCTCCATAAGCACCAGTTTCAGTTAAAAACTTCAGTAAAATCTTAAGTTTAAAGCATTTAAAGCAAAAGAAACAGCTATTTTATATTATTTTCCATTTTTGCTGGTGGTTTAAACTCTCTCTAATCGGCAACGCAAGGATTAATATGTGCATACATTCACAAGGACTTTTTCTGAAGTTTTACTGTCCATTCACGGATTACTTCCCATGAGTTTGTGAACACCCTACATTGCTAGCAAATACATTGTCAGTCTCAGTACTCTAACCTTACAGAAGTTTCGTCAAACTTTCCTCCATCAGAACTTTTCGTTTGTGCTTAGAATTTTAGTGTTTAGCTATCTTGCTGTTTGTTTATTACCACGAAGCCTAACGCGGTTTCTATACCCAGAATTAGAGCACCAGAGAGTTTCGCCTGAAACTATCAACACACCTCACTACACGAGTCGTTTTTTACATACGTGTCGTATATAAACACTCTTCGTTCAAGCGTGAACTTTTCAGCTGGCATTGCAATAGATTCGTTTGATTATTCACCATGATAATTAAATGGCAATTCACACACGCGCTGAATTTTAGGAAAAACTACACACATGCACAGAAATGGTGTCCCGATGTAGAAGGAGTATGGTGTCCCCCACCTCACCGATTAACGCATTGCTGCAGATAGACAGCCCGCCACAAGATAGTTATGATTGAAAGTGGGACAGTGGCGGATATGGAGCAATACACATGCTGTGTCTTCAGCATTCTGCACTACCCTTTCAATCTCGTCCCTTTCTTTTCGGTACTGGAGTGGAGCAGTGTTGATTGTTTATGTCGGGACACCATTTCCCTGCATGCGTGTACACTGTCTGATGAAGCGTATCATTGAAAGGGACTGAATTTTAAGAACCTTACACTTCAGGATGAAGCAAGTTACTGAAAGGGACACATATATGGAACTGCGAGTTCCAACATGGGTCCTTGTCACAGACAACTCCAACACTGCCCTCTACATGGTTATCATGTAGGACGAACACGCCGAGGAGATTTCGTTTCAAAGTATCTACCTCAGTGAACCAAGTACATTCAACATCAAGCACGGCACTCTGCTTATAACGGCTACGAATTAAATTCTTAGACAAGATAATCGCTGAGTGAAGTCCGGGCATATCCTCTACACGAAGATGAAGATTATCTGTATCCGTTTGACAGAAGGTTTGTTCGCCACGCTCGAAGTCATCGGGAATACAGCAAACCTTACTTGAGCCGACGTAGAAGAACTTTATGGAGGGAAGTATCGAGTGGAATCTCTTGTTCCTTAAAGCCATTTCCAACTCGATACAGTACTGGATGCAGTGGAAGAAGTACTACTACCACTACTACTATGTTCGGCTCCATGACTAAATGGTTAGCGTGTTGGCCTTTGATTCAAGAGGTCCTGGATGCGATTCCCGGTCAGGTCGGGGATTTTAACTTTCATGCGCTAGTTCCGATGGATCGGGGGCTGTGTGTGTGTACCGGTCCTCGTCATTAGTTGGACCCCATGTTCACAAACGCGCAGGTCACCTACAATTCGTCAACAAGAAAGACCTCTAGCAGGACCCTCCGGAGGCCACACGCCATTATTATTATTATTATTATTATTATTACTGTAATGTTTTAATTCGTCCCCTGGAGGAGAAGGCAGGCGTCTTAGAATGTGACGCCGTCTCTCAAGCCAGAAATATTGCAGAGGAGAAGGAGATTTGTGTTGAAGATGAGAGGGTTTGCGGCCATGGACTTAGTGCAAGAGAACGGGAAACAATGGAATACCATTCTCAGGGCAGCCGACAATGGGGAACGGACCATCTCCACTTCCCGAATGCAGAAGCGAACTTTACATTTCAAATGTCAAATTACTATTGCACATTTACTTTCTTGGACACCCTAAAATTTTATTTGCTTCACGTCACACCATCTCAGACAGGTGTTACACGACATTGGAAATGGAGGTGGCTTGAACTGGGAAGGAAGTGACGACGGCCTCAGTTTGTCTGGTCTCAAAATGGGAAACCACGGAAAATTCTCACGACAGCCGACGGTGGTACCATCCCTTCCCGAATACAGGGGCGTAGAGCCTCCGACCAGCCGTTGCGACCCCATCTCTGCACCCGCCAATGGAAAGAAGGTCGAGATTGCTATGATCATCCGGCTAGGTAAAACCATTGTTATCATAACTTCCGGCATAGAATTGTGGATATAAACTTCCCCTCTTGTCTTCTAAGCCGTGTAGCGGAGAAAATGTCCGAGTTTGAAGCTTTTACAGTCTAGATCTGGAATTTCTAATTTGTAAGTGCTCAAGGGTCATACTGGAAACCTCCGCAGACCATACTTGAATTATAGGCCAATTTTCGTAAAATTCTGCAAATAGTATTATGAAAAATTTGCAAATATCAATTGAAATGAAGGTTTCATAATTTTAATTGCTTAGAACATTATTTTACAATTGCATAAAAAGGTGAAATTTCGAGCCGGGCCGAGCCCCTCAGATGATTGAGGCGCTGGCCTCCTGACCGAACGTGGCAGGTTCAATCGTGGCCCAATCTGGTTGGCTTTGAACGTGCTCAAATATGTCAGCCTCGTGTAGGTAGGTTTACTGGCACATAAAATAACTCCTGCGGGACAAAATCTCCGCACCTCGCCGTCTCCGAAAAACATGAAAATTAGTTAGTGGGACGTAAAAACTATAATAATTATTTGATATTTGGATATTAAATTTTTCAATAAAAATAATATATTTAAATCAAGTGAATACTTATAAAGAGGTAATAATATTACAGAATGTATTAGTTCTGATTTGGGTCAGTAACGGGTACAAAAATGAATACATTTTTGAACAAGCTATGAAATATTTTTTGTAACTTTCCTCCGCGTTATTTCTCAAAATGATCTCGCGGGCCACATGCGGTCCTCGGGCCTCCATTTGGAAACATCTGGTCTAGATGGTTTATCATCAGCTGCAGAAACTTAAAATTCACAACGAACCTTTCAGAGGTTGCGATTATGTTGGTTTCTCAGTGTCTAGAACTAAACGTAACTAACTGTGTCCATTTATTTTATGATTCTCCCCGTTAGGCCGTTTGAGTGACACAAATGTCACTGACCCATTCAATTGTCTCTCGAACCACGATGCTCTCATTATTTTCTGTACATATGAATGACAAGTACTGCATTATTTGGCTCATCAGAAACACAGAGAGATACAAATCGGGTTCCAGCCATAATGACTGGCAAGTTGAGCTGATCCGGGGCTGGCAGGTCTTTGACAAGAGTCGTTCACAAAGTGACAAGAACAGAAAAGGGTTTTAGTTGTTCACGTTATTAAAGGTACACTCGTACAACAATAATGGCAGCATTTCTCAGTCCAAATACGTGAACGTACTACCTGCACCATGTGTGTTCTGAAACAATATGGAAACGGAAATTATTTAATTTTTTTACAATTTGCTTTACGTCGCACCGGCACAGGTAGGTCTTATGGCGACGATGGGATAGGACAGGCCTAGGAGTAGGAAGGATTCGGCCATGGCCATAATTAAGGTACGAATTTGCCTGGTCTGAAAGTAGAAAACCACGACAAACCGTCTTCAGGGTTGCAAGCATAGGGGCTCGAATATGAAAGCTCAGAGCTGTGCGCACCTAACCGCATGGCCAACTGGCCCGGAAATCGTAAATATTAGTGACAAAATGGTCATTCTACAGTCATACGTCAGCCGTATGGTGTAGGGTTGCACTCCTACTTTCTCACGATAACTTATTCTGTAAGCACACTGTGTTCAAGATTTTTTTTATTTTTGCTAGTGGTTTAACGTCTCACTACACACTGAAGGTTTTTGCTGATTCAATAATAATAATAACAATAACAATAATAATAATAATAATAATAATAATAATAATAATAATAATAATAATGGTATTTGCTTTACGTCCCACTAACTACTTTTTAAGGTCTTCGGGGACACCGAGGTGCCGGAATTTAGTCCCGCAGGAGTTCTTTCATGTGCCAGTAAAGCTACCGACACGGGGCTGTCGTATTTGAGCACCTTCAAATACCACCGGACTGAGCCAGGATCGAACCTGCCAAGTTGGGGTTAGAAGGCCAGCGCCTTAACCGTCTGAGCCACTCAGCCCGGCTGTTGATTCAAGAATTAGACGCCTGTTTCAGGATGCGGCTGCAGAAGAAACATTCTCCCTTTCCGTTCCAGAAGAACCACGGGGAAACCAGACGAAAGCATAATACAAGGAGAGGACATCTGGAAGGTCCCCGCCCTGACTCACTCATCCTTTCAAGAAAATACCGAATTTGTCTACGATAGGGCTGAAAGTCACTTGAACACTTAACAATATTGAGGAGTATCGGTGACAGCATACAGTATCTTCAAACTAACTGTGTTTTAACGCTGGAACACAGTTTGTCCGTTGTAACGACCACCACTTCTTCTGCTACTTGTTTTACGTCCATTGACACAGGTCATCATCATCGTCGTTGTCATCATGACAATAATTCTGTCCACGGGGACGCAGACGAGCGCATAACATTCACGTCTGACCACTCCACTTTCTATACATTTCCACCCTAATTACCACTGTCCCTCCCACACAGCAGTATAATTAGCTCACACAGCAGTTTATGTTGAATCTCATTATCTTCTCTCAATCGAATCTGAATATACTCCCGCCAGCAAAAAGGATACACGTTTAGTCCCCGACTTACCTCATCAACAGGTAATAATTGAACGGTGTTAGAATAAAAAATAAGTGCCGTATCTCATATATCACTCCTGGTTTTTGTGTGATATCACCGATTACCTCATGGAGGCTTTCCAAAACAAAATTTACTTAATTGAGGAAAAAGGAGCTGGTTTTAACGTTATTATTATCATCATCATGGTTGGAGAGACATCCGTCTGATTCTCAATTTGTAAAAATTCCAAAGCACAGAAATAGAAATGTACAGAAGCAGAAATACGAAAAGTGTTGAGGCAATGCTGTTCAAATTGTTCACAAAAGATTCAATTTGCAATCACAATATTAAAGAAAAAGAGCAAAGTCATTTTTGTGCAAGCCATAAATCCTTAGGAGGGGTGGAAGATAACGGCTTTCACTATGGATGGAGTAGAATGCTTAGATATACGCCCGGCTGCCTTCACCCCCTCACCCCGGAACAATCCTGGACTCATTTCTGGTGTAAGCTGAATGAACCTCGGGACCATATGCACCTCCAGAAGCGAAAAATCACAATAGGTAAGGTTAAAAAAGGAATCAGAATTAATGGTGATTAAATTCACTTGATTTATTCAGCTGATTATATTGCCATACTAGCAGACAAGGAATAAGATGGTCGATATACTAAGCAAAATTTTAGAGAAACTCAAGTTGAAAATAAATGTAAAGAATACAATGGCCATGGTACTCAAACACCAGAAAAATGAAACTGAGTCAAATATAAAACTAGGTTAAATTAAATTTGTACATATGATGTAATTCTGCTATTTGAGAAGTGTCATTCAGGCTGAAAAATGATGTCCCACTGAGGTAAAAAAGAAGATTTTATCAGGACAAAATAAATCTGATCCTGAATTCATACATCACTTCCGAAAGTAGCAAGAAGTTTACTAAAATAATTATTTGGAGTGCAATGACTTACTGACGTGAAGCATGGATTAGGGAAAACTAGAAAAAACACCAAACTAAATTTGATTTAGAATACGGATCACAGAAACTAGCTGGATGCAGAGAACGAGCAAAGGAGAACCGGGGATTCTCGAACTATAAAAATTAGAAAAGCAAAACTCTTGGGTCATATTCTGGGACATGACATCTTTCTCAAGAACATCTTTGAAGGCAATGATCTAGGATGAAAACAAAGACGCCAACCAAGCCTCTCTTACTTCAGAAACACAGTACCGTAGTAGAAATGAGATGACCATCATATCTACGAAGAGAACTGGCTCTTGTAAGAGAATGGCAGAAACGTCGCAGTAATCCTCAAGGACTGCAACCCTCAGAAACCGAAGAGATTAAAGTCCAGAAACCCATCATAGAAGTTAGGCGAGAAGCTCCTGGAAACACATTTTGATGCTGATGAGATCTGGCATGATGAATGGACCTCCTCAAATCCTGACCACCTGGGTTTAATGAACCATCCTTGTAGAGCTCCTCATGGTTTCAATTTACCGAGAAGGGAATGGACATCTCTAAACAGAATCAGGACAAACCATGCAAGGTGTAAATTCTGGCTTCACAAGTGGGGAAAATCTGAAGACCCATTCTGCGTCTGTGATAATGTGCCTCAGACCATCCAGCACGTTGTTATGGACTGCCCAAAAAGAAGATTCAACGGATCTGTTCAAGAATTACATAGTGCCTCTACAGAATCAGTGGACTGGCTGAAAAGTCTGGACATTAAGTTTTGAATGTTGGCCTGTAAATTACATACTTATTTAAGAAATGTGTATTTATATGTATTTATAATGTATCCTTGTTTTGCCATACGAAATAATAATAACCATCATATCTTACCATGAAGCAGAGGATCGATGAATGTGGCTGCTGCGAAATGGCCTGTCCTTTAGGAAATTATTACTATTGTCATTACATCCGTATGCGTAACCCTAGATGTAGAAAATTGTATCGTTAAACCAAGTACTACAGTCTCAGCCAATATCAATACCCTAGATTTACGTCGCACCGACACAGATAGGTCTTACGGTGATGATGAAATAGGCAAGGTCTGGGAGTGGGGAGGAAGCGAACGTGGCCTTAAGGTTCAGCCCCAGCATTTGCCTGGTGTGAAAATGGGAAACCATGGAAAACCATTTTCAGGGCTGCCGATAGTGGGATTCGAACCTACTATCTCCCGGATGCAATCTCACAGCCGCGCGCCTCTAACCACACGGCCAAATCGCCCGGTACTTGTGAAATTAGTGAAGAATGTATGTATATACTGCATCGTATTTTGTAGTGTTTTCGATCAAGTTGGTTACTCTCATTGAGCTGTATGTCTCTCTCCCACCCTTGGCTTTGACGATGTGAAGGTGACTGAGGTATGAGCGATGCTATGCAGCCTTTAACTGTGACGAATGTATTGATTTGACATCTTTACGATCTCCTTGGTCCGCATAGACCACACAACGAGAACAAGTCATTGAATGCTGCCGCGTTGTAAATGTTTTATTTTAATAAGATTTGAAATGCACATTGGTTTATTTATTTATTTATTTATTTATTTATTTATTTATTTATTTATTTATTTATTTATTTATTTATTTATTTATTTATTTATTTCATCGTATGGTGATTGTATACAATATATATACAAGGCAAAATCAAAGTTTAAAGTTAATTTTTCTCAGCCATTCAGTTAAACCGGGTGGGAGAGCGAACTAATCATCAGGAGTGCCAGGGTACGAATGAAGATGACACCACTGGACCAGGTGCCCAATCGTCTGCGCCTCCAGGTTACAATCACACATTGGTGAACTGATCCAACCCCACTTGTACCTTAAATAATTGCAACAACCATGTGCAGTCCTTAACCTGTTCATACGGCACCAGAGGTTCCACGGTAGGTCAAAACCGTTCGGCTTCTTTGTGGGATCAAGATGGTGGGCACTTGTTCCCAATGTTTTTGTTGATCACTCATGCCTCCACCTTTCAGTTTGGTCAAATCCATCCGCAATGAGTTGCCCTGCAGTGACACTTGCTGGTCTTCTTGATGGCAGTCGCTGCTGTGACGGATGGCAGAAGGGGTGATGCAAAGATTTTCTTAGCTTTCCTTAGTAGAGCTTGCTTCCGTCTTAAGTGACTCAGCACAGGTAACCGGTCACATGGAGTTGATTTGATGGCACCAGTAATGAAACGCATGGTATAGTTAAATTTTGTGTCTACCTTCTTCACATGTACACTTTCCGACCAGACAGGAGCACAGTACTCAGCAGCAGAGTAGACAAGAGTGATGCCAGTTAAACGTAGACAATCAGCTGAGGCTCCCCAGGGGATACCACAGAGCTTATGCAGTATGTTGTTTCTTGCGGCGAATTTATGAGAAAGCTTAGTGATGTCCTCTTTGTAGCTAAGGTTCTATCTAAAGTGACTCCAAGATATTTTGGGAAAGGGTTGTACCTCAGCTTTCGTCCGTTGAGCAGGACTTTTGGTTTGTAGTTTGCAGCGCGATTCCCTAGATGGAAACAAGAGACTTCATTTTTTGTTGTGCTTCGGATCAATCTCCAGGTCTTAAAGAAACTTTATTTCTTACGGTCCTCCGTAAGAATTTCTTTCACCGTCTTCAAAGTTATTATTCTGTGCTACCAATGCGATGTCATTAGCATATATGAACTTAGTTGATGTTGTGGTTGGTAGGTCATGAATAGCAATGGTGTTAAAACAGATCCCTGTGGTAGACCGTTATTTAGTTTTCGTTTGTGGCCTTTAGTGTTGCCTAGAAACACTTCGAATTGTCTTTCACGAAGCATGCTAGATATTAGATCCACGATTTCTCGACTTGGTACAACTTGCAATAGTTTGTAGACCAGTCCCTGTCGCCAAACAGTGTTAAATGCACCTGTCAATTCGATGAAAACAGCTGCTGATTTTAGTTTTCCTTGAAAACCAGCTTCGATATGTGTAGTTAGGGCAAGAACTTGATCGGTGCAGCTGTGTCCATGTCTGAATCCAGCTTGTTCAGGAGAAGTAACAGCTTCAATGAACGGAGCTATTCTGGTTAGGAGGATTCGTTCAAGAAGCTTGAATATGAAACTGAGCAGTGCTAGTGGTCGATAACTTTCGGAGCTGTCCTCAAGTTTGCCAGGTTAGAGAATGGCTATAACTTTCGACAGTTTTAATTGTCTGGGCAATCTGTTTTCTTGGAGTATGTATGTGAAGAGAGAAGTGAGTCAGTATATACAGTGCGGGCCCAATTGTGACATACAATTGGTTTATCATTATGAGGAATTGTATAGAATACTGAATACTTTGTTACCAAGGAAGAGATAGTTTTAAAAATAATTTTTAATGTCAAATTGGACAATAATAGCGTAATGGGACCGAAAGAGCTTTTATTAATAACAATAGCCTTGATCCGTCTCCGTGGTGCAGTGGTTAGTATGATTATCTGCCACCCCCTCAGGCCCGGGGCTCGATTCCCTGCTCTGACAAGAAATTTAAAAAGTAGTACGAGGGCTGGAACGGGGTCCACTCAGCCTCGGGAGGTCAACTGATCAGTGGTTTCCGTGGTTCCCCACTCCTCCTTCAGGCAAATGCCGGGATGGTACCTAACTTAAGGCCACGCAACATCTTTCCCTCTTTCTTGTCTATCCCTTCCCATCATCCCATCCCTCTGCCCACAAGGTCGCAGTTCACCATAGGATGTGAGGCCACCTGGACAAAGCACTGGTCCTCCTCACCAGTAGTATCCCCGACCCAAAGTTTCACGCTCCAAGACACTGCTCTTGAGGTGATATAGGTGGAATCCCTCGCTGATTCCGAAGGAAACACCAACCCTGGTGGGTATACGGATTAAGTAAGAAAGAAGCAACAGCCTTAATTGTAAGATTTAAGTAGATTGTAGTGATTTTAATCAAGTCATCCATGTTATTAACGAATTATTTTCGCTTAATAATAAAATGGGCTATTTTTTTCAAAAAACATAGTTGCAGTAAATGAAATAAACAAAGCCTTTTGCGTACGAGTGTATAGTATTGACAAGCTGGCCTCCTATTAAACTCTCGATTTTCAGTGTAATAAGATTTATTCTATGAATGTGTCACTGGACTTACCAGGCTGGTTAGCAATAGCACTTTCTGGATCGGTGAGAAAACAACGGAAACATTCCGGGTCCGATACACATTCACGCTATCTCTAATTCGAGTCCCAGAAATTTTTTAACTTAAAGGACGAATTCTACCATGTCCAAAAAAAAGAAAGATGCGAAAATTATTGTCATTAACAATTTGTAAGTAATTATTAAATGCCAATATGTGCCAAGCGCTATGACTCTCTTGCCGGGGTAGGCATGTTTATGACGTCATAGTTCATCTCTTCAACCTGTGGAAGGTCAGACATGGTGAAATGACGTCACGAGCCAACATCTGACATTCAAATATACATTCAAACACCAACCCATGGGTTACAGCAGAAAATGAGCACTTCACATCACATAATGCATACTGATGATATAAAGCCACGATATAAATCACAATGAACCAATAAAATACTGGAATTTAATAACGAAGGAAGAAAACATCAGAGATCGCTCCGATACCGCTTGAGCGCTCGATCATTTGAGAGCACTTTACGGTTCCCAATTTACGAACACGGGGGCAAGTTTAGGAATAGGAAACGCATGTACGAACGATATGAAACTATACATGACGCAGAGATGAGAGAAATCATCCTTTTATGCTTGCCAGAGACCCACCGACCCACCCAAAAGAGTGTTATTACCCACACAGAAAACGGAGGCTGCATTACGTTGCAAGTTCATACGGTAGCAAGAATAGGAAGTAGTGAGTTCACATGGTACTCACAGAAGGTTGCACGTACTGTCAGCTTCGTCCACGACGCCAGCCAGCATTAAGATGAAAGCACTCGAGGTTAGGTTCATCTCACTGTCATATGCAATTGAACACGTAGAAAGCACATAAAACCACCGTGAATGTACGAATCAGTTCGTAATTAGTTAACTAGATAATACCGCGCAATGCGCATATACGAGCCATTATTTAAATAAATATGATAACTTGTATTGACAGTAATGGCACAACTATCTCGACCACGTGGTAATTGCTGCAGGTAACCGCTCCGCCATCATCGATCTACACATGTGCATAGGGAGTAAAGAATTATTTACTCCCTGCATGTTCATGAGAAGTACCAACCTAACGAACGTAACCACTTGGTGACTGCCTTCATAGGATTACATTTGTACTTACAAATTGCACAATGTTTATTCGCCATGGTTATGCATTTGTTTCAATAATCCATTATGAGCCACGCATGTGTATATTTAGATGAACCCAAGCTCATAAGGACCGCGGGTGTTACTCTCCCTTCCTGCCACAAGGAAGGGTTAGCTGCTCTTGCTTACGTCATACTCTCGCAGGTGTACCACATGTGCGGTATATAGAGGTACAGGGGAAGGTGTGACGTCATAATTATGACGTCACGACAATTTTTCTTGTCCACAGTGAAATGTTAAATAATTCAATCAGTCGCGCATGCGCAGTAGCGAAAATTCGGCCTTAGTTTTCGGATATTAATTCCCTGTCTCTCTCTCACACCCTGTGACGTCACGTATGACGTCATCACACCTCCGTCACCAAGTAAACATGGTCGCCATGTACTCTTCCAGTCATATATTGTATCCTCTTCAGTGTTCTGTATGGCAAGTAATAGTACAAAAACCTAGTATTTTCGCACCTCTACTCCTTCCTTGTACCCTAATGAACATACCTAATAGCATATCGCGGCGCCTACAAGTGAACTGCAAGTGCACCTTAAACAACAGTCCTAACTCTTCATTTCACTAGTCCACTCTTCAGAGATGCCTACCCTGGCTGTAATAGTTGATGGTGGGGATGTTACGGATCCTATTCGATCTAAGGACCAATTGTTCATACATACTGCCTGCTTCAGAAATCATGGTCGATTAGACGTGAGGTCGCTAGTGCTGTATTCACTGATCTTCAGTCCGTGCGTGAAGCGTAAGATCTTGACAAGAAATGCATGAAGGCACGCCGTACGATGTGACATGTGACCTGTACGTGTTCGGAGCGGGAAGCCGTACGAGTGAGGCAACAAGGGGGCAAACTGTATTCGCCTGCAAATAGAGTAGGCCAGCGTAGGACATGAAATAATTCCCTTATTGTTCTGCTGATAATATTATATACTTTGCAGACAGTCTGAAAAATGTTTATTTTCATAGAATGTTCAATATATTCTATACCGAATCAGGAATAAAAACGAAGTATAAGGCAAGAATGTGAATTAAGCGGACAAATTATACGTTCATTTGCTGTAGATATTCTAACTGTAGTAGGTGGGATTCGAGATTATATTATCAATTTGAGAGACTGGGATTGATACATGGAGCTACATAATTCAAAATAACGTAGCAGGCAAGTGTCTGCGAAACCAATTTTGTTATTTCCCCTCAGTAAGGGAACTGGGACGAAATGGATCATAGCTTACTATTTGAAGAAGGCACAATTGAAATATATACAGGGTGTTAGGGGTATACGTGCAGATATTAAGCTAGTCGGCAAAGAAAAAGACATATCACAATATATGCTATGTACTTTTTACCTTGTCCTATTAGTTTGCCCTTAACTGAGCCAAATATTTCAGGACCTAATGTGTTTTGAACGGCCGTAGCAGGGTATGCCGGTTACGTCATTCTGTCCACGCGTAGTGGAAGTACAGTAGCAAAATATAGGGCTTGTTGAACCTGTTTCTTATCGCAGGCCAACGCATGTTGTTGTGCACTTCCCCTAAAGGCTTGGCAAGTAGGAGAGGATGACTCACGTGCCAGCCACTTGCTGTACTTGAAAACCGGTCTAGGGTACTCTGTATGAAATGTACACAGAATCCTTACAGTGACCTCGAAGATACGTACCAGCACATACATGCGAATCAAGTATTGTGTAGGTGTGTGTGATTTATAAGACGTCAATGGCATTACTCAGTGATCCAAGCTGACAAAATGAAAGGAAATAATTAATAAGTAAATGAAAAATGAGCGCAACATTTCGGTGCTGTTATTGCGACAAACTACGATGAATTTCTGACAATAGACAATGCGAGTTGTATATGCTTATTCATAAACTTTTCAGGTCAATGAAATGACGGTGGACACTGAAAGAAAAGGCTGTAAGTATTCAGTCATATTGTTATTAATGAGACAGATTTCAAAAACCGTAGTTGCAACCATGCGTGAACATTGCTCGAAGGAAAAATAGCTACTGTTGATTTTTTTTGCTAGTTGGTTTACGTCGCACCGACACAGATAGCTCTTATGGCGACGATGGGACAGGAAAGGGCTAGGAGTGTGAAGGAAGCGGCCGTGGCCTTAATTAAGGTACAGCCCCAGCATTTGACTGGTGTGAAAATGGGAAACCACGGAAAACCATCTTCAGGGCCGCCGACAGTGGGGTTCGAACCTGCTATCTCCCGATACTGGATACTGGCCGCACTTAAGCGACTGCAGCTATCGAGCTCGGTCTACTGTGGAATTGCCGCCGGGCATTTCTAATAGAAGGCTTATTCTTCTTTTTCCTAATCTGTTTACCCTCCAGGGTAGGTTTACCCTTGGACACAGCGAGGGATCCCACCTCTACCGCCTCAAGGGCAGTGACCGGGAGCGTGAGACATTGGCTCGGGGGATACAACTGGGGAGAATGACCAGTACCTCGCCCAGGCGGCCTCACCTTCTATGCTGAACAGGGACCTTGCGGGGGAATGGGGAGATTGGAAGGGATAGACAAGGAAGAGGGAAGGAAGCGGCCGTGGCCTTCATGACGTTACAGCCCCAGCATTTGCCTGGTGTGAACATGGCAAACCACGGAAAACCATCTTTAGGGCTGCCAACAGAGGGGTTCGAACCCACTATACCCCACTCATGAGCTGTGGAACATCTCCATTCAATAGGACAAGGCGATTTCCAGCACCGGTTCTAATTAACATCTGGATGGGTGTAGTTGGAGGTCGGTTACATCTTTTTATTAATGTTATCTTGCTCCTGTAGAGGCAGTACGTTACTGGAGCTTTCAGAGGATGTGTCGCTTCGACTACGCCGAACCACGTGGATTTTACACGATGGTGCAGACATTTCCTCAACGGTAGACAGGACGATGTGGAACTATCAATTGGCCAGCCCTTATTCCAGTGGATTGTTATGTCTGGCGGGACATGAAACACAAAGTATACTGAACTGAAGTAACCTCTTCGGATGACCTCCGTAAACATATTCTTCCGGCACCAGAGGATATTCTGAACAACACAGGTTCCTTGTCTCGAATGCGTCGCAACTGCATTCGGAGAAGTGAAGCCTGCAGAGAAGCCCAGGGTGGTCACTGTGAACAATTGCTACGAGTTTCGCTTTGGTATGTCAGATGTTACGCCATTTCTGCACCGTAATGGCTTGGGAGTACAGTACAGTATCGATATAGTATTTTGAGTCCCGATAGTTCGATATTCTCATAAATCCAAGCAGTGAAATTGAAGTACCGGTAACAAAAATTATAAATCGAGAGTTTCAGTGCGCGAGTGACTTGTACGTGCCGAAAGCTGAACAGAGCACAGGGAAGACGTGCTTGTTAAAACTCTAGACATTGACCTTGAACGTATTTTGGCAGTTCCTCAATTCTACCCTGCATGTGGTTTTGGTTTTTTACGTGTGTTCGAGCAATTTATATTTTGTTTCTTATTCACTACGAGTTAAAACAAAAGGCACGCGCTTTTAAGGGCCGATGACCTTAAAACAGCAATCATCATCATCATCATCATCATCATCATCACATCATCATTATTAACACGTATAAAACTTCAATAAAATGCTTGTGTTATATTCATCACTACTGAAATAGGAAAAAATTCAATCAAATTAGTTATTTCATTCCCAGACCTCGTGGAGGAGTGGGTGGGCCTTCAGCTATGCGTGTAGCTCTTGGGCCATGTAGTAAGGAAGTAGAGTTGTGAGGATGAAATAATTCAAGTTGGACGTATGTCTTGTACATACAATAAATTGAATTGAATACGTTAGTAAATATGCTTGTTGTTTAAAGGGGCCTAACATCGAGGTCATCGGCCCTGTTAGTAAATACCTGACCGCGCAGAGAGATAACCGCAGCAACAACACGGACCCCAGAGGAGGTCCGCAGAGCACCCCACCCAGGGCAGAGGTCCCCCCAAACACCCCGTTTATTGAGTAAATTTTCATGGTATGATGTTGACATAGTACAATGTTGACATAGTACAATGTTGACATACATACATACATTGGTAAATAAACAAACAAACAAACAAACAAACAGAGAAAAGTGGTTGGCCTTGAACTTGCTGGGCCGAATGAGACGAGTTCTTAGTCCAGTTATGTGAACAAAACAAGCACTGAGGTCATTGACCATGCTACACTCTTAAAGGCTACAGAGCAGATTAAAGGTGATGTATCACAAGGTCAAACATAAACATGTAACAGAACGTAACGTAAGATGTAATTGTGACACATGAGAAACGAAAAAAGTAAAAAGTAAAAAGAGGAATAAGACGAAAATATGAACAGGTGAATAATAATAATAATAATAATAATAATAATAATAATAATAATAATAATAATAATAATAATAATACCGGTAATGTTATTTGCTTTACGTCCCACTAACTACTCGTACTGTTTCTGGAGGCGCTGTAATTTAGTCCCACATGAGTTCTTTTTACGTGCCAGTAAATCTACCGACACCAGGCTGACGTATTTGAGCACCTTCGAATACCACCGGATTGAACCAAGATCGAGCCTGCTAAGTTGGAACCAAGAAACCAGTGCTTTAACCGTCTGAGCAACTCAGACTGGCCACTTTTATTTTGATAAATTTATTAAGCACTGCAAAGGAAGCAGTACGTTATACTTTATTTTACCATTACACATATGCTTTTCGTTTGTAAACACTAAATAATAATGTAATTTTTTACGTCCTAATAATTACTTTGACGGATTTTGGAGACGCCGAGGCGCCGGAATGTTGTATTGCAGGACTTTTTTAAATGCAAGTAAATCTACAGACACGAAACTGGCGTATTTCACCACCTTCAAATACCCCCGAATTGAGCCTCCATCGAACCTGCCAAGATGGGATTAGAATACCAGCGAACTATCGTCCGAGGTACTCAGCCCGGCATTAGAGCTTGGAATACGTTGGTCGTGCGGTTAGGGGCGCGAAATTGTGAACTTTCATAGGGGAGATACTGGGTTCGAACTACACTGTCGACAGCCCTGAAGATGGTTCTCCGTGGTGTCCCATTTTCACATCAGGAAAATGCTGGAGCTGAACCTTTATTAAGGCCACGAACGCTTCCTTCTCACTTCTACACCTTTTCTGTCCCATCGTCACCATAAGACCTATCTGTGTCGGTGCGACGTAAAGCCAATTTTGAAAATCATCATATTTAGGACATTATACAACTGTCGAGATCCGTAGTTATAAACGATGAGAAGTATTTTCTGGGCAGACATTATTGGCGAGTAGTCAAAAATAATAATAATAATAATAATAATAATAATAATAATAATAATAATAATAATAATAATAATAATAATAATAATAATAATAATGATAATGGTATTTGCGTTACGTTTACGGTTTTCGAAGACGATGAAGTCCCGCAGGGGTTCTATTTGCGTGTCACTAAATCTACCGGCACGAGTGTGACGTATTTGAGCACATTCAAATACCACCGGACTGGGCCAGGTTCGAACCTGCGAGGTTGGAGTAAAAAGGCCAGCACCTCAACCGTCTGAGCCATACAGCCCGGCAAGAAACACGAAATGTAGGTACGTACATCGGTAGCAGCCTTCAGCTGTTATCGTAGTTCAGTTGCTCGTAAACATAAAACCAGTTTAGCAAGTATATTACGTAACATCTCGTTACAGTAGTACATTTGCTCCGAAACATAAACAGAAACCGGTTTGGCACGGGTGGCGCGTGACTTGCCTGTTATCAACGGAAAGCTATTCATTCTCAGAACAAGGCATACTACCTATTCTAAAAACATCGTATCCCTTTGCTTTCGAAAATAACTTCCGCTGATTACTAAAAGTTTGATATATAGTGGTTCGTCACATCGTTCTCTATTGCTACAAGAAATATCTGCACGTATACACCTAACACCCTGTATACCGCGAATGGTAATCTGAAATTACAGAAAGATATTTCGTAATTTGCAGACGATTTGCTTGGAACTCATTTGTCAGTCAAATCCATTATTAGCACCCACCAAGGCCAATCTTGTTGGGCGCCGTGTCAACACTCAGGACATGATGATATATTGAATAGCATACTGCGCGAATAGCGTGATTACACACACAATCTGTTGTCTTTTGTCTCAAACCAGCTGCCTCTATTCCTTCGCCATGTAGATTAGTAGATTAATTGTTCTGACCCATTTTCTTGATCCGAATTAGCATGCACGTTTTATATAAAGCCAGTTTGGTTTTAATATGTACTCCCCTATGAAGTTCGTTCTCATTTATTCTCTGATCTCAGAATGTGACGTTCCCTTCTGGAACAATTTAACCTTTCTCGGTAACTTCAACCGTGAAGGAAAGTTAAATAATCTGGTTTAATTAAATTTTCACGGACTTCACCTTTATATGCGACTCAATTAAAGAGGCCTTCATGAATTATTGTCTTCTGTTATCATTAAAATTCCTTACTCAGGTCAACTGTGGCCAACAGATAATGAGTACGGCATGTCTCATTTTCGACTCTGTTATCTAGAGGTAATGAACGGAATTACAGACTTGCTAGAACTAGTAATTCATGATATCACTTGCATTCGACTTATATCCAATTAAAATAGAAGACTGCTCCCGCTGTTGTAAATTTCCTTTTCGGTGTACCGTGTGCTTTTACATGACATTACAGTCGTGTGTATATTGTTTACGTGAAAATGAAAACCTACAACCTGTTTTCCAGTCATTGACCGGGTCAGGGATGGAATGAATGAAGCAGATATAGGCTATTAGTACGATGGGGTCGCCACTCTCAAAGTGATTTATTAATGACTGATAGATGCAATGAAATGAGAATGGAGAGTGTTGCTGGAATGAAATATGACAGGGAAAACCGGAGTACCCGGAGAAAAACCTGTTCCGCCTCCGCTTTGTCCAGCACAAATCTCAGATGCAAGACCGGGATTTGAACCACGGTATCCAGCGGTGAGAGGCCGACGCGCTGTCGTTTGAGCCGCGGAGGCTCATATTGTTTACGTATTTTATAATATTTCAGATTTAATTAGCTGTGATTGCAGGTTGGTTTCATAATCCGCCTACTTGTGTGTGTATTTTAATACGTAACTGTGAAATGCTGAGAAGAGGTTTCATTTCGAGGAAGAAAGTCAACAAGACAAAATGAACAGGGCAAAGAGAATGCGGTCGGACCTTACTACTTCCGCTTCTACGCTATGGAGTCAATTTCAGCCCAGGTTGACTGCATGTTTCCGAAGTGGAAAGCCTCCTTCGAGAAGTTTTTGAAAATATTTAAGAGCAGAGGACTAGAGTAAAAGTGAGAATGGCAAAAAAATCTCTCATCAATGAGACTTGGAAAAAGGAACGAATGGTGGATGAACACCACATTGAAGGGTTCATGATTTCGTTAGCCTCCAATATCAGTAGCAGTTCGGTGCGTGTTATAGTGATTCGGAAATAAGTAGTGTGCTTCCGTTATAAGCGATGAGTTTCGTTTGAATTACTCACCTTTTAATACTTACTGAGCCCTCTGAGTGTAATCTCTCTTTGCGTGCTTTATTTCCCCTTTACTGATACTTCGTGCACTTGTATTTGTGATGATGTAGTCTAGCTTATGTTGTGTTTGCATCGCGAACGTACCATTTCTTCGACTAGGTCGCGATCTGCGAACACTGACGAGCTGATCGTTGAACTGTCAAGAAGGACGTACGGTATACGGTACTAAAAGAGGCATTCTCTATCGCTTTACAGAAATTTCTGACCCCATTGCTCTTCGTCATTTCTTCCTCACGATCATTCAACCTCTCTTAAACTACTGCTCTCCGATTTGGACAACAGCCTCCCCCTCCAATACTAAGCAGTTAGACAGAGCAGTGTCCTTTGCTGCAACTGTAAGGAACAGAAACCGCAAGCTCAGATATCTGTCTACGCAGCAGGTAGTAATGGCAATTAATATGTCACCCGCTGCACATCAGGAGACAGGTAGCTGACCTGAGTTTCCTTCACGGGATCTTAAATGGGCATTACCGATCGGAACATCTTGTCACACTCTTTTCTCTCCGTGTTCCTTCCCGCTCCACCAGAACCAAAGACCTTCTCCACATTCCCCACACTCAGCACTCAATACTTCAACGATCTTTCCTAATCCGCCTCCCAACACTCTTTAACAATATTAATAGGAGACAAGAGCTTTATATAGCGTCAAACAAAAGTGTATTCGAGAGGTGTGTAAATAGTCTCTTAAAGATAAGTTGATGTGAAGGGATTATACCGCCACCTTGATCCACGACGACTTGGCTATGAACATGGACATCTCACGGTTTTCGATTCGGACAGTTGTTATTAGTACGCTGTGTACCTGATCTTGTTATATTTTATTATGAAAGTTTACATTTGTGAAATAGTCTGTTGACAGTGCAAGTGAAATTTGCTCAGTGTAGCTGTATCTTGTGCTTCCTGAATAAATAAATAAATATTATTGGAACAAGACGTCGACAACAACCTCAATTCGTGAAGTCAAAAAAGATTTGGAAAGGAACAATATAAGAGAAGAAGCAGCAACAGAGATAGAGAGAGAGAATTTTAGAAAGTAAGTGTCTGGAGGGAAAGAAAACAGGCTAAAATTGTCCCAGGAGAGGAAGAGGAGACACAGTGAGCAGACGAAGGAGTATTTGAGGAAGAAGGAGCAACAAAAGATGGAACACCGAGCTCGATAGTTGCAGTATTCAATATTCGGGAGATATTGGGTTCGAATCTCACTGTCGGCATCCCCGAAGATGGTTTTGCATTGTTTCCCATTTTCTCACCAGGCAAATGCTGGGGCTGTACCTTAATTAAGGCCACGGCCGCTTCCTAACCATTCCCAGCCCTTTCCTGTCCTATCGTCGCCATAAGACCTATCTGTGACGGCGTGACGTAAAGCAGCTTGCAAAAAAATGAAGCACTGAAATTGTCGCGAGGTCTCCAGAATACCCCAACTGAGAAAGAATAATGATATTATTTTATCGTCCTACTATCTACTTTGACTCCACCAAGGTGCGGGAATTTAGTCCCGCAGGGGTTGTTTTCTATTCTCTTTCCTTTTTTTTCGGAAAATTAAATCAAAAGTACTGTAGGTAACTCTGTGACTTACTTTGTCTGCCTTCCGAAGCATATGCCGTGAAATGTCAGCTTCACGCCTGTTTAACAGATCGTGGCAGAGAAATATCACTTCCTTACATTAGTGTAACGATTTAATGTACCATCCACATGGAGTCGTGCATCTTACTCTGAGATCCTTGGGTCAATTCCGGACACGTTTATGGATTCTAACTGTTATCTCTTATGATGTGGGTCACTACACAAATGTACTCATATAGTGCACTGGTTTTACGTCCGGCTGCAGGGATAAATGGTTAGCATGCTCATCCATGGTACGAAAGGCCCCGGATATGATTAAAGGCCGAGTCAGGGATTTTAATTTTCATTGGTTAATCCCAGTGGCTTGTGGGCTTGCACTGTTTCCAGCCTTAAGGGGCCCATTCTTACAGACATGTAGGTCACCTATGGGAAGACGAAAGACCGACATAAAAACTCCTGCAGAGGCCACAAGCCAAAGAACTGGTTTTACGTTACCACAACTACGTCAACGGTCTTCAGACACGCCAGGCGTTCCTTTAGGGGACTATAAACATATCCGCACTAAACTGACGGATCTGAAGAATTTCAAATACCACTGGACCAAGCTGGGTTCGAACCCATAAGACTGTCTGAACTACCCAGCCCGGCTCTAAGAAGGTGGTCCAAGGAATGGAAGACAATAAGGACAGAATGTAACAGCAAGAGGACACTAGCAATACTCCGTAAAGTAAAAGAATGGGAATTGACCAAGGTGGATAAAGAGGAATTGTTGAAGTAAGAAGCACTACCAAACTCAGCCAGGGGCCCCGCAGTCAGCAACCCACGCTTCTAAGAAGAGATCCTTCTTGCGAAAGGCATGGAAGATGGCGAATATATTCCACTGCCTCCACCTTTTCAGGCATATTCGGGCATAGATTGTGGCAGGGAAGAGCGGAGTGACAAAGATATGTAAAGAAATGCCCTACGGTGTGGTGTTATTAAACGAATAGTTAAGTATTGGTTGAGTCTAAAGATGGATTGTAGGGTTTGATAAATCATATTCTAAGGGTAGCGTATCAACACTAAACGATGTACAGCAAAACCTGTCCTCACTAGAAGCACAAAGGACCGGAAATTTTTTCACTATATGCAGGACTCCGTTCCATAAATGTACTTAATCTACATAAATAAAACCGGGCGAGTTGGCCGTGCAGTTAGGGGCGCGCAGCTATGAGCTCGCATCCGGGAGATAGTGGGTTCGAATGTCGGCAGCCTTGAAGATGATTTTCCGTGATTTCCCATTTTCACACCAGGCAAATGCTGGGGCTGTCCCTTAATTAAGTGCTTACCATTCCTAGGCCTTTCCTGTTCCATCGTCGCCATAAGACCTAGCTGTGTCGGTGCGACGTAAAGCAAAATAGCAAAAAGAATCTATATAAATAAAACCATAACGACCGTGTGTCTGTACATAGATTATTTTGACGAAATAATGACCGTCTGAATTGTTCTTATTTTTGGTGTCTGTCTGTCTATTTATTTGTTTGTCTGAGTTCTTATAACTTCAAAACTACTGGATATATGTCTACCAAACTTCATATCTAGAATCCACCTGTCCTTGGGTAGGTTCTAAATCCCTGAACTGACTGGGGTTTTATACGAAACCGTGATTTTGCACTCCCGCAGATATACACAACCAGACTAAGTGGAAATCTACCTGCCATAATACAAATCAATTTCTAACATTTTTTCTCATGCAAATCATTTCGATACAAGGATTAATAAGGGAGCTATCATTAACGGACCACTTTTCAGTCTAAGTTTGAGCGGACATTTTTTTAGGTTTTTTGTAGATTTGTCAGTTCATCCGTTTGTTGAGTTCTTATAACTGAGAAAATACTCTACATATTTCTACCAAGCCTTATTTCTGCACTTGTGTAGATATTAGGTCAATATTATTTCTAAATCCCGGATTGTTTTGGGGTTTACAAGAAATCGAAACAGTTATTTTACCCTCCCACAAAATATACATTATCAGACTTAATGGAAAACTGTCGGCCTTAATGGAAATACGTTTTCCTCATGTGCAGGAAGATAACAAGCGATGTATCATTAAAGGACTGTTTTAGAGACTGTTATTTCATTTCAAGTTGTGTTACAGGGTTTAACTGAAGATCCACTCTTTTCGACAGAACAGGTAATAAGAGAGCTTATCGTCAACGATTGGTTTCTGGAGTTGAGGGGAGAATTACGCGCAACTTCGTACCATGAACTGTATAGTTCAACGAACTCTGCGATCTACCCCATTCTGTCTCCAGTTTGTTCACGTTTATCGTAGCCTACTTCGCGTTACTTCCACGTGCTTTTGTAGGAGAATACGAGTTTAACATGCCGCATTAAACGTTTCATTACAAGCATGAAACTTCACATAAATTCAGGAAGGGATCGTGAAATCCATTACCATTTACCGTGCGAAAAATGGGTTCATATGCTAATAGATAATATGAAAACCATAAGTGCATACGTCCGTATATTTATACAACTTCTTGCGGTAGTAGATACAATAATGACTAATCACACACTTATATAACTTACACTAGGTCATCAGCACTAATACAAATCTGTTCTGCTTTTTTGCTAGGTGCTTTACGTCGCACCGACACAGATAGGTCTTATGGCGACGATGGGACAGGGAAGGGCTAGGAGTGGGAAGGAAGCGGCCGTGGCCTTGATTAAGGTACAGCCCCAGCATTTGCCTGGTGTGAAAATGGGAATCTGTTCTGACTTCGAGCCTTCTCACAACGCACAGTAATACAGTATATACACTTATTTAATACACACTGCATATTTTATAGAAATAACACTAATAATAGTAACACTGTATAGTACTTTCATTTAATTTTCTCAATAATCCAAAATCGTACGCTAGACACAACTATTTCTGGCAGCAAGGTTCTCAATTAAAATATGCACGTGGCAAATTATTTCGAACAATCCCTCGTCATTTACCGTTAGCCAAATGTTCTTCACGGTTTATACGTTATGTCGGTAGGACTTCACGTTACATAAACTAATCTTCATCATCGTCTCCGTTCTCGTCTTAATTGTCATCAATTTCTTTTTTTTTGGGGGGGGGGGAAGGTGATGATTTCCAACGCCGCCTCCGTCTCAATTTCCAGATCAATGGCCATGTACTCTTCTGCACTGATATAACCATAATTACACTGTTCGAGAGTTTATTGTAATATCTCGTCTACCTTTCATACATTTGGAAGACACACATACTGAAAATGGTTGGGGAGGAAATTTACATATTTTTACAGTTATGGTCAGAAAAGTCCTTTCGTTTCCGCGACAGATAGGTTCTGCTATGTACAGGTAAACTTACATCAATATTAAACCTTAATTCACGGAACCGGAAAAATTTTCCGATATAGACAGTTTTCTGGTTCATGAAATTTTCGCTGAAGAGAGGTTTTATTGTACCAAACTGATCGCTTTTGGATGTATGGGATCAGGCAACCAGTGCGCAACATGGCAAGCTACTTGTACAAAGCTACTTGGAAATAAATTTTTCAAGGGATGGTAACAGGTTGTGTAAGAAGGTGGTCCAAAGATTGAAAGATACGCGGAAATTGAGAACAGACTGTAACACCAAAGAAACACTGGAAAAATATCGTCGCTGAAGAAACCATTCGGTGTATCTGAGAATGCTCTTTTTATCCATCATGTTTCTTACGAGTGGTAGCTCCTCCCAGCCACACATGGATATTCAGTCCATCAGAACAATGTCCGTTGCGTTCATTCCCCTTTGCCAATACATGCATACATACATTATTATTATTATAGACTGTTATGCCTTTCATCGTTCAGTCTGCAAGCCTCTGAGAATTTACTAAACGTCGCCACAATCCTCGATTTGCAACTAGTGTTGTGGCCTCATTTAGTTCTATACCTCTCATCTTTAAATCGTTAGAAACCGAGTCTAACCATCGTCGTCTTGGTCTCCCTCTACTTCTCTTACCCTCCATAGCAGAGTCCATTATTCTCCTAGGTAATCTATCCTCCTCCATTCGCCTCACATGACCCCACCACCGAAGCCGGTTTATGCGTACTGCTTCGTCCATCGAGTTCATTCCTAAATTAGCCTTTAACTCCTCATCCCGAGTACCCTCCGGTCATTGTTCCCACCTGTTTGTACCAGCAATCATTCTTGCTACTTTCATGTCTGTTACTTCTAACTTATGAATAAGATATCCTGAGTCCACCCAGCTTTCGCTCCCGTAAAGCAAAGTTGGCCTGAAAACAGACCGATGTAGAGATAGTTTCGTCTAGGAGCTGACTTCCTTTGCCAATATGTAAAAGAAAATGAACCTTATTGTATCGTACTGTAAGAATGTATATTTCACGAAGTATTTACACAGTCCTCCAGTACAATACATTTAAGGTTTTCCTTTACACATTAGCACAGAAAAATGAATACGACGAACATTGTTCAGATGGACTACATGCCCTTGTCTGGCTGCGAGGCGTGACCGTCTTAAGGAGGATAGTACATCGGAAGAGCATTGAGCTCACGCACCGTCGATATGGACGTAAGAGTCCATTGGAACAATTTTCGTTGTATGCATTTTCCTACGACTATGTGTCAGTAAAATGAACTTTAAGTACATGACACAGAAAGAGTGCGTAAAAACGTCATGTAAACATACATTCCTACAGTGCGGTACGGTATTTTCCTTTTCACGAAAGCATAAGAAAATGCAAATAAACAAACCCCATGGCACTGCAGCCCTTTAAGGGCCTTGGCCTACCAAACGACCGCTGCTCAGCCCGAAGGCCTGCAGATTACGCGGTGTCGTGTGGTAAACACGACGAATCCTCTCGGTCGTTATTCTTGGCTTTCTAGACCGGGGCCGCTATCTCACCGTCAGATAGCTCCTCAATTCTAAATACGTAGGCTGAGTGGACCTCGAACCAGCCGAGGCATAAGAAAATAAACACACAAAAATATTTGTTAGGTTGATGCTTTTACGGCCCGTAATTGTAGACATGATAATAAGCTTTCGTCTGTGTCACGACCAAAGGATTTCACCTTCTTTTCTTGCCCAAAGGCTCATTATCATGGCTAGAAAGAAAAATGTTCTGATGGTCAGCATTGTCTGATATGCCGTATTGCTTCCTCAGCGAAGAATATTCCGTAAATTATAGAGCACGTGGTGACGCAGTTCAATTCCTGTAACAGTTAGCTTGCAACTGGAAGGAACTTGGTTCTAATCATAATGTTCATTGCCCCGACGATGGGTTTTCTTTACTTTTCCCATTTTCACACCTTGTAAATGCTGGGGCTATACCTGAATTATGGCCACGGTCTCAACCTTCCCCCACCGACCTAGTTGGCCGCGCGGTTGGGGTTGCACAGCTATGAGCTTACTTTCGAGGGATAGTGGGTACGAACTCCACTATCGGCAGCCGTGAAGATGATGTTCACCATTTTAGTGATAAGAATAATGTTATTTGCTTTACGTCCCACTTACTACGCTTTTACGGTTTTCCGAGAAGCCGAGGTGCCGGAATTTAGTCCAGCAGGAGTTCTTTTACGTACCAGTAAATCTACCGACACGAGGCTGACGTATTTGAGCACCTTCAAATACCACCGGACTGAGCCAGGATCGACCCTGCCAAGTTGGGGTCAGAAGAGCAGCGCCTTAACCGTCTGAGCCACTCAGCCCGACTACCATTTTTAGACCTATCCCATCGTCGCCATAAGACCTGTCTCTATTAGCACGATGTAAATCAACCTGTACAAAAATTGATTTCCCTCCCATCACTAGCCTTGTCCTAACACAATGCTGCCATTACGACGTCACAGAATTGGTGCCACGGAATCAAATACCAACATATTTATGGTGGAGTAAGTAAAAATATGACAATAAGGATCTAAATGCTAACTGAGACGGTCATGAGACAGACAATTTGACAATTGATAGGAGCCAAGGACAAGAAAATACGAAAAAATTCGCATATTATTTATTTATTTGCGACCAAGTGTCTGGGCATGACATGAGTATGATAATGAGGTTGGTAAGTGGTGAAATCCGGTATCGGCATGGAGCCTACTCTATCGAATCCACCAAAATGTTTGCTATGATGGACGAAGAATCACCATGAACAGCGTCATATGACCTCACTCTTTATCGACACTGAGGAAAGGTTTGGAACTGGATCCATGTTTGTGAGACGCAATCTAGAGACTACCCTTACCCTACCGACCAACATTTTGATCGTCAAAACTTTCCTTCACCGACGGGACTCCAACCTGCTAAGCACGGTGTCATTCCAAATACACTTGAGGCTTTAATGAATATGGCTAAAAGGTACACTTATTTTATGCAATTAATATATGGAAGTGGCACCTTGTTGTAAGACTACAAGGTAACATGAAGAAACAGGAAAACTGTATCCAAAAATGAAGATGAACCTGATAAAAATATTCAATTTTGCTTTACGTCGCTTCGGCGAAGATTTGTCTTACGCTGACGATGGGATAGGAGAATGCTAGGGCTGGAAGGAAGTGACCATGTCCTTAAATAATACAGTCCCAAATTTGCCTGGTGTGAAAATGTTAAAACACGGAAAACCACCTTCAGGTCTCCCGACAGTGGGGTTCGAATCACTATCTCCCGAATACAATCTCATAGCTGCATGACCCACACCTCTTGGCCAACTCGCTCGGCGAACCTGAACTGTACAGTATTAAACTATAAAATAAGAATTGAAAAAATCAGGGAGGCTGACTCTTACCACTAAGTTTATGATATCTAATTGATGAGACAACCAAATCCCATTGTAATAGGTCTGATTAAACACAAACAGTTCCTTTGATAGTCAAGATGGGTGAATATAATCTGTTACTCACCCCAGCAATCCAGTTAACTAAAATTCAGCTAAAAATGTTTCTTGGGCTGTTCCTCACGCCGGGAATTACTGTACTTTAATCCAACTTACCTGTAAAGAAAAACATAGGAAAACGTTAGAAATATCCTTGAATAAATTATTGTAGTACCGTAGTGGAAAGTCCAGCTTATACAGGAAGGTCATAAAATCACCATTGCGTTGTTGTCAGATAATAATTAAAGTAAATTGAGACGAATGTAGTGCTAGTGGGAAAGAGTCTTATAAAGGGATGACAGGCGAGTTTGTAAGAAGGTGGATGAAAGAGATAAAGACACAGAAATACAATCAATAAGTAAATATGCAGGAGAACGCAGTGTAATTCTATAAAAGTTAAAAATGAAGTTGAGAACCAAAATTTTAATAAAAAAGAAAGGGATAATTAACGTTCGATTGCAGTACGTAAGAATAAAGACTTAAGACATAAAATAAGAAAATTAATTGTATAATGAAGATATAGGCTATAATAAAAAGAAGCAAAGATAGTCAGAGACCATGGGAAAGAGGTACGTGAAATAAATGAAAATCAATTTCAACTTCACTCTCCTAATACTGTAAGTTAAAAGAAAGAGAATGCAAGAAACGCAGAGATCTCTTTGCTTAAAATTCATTTTTCGTCTTATGGTGATGATGGGACAGTAACGGGCTAGTACTGGGAAGGAGTTAACCGCGGTCTAGATTAAGGTACAGCCCCAAAATTTATCTGGTTTGTAAACGGGAAACCACGGAAAAACCTGAGAAAAGATCAATATATAACGGCGTGTGGCCTCCGGGGACCTGCGCGACTATGAGTATGAGGCCCTACCTAAGATTAATTCTACTGACGAAGACGGTACACACAGCCTGAGTAATTAACCAATGAAGGTTAAAATGTGCATACGCTATGACCTAAAGTTTAAAATAATTCTTAAAGCGCCGAATCAGTTTACCATTAGTCCCGCATTCCTTTTTATTTAATTGCAAGTTCTTAGTGTGAAGTGCCTACTTGGTGTAGTGTATCGTGCGCCAAAGACTGGACATATGAAAAACCTGGAAGGAGTGCTTCAGGAGTTACTACCCAGGTATGAGCATTTAATTTTAACGGCAGACTAGAATACTGACCTGACAAATCATGACTCGTTGGAGACTAAACGATTTAAAAACCTGTTTACTTCCCTTAATATGTCAATCCCACCCCCTAAATCCTACTTACCACACAGCCAATTCCCATACGTAATCACAACCAAAAACACAGACAGAACACAGACCCAC